>NC_091323.1:28486344-28611344 GCF_038502225.1 Cherax quadricarinatus
TGCCCTAGCAACCAAGCCATATCTTTATGGTACAGAAGGTACCATAGACTTATTCTATGAACCTCCAAAACATTAGAAAATAACTACAATTATAAATTATTATTATTATTATTATTATTATTATAAAAATAATGAATAACTTGAATTCGTGTATAAGAAAATGGAAATATGCAAATCTTGGTGTTGATGAGGTTGTAAAAGTAATGTGGGTGTGTGTGTGTGTGTGATGTATCAGGGCCACATCGTGGCTCTGCCCTAACAGGGTCACCACCCAGGCCCTGTCCTCCATTGTGCCGCCCACGCGCCGCTGACACCCATCATCATTTGCGGCGATTCTGTCACAAAATTTATTTTGCTTACAAGATATTTTTTCCCCCTCTTCTAGAACGACACTTAAGAATTATTGAACAGTTTCCCCCTGACTAGATGTGAACCGTTTTCTTTGATGGCTGGAGTAGACTGATCCATTTCCTTTGATGGCTGGAGTAGGCTGATCCATTTCCTTTGATGGCTGGAGTAGATTGATCCATTTTCTTTGATAGCTGGAGTAGATTTATCCATTTTTTTTGATGGCTGGAGTAGACTGATCCATTTTCTTTGATGGCTGGAGTAAATTGATCCATTTTCTTTGATAGCTGGAGTAGACTTATCCATTTTATTTGATGGCTGGAGTAGAATAATCCATTTTTTTTGATGGCGGGAGTAGACTTCTGTTTTCTATGATGGCTGGAGTAGACTGTGGCATTTTCTTTGATTGGAGTAGATTGAACCGTTTTCTTTTATGGCTGGAGTAGACTGATCCATTTTCTTAATTAGCATATAAATGCGTTATTGAAGGAGCAGCCCTGATGATACTTCCTCTTGTGCACTGTGTGTGCACTGGAGGGCATACTTGTGCACTGTGTGTGCACTGGAGGGCATACTTGTGCACTGTGTGCACGCACTGGAGGACATATCTTGTGCACTATGTGCATGCACTAGAAGACACATCTTGTTGACAGTATGTATGCACCGGAGGATACATCTTGTGCACTGTGTGCATGCACTGGAGGATACGTCTTGTGCACGCAAATATCGTGTGTGTACTTGGTATTTTTTTAACTCTAGTAAATGTTTAGGTCCTTTGGTTTATATATATATATATATATATATATATATATATATATATATATATATATATATATATATATATATATATATATATATATATATATATAGTGATGGGGATGGTGAGACGTTGGGTATACCTCTCTCTCTTCCCTTGTTTTTCCTCTCATATTGCCCTCCCCTTCCTCTCCCCCTCCGTGCCTCCCCATCTCCATCCTTCTCCCTTGTTGGTTGGGTATCGATCTTCTTTCATTTTGTCCTTATTTTTCACCCAATTTCTTGCTTTGTTGCTTTCCGTTCTTTGTTCCTTGTTTTTTTTTCTTCCTAAATATTTTTAGTATTGTGGAAAATCTTAGTGTTGTGTGTGTGTGTGTACTCACCTATTTGTACTCACCTATTTGTGGTTGCAGGGGTCGAGTCCTAGCTCCTGGCCCCGCCCGTGTATGTGTGTGTGTGTACTCACCTATTTGTACTCACCTATTTGTGGTTGCAGGGGTCGAGTCCTAGCTCCTGGCCCCGCCTCTTCACCGGTTGCTACTAGGCCCTCTCTCTCCCCGCTCCATGAGCTTTATCAAACCTCGTCTTAAAACTGTGTATGGTTCCTGCCTCCACTACGTCATTTTCTAGGCTATTCCACTGCCTTACAACTCTATGACTGAAGAAATACTTCCTACTATCTCTCTGACTCATTTGTGTCTTCAACTTCCAATTGTGGCCTCTTGTTTCTGTGTCCCCTCCCTGGAACATCCTGTCCTTGTCCACCTTGTCTATTCCACGCAGTATCTTATATGTCGTTATCATGTCTCCCCTGACCCTCCTGTCCTCCAGTGTGGTCAGGCCGATTTCCCTTAATCTTTCCTCATAGGACATTCCCCTTAGCTCTGGAACTAACCTTGTCGCAAACCTTTGTACTTTCTCTAGTTTCTTGACGTGCTTTATCAAGTGCGGGTTCCAAACAGGTGCTGCATACTCCAGTATGGGCCTGACATACACGGTGTACAGTGTCTTGAATGATTCCTTACTAAGGTATCGGAATGCTGTTCTCAGGTTTGCCAGGCGCCCATATGCTGCAGCAGTTATCTGATTGATGTGTGCTTCCGGAGACATGCTCGGTGTTATACTCACCCCAAGATCTTTCTCCTTGAGTGAGGTTTGCAGTCTTTGGCCACCTAGCCTATACTCTGTGTGTGTGTGTGTGTGTGTGTGTGTGTGTGTGTGTGTGTGTGTACTCACCTAATTCACCTAATTGTACTCGCTTAATCTTGGTTGCAGTGGTCGAGACTCAGCTCCTGGCCCCACCTCTTCACCGGTCGCTACTAGGTCCTCTGTCTCCCTGCTCCATGAGCTTTATCATACCTCATCTTAAAGCTATGTATGGTTCCTGTCTCCACTACATCACTTGCTAGACTATTCCACTTCTTGACAACTCTATAACTGAAGAAATACTTCCTAACATCCCTTTGACTCATCTGAGTCTTCAACTTCCAATTGTGACCCCTTGTTTCTGTGTCCCATCTCTGGAACATCCTGTCTCTGTCCACCTTGTCTATTCTACGCAGTATTTTGTATGTCGTTATCATGTCTTCCCTAACACTCCTGTCCTCCAGTGTCGTCAGGCCGATTTTCCTTAAAGTCAGTTCCGGATCAGCCGGGCTGTGGCTCGTACGTTGGTTTGCATGCAGCCAGCAGCAACAGCCTGGTTGATCAGGCTCTGATCCACCAGGAGGCCTGGTCTCAGACCGGGCCGCGGGGGCGTTGACCCCCGGAACTCTCTCCAGGTAAACTCCAGGTAGGACATTCCCCTTAGCTCTGGAACTATCCTTGTCGCAAACCTTTGCACTTTCTCTAATTTCTTGACGTCCTTAATCAAGTGTGGGTTCCAAACTGGTGCTGCATACTCCAGTATGGGCCTGACGTACACGGTGTACAGTGTCTTGAACGATTCCTTATTAAGGTATCGGAACGCTATTCTCAGGTTTGCCAGGCGCCCATATGCTGCGGCAGTTATCTGGTTGATGTGTGCTTTCGGAGACGTGCTCGGTGTTATACTCACCCCAAGATCTTTCTCCTTGAGCGAGGTTTGCAGTCTTTGGCCACCTAGCCTATACTCCGTCTTCGGTTTTCTTTGACCTTCCCCGATCTTCATGACTTGGCATTTGGCGGGATTAAATTCGAGAAGCCAGTTGCTGGACCAGGTGCCCAGCCTGTCCAGGCCCCTTTGAAGTCCTGCCTGATCTTCATCTGATTTAATTCTCCTCATTAACTTCATATCTTCTGCGAATAGGGACACTTCTGAGTCTATTCCGTCCATCATGTCATTCACATGTACCAAAAATAGCACTGGTCCTAGAACTGACCCCTGTGGGACCCCGCCCGTCACAGGTGCCCACTGTGATACCTCATCACGTACCATGACTCGTTGTTGCCTCCCTGTCAGGTATTCTCTGATCCATTGCAGTGCCCTTCCTGTTATACGATCCTGATCCTCTAGCTTCTGCACTAATCTCTCGTGAGGAACTGTGTCGAAGACCTTCTTGCAGTTCAAGAAGATGCAATCAACCCACCCCTCTCTCTCCTGTCTTACTTCTGTTACTTTATCATAAAACTCCAAAAGGTTTGTGACACAGGATTTGCCTTCCATAAATCTGTGCTGGTTGGCGTTTATACTCTTGTTCCGTTATGTGTGTGTGTGTGTCTGTCATCATGTAACTTCAGGTATGTGCTTGCATGTATTATATTGAGAGTGTAGGTGGTGGGAGTGTGTAGTAGGAACTCAGGTGTTGCAACATAAACAGTGGAGTGCAGAACAGACTCATCACCTTCATAGGGCACGTATTCTGATGCCAGATCTTACACTGTACACTACCCTGACTTACTGCCGTCATATGTACGGTAAGAGGTGTACTTGTGACACGTTACGTAAAATCTCCAGTCTCTACCATCTTACCATTGCTCTTTACCTTTGGAGCGTGTCTTCAATCAGGTTTCCTTGAGGATTATCTAGTCACCTAGGCTGTTGCTGCTAGTGGCTCGCAGGCCGCTGGACTACTAGTGAAAAGCCAGGGTGTTACAGGCACAGTGAGGAACTTCAGAACCTTTGCCAGTACGAAGTCTTCAGTATTCTGCACTAGGTCAGCTGGGTTGTGATGGCTGTGGGCACCTGCATGTTATGGGTAGTAATAACTTGCATGCTCAGGCTGTTACCAGGGACACATCATCTCAGGCCGTGGTATTCGAGGCCAAGGAATACAGGTGAACAAGGTGCAGGTGAGTTAGAAGTGCTCAATGCCCACGCCCCACTGTCACCCACGCTGCCAACTGCCCACACGCACACCCGTCTGTGTTTAGTAAAACAGGGCGTTCAGGCCTTATGTAGCGTGGCGTGTGAGTAGCTCCTAGTGTACACTGACTGGTTGTTGCTTCATGACCTCCATACACACACACACACACACACACACACACACACACACACACACACACACACACACACACACACACACACACACACACACACACATGCTGGAGACCTGCGTCACCTGCTCGCTTCTTCCAATACTCTCCCTTATTAATGTGGTGAAATACGTCAAATGCTTCAGAGACTTGAAACTCCAGTATTCGTCGCAGATGTCTCCTCTCCGTTGCTACCTATTTTCTTTTCCTCTTCTCTCCCTGCCCCTCCAATATCTTTTGGATATATATTATCAGGTATCTCTTCTCCACATTCCCAGTTCTCTGTGGTACTCCCGGTAGTTCAAATGCTTTGTTAGTTCTTTGGAGGCAGTATTTTTTGCTTGGGTTGTGTAGGTCATGTTGTTTTGGGTAATGTAGGTCATGTTGTCTTGGGTAATGTAGGTCATGTTGTGTTGGGTAATGTAGGTCATGTTGTCTTGGGTAATGTAGGTCATGTTGTCTTGGGTAATGTAGGTCATGTTGTCTTGGGTAATGTAGGTCATGTTGTCTTGGGTAATGTAGGTCATGTCTTGGGTAATGTAGGTCATGTTGTCTTGGGTAATGTAGGTCATGTTGTCTTGGGTAATGTAGGTCATGTTGTCCTGGGTAATGTAGGTCATGTTGTCTTGGGTAATGTAAGTCATGTTGTCTTGGGTAATGTAGGTCATGTTGTCTTGGGTAATGTAGGTCATGTTGTCTTGGGTAATGTAGGTCATGTTGTCTTGGGTAATGTAAGTCATGTTGTCTTGGGTAATGTAGGTCATGTTGTCTTGGGTAATGTAGGTCATGTTGTCTTGGGTAATGTAGGTCATGTTGTCTTGGGTAATGTAGGTCATGTTGTCTTGGGTAATGTAAGTCATGTTGTCTTGGGTAATGTAGGTCATGTTGTCTTGGGTAATGTAGGTCATGTTGTCTTGGGTAATGTAGGTCATGTTGTCTTGGGTAATGTAGGTCATGTTGTCTTGGGTAATGTAGGTCATGTTGTCTTGGGTAATGTAGGTCATGTTGTCTTGGGTAATGTAGGTCATGTTGTCTTGGGTAATGTAGGTCATGTTGTCTTGGGTAATGTAGGTCATGTTGTCTTGGGTAATGTAGGTCATGTTGTCTTGGGTAATGTAATTCATGTTGTCTTGGGTAATGTAGGTCATGTCTTGGGTAATGTAGGTCATGTTGTCTTGGGTAATGTAGGTCATGTTGTCTTGGGTAATGTAGGTCATGTTGTCTTGGGTAATGTAGGTCATGTTGTCTTGGGTAATGTAGGTCATGTTGTCTTGGGTAATGTAGGTCATGTTGTCTTGGGTAATGTAGGTCATGTTGTCTTGGGTAATGTAGGTCATGTTGTCTTGGGTAATGTAGGTCATGTTGTCTTGGGTAATGTAGGTCGTGTTGTCTTGGGTAATGTAGGTCATGTTGTCTTGTGTAATGTAGGTCATGTTGTCTTGGGTAATGTAGGTCATGTTGTCTTGGGTAATGTAGGTCATGTTGTCTTGGGTAATGTAGGTCATGTTGTCTTGGGTAATGTAGGTCATGTTGTCTTGGGTAATGTAGGTCATGTTGTCTTGGGTAATGTAGGTCATGTTGTCTTGGGTAATGTAGGTCATGTTGTCTTGGGTAATGTAGGTCATGTTGTCTTGGGTAATGTAGGTCATGTTGTCTTGGGTAATGTAGGTCATGTTGTCTTGGGTAATGTAGGTCATGTTGTCTTGGGTAATGTAGGTCATGTTGTCTTGGGTAATGTAGGTCATGTTGTCTTGGGTAATGTAGGTCATGTTGTCTTGGGTAATGTAGGTCATGTTGTCTTGGGTAATGTAGGTCATGTTGTCTTGGGTAATGTAGGTCATGTTGTCTTGGGTAATGTAGGTCATGTTGTCTTGGGTAATGTAGGTCATGTTGTCTTGGGTAATGTAGGTCATGTTGTCTTGGGTAATGTAGGTCATGTTGTCTTGGGTAATGTAGGTCATGTTGTCTTGGGTAATGTAGGTCATGTTGTCTTGGGTAATGTAGGTCATGTTGTCTTGGGTAATGTAGGTCATGTTGTCTTGGGTAATGTAGGTCATGTTGTCTTGGGTAATGTAGGTCATGTTGTCTTGGGTAATGTAGGTCATGTTGTCTTGGGTAATGTAGGTCATGTTGTCTTGGGTAATGTAGGTCATGTTGTCTTGGGTAATGTAGGTCATGTTGTCTTGGGTAATGTAGGTCATGTTGTCTTGGGTAATGTAGGTCATGTTGTCTTGGGTAATGTAGGTCATGTTGTCTTGGGTAATGTAGGTCATGTTGTCTTGGGTAATGTAGGTCACGTTGTCTTGGGTAATGTAGGTCATGTTGTCTTGGGTAATGTAGGTCATGTTGTCTTGGGTAATGTAGGTCATGTTGTCTTGGGTAATGTAGGTCATGTTGTCTTGGGTAATGTAGGTTATGTTGTCTTGGGTAATGTAAGTCATGTTGTCTTGGGTAATGTAGGTCATGTTGTCTTGGGTAATGTAGGTCATGTTGTCTTGGGTAATGTATGTCATTTTTTCTTGGGTTATGTCAGTCATGTTGTCTTGGGTAATGTAGGTCATGTTGTCTTGGGTAATGTAGGTCATGTTGTCTTGGGTAATGTAGGTCATGTTGTCTTGGGTAATGTAGGTCATGTTGTCTTGGGTAGGTCATGTTGTCTTGGGTAATGTAGGTCATGTTGTCTTGGGTAATGTAGGTCATGTTGTCTTGGGTAATGTAGGTCATGTTGTCTTGGGTAATGTAGGTCATGTTGTCTTGGGTAATGTAGGTCATGTTGTCTTGGGTAATGTAGGTCATGTTGTCTTGGGTAATGTAGGTCATGTTGTCTTGGGTAATGTAAGTCACGTTGTCTTGGGTAATGTAGGTCACGTTGTCTTGGGTAATGTAGGTCATGTTGTCTTGGGTAATGTAGGTCATGTTGTCTTGGGTAATGTAGGTCATGTTGTCTTGGGTAATGTAGGTCATGTTGTCTTGGGTAATGTAGGTCATGTTGTCTTGGGTAATGTAGGTCATGTTGTCTTGGGTAATGTAGGTCATGTTGTCTTGGGTAATGTAGGTCATGTTGTCTTGGGTAATGTAGGTCATGTTGTCTTGGGTAATGTAGGTCATGTTGTCTTGGGTAATGTAAGTCACGTTGTCTTGGGTAATGTAGGTCATGTTGTCTTGGGTAATGTAGGTCATGTCTTGGGTAATGTAGGTCACGTTGTCTTGGGTAATGTAGGTCATGTTGTCTTGGGTAATGTAGGTCATGTTGTCTTGGGTAATGTAAGTCACGTTGTCTTGGGTAATGTAGGTCATGTTGTCTTGGGTAATGTAAGTCATGTTGTCTTGGGTAATGTAGGTCATGTTGTCTTGGGTAATGTAGGTCATGTTGTCTTGGGTAATGTAGGTCATGTTGTCTTGGGTAATGTAGGTCATGTTGTCTTGGGTAATGTAGGTCATGTTGTCTTGGGTAATGTAGGTCATGTTGTCTTGGGTAATGTAGGTCATGTTGTCTTGGGTAATGTAGGTCATGTTGTCTTGGGTAATGTAAGTCATGTTGTCTTGGGTAATGTAGGTCATGTTGTCTTGGGTAATGTAGGTCATGTTGTCTTGGGTAATGTAGGTCATGTTGTCTTGGGTAATGTAGGTCATGTTGTCTTGGGTAATGTAGGTCATGTTGTCTTGGGTAATGTAAGTCACGTTGTCTTGGGTAATGTAGGTCATGTTGTCTTGGGTAATGTAGGTCATGTTGTCTTGGGTAAGTAAGTTTACGTTTCATCACTCTTATAACGTCTGTAATGTTTGTGTTCCTAATCTGTATTCTTTTGTTTTTTGTCATGGCTCTGCTACCTCCTTTGTGAAGGCCTACGGCTGCAGTTTTTAATGTCTTCAATTTCATCTGAATCTAGCTCCTCCCTCTAAGAACACCGTGTATTTGCCTCAATGTTACTTTGCATTTCTTTATAAAATCAGCTCCGAGAACTGCATTCATTTACAAGTTGCTTACTTTTTTTTCGATGTCTGAAGGATTTGTATTAATGTCAAATATATAATTTCTAGAGTGGGAAGAGTTAGTGAAGAAATTTTCTGGGTTATCAATTCTCAATGTATTGATTAGATTAGTGAATAGTGAATCATACTTTTCTTCCAGGATTTCCCTCATTTTGTTTTTGACATTGGTGTATAAATCTTCTTTCAGTGGAAGACGAATACTGGAAAAATTGTGGCTTGGATTTTTGCACGTGAAAAAATATTTAGAATTTTTCCTAATTTCCTGAAGGGCTTTTTCTTCCTTTTGTGTTTCTTTTGTATAATATAAATGCTTTAGTTTATCTTCTATATCAGCAATATCCTTGTAAATGTTCTTTTCTTTGTTACGGTATTTGCCATATTTGTTCAGGAACTATTTTGAACAGTTCAGCAACTATTTTGAATAGTTCAGGAACTATTTTGAATAGTTCAGAAACTTTATTTTGTCCTCCAAAGTCTTCTACCTTCTCTGTGTTTGACCTTTTAGGTTCTTGCAGTGGGACATATTTTAAATACACCCTACATGCTGGTGCACTGAGCTTGTCCATACAGTGTTGTTCTGGGGTAGAAGTGCTGCTCAGGATAGTATCACAGGCAATGTTTGTTACTTCAGTCTTCTATCTCAATCAGTTCTCAGAGTCCTGGAATTTAATTTACTTAACATCTTGTTGGATGTTTTTTAGGTTCTGTTCGTGGACTTACGCTGTTTTTACTTCAGCGAGGTTGTGATCGGAGTCTTGTACACGAGGTTGTTGTCTCTGATAAGTTCCTTAGTGTTTGTGAAGATCAAATGTAGAATATATTCATTGCCAGTAGCTCTTTTATCCGCTGGCTTAATGCAGACTTGAGCAGAGTTTCAGTTTGACATCGTGAGTTTGTTGGGCTAGAACACTTCGCGGTGCTATTTATGGTAATGATAATGATGTTTATTTCTTTAAACCGTACAAATGATGTGGTTTAAATGTATTAAAAAAATAACAGGCGCCAAACAAAGCCAAAAATTATGCACTTCATTTCGGGCATCAAATCATTAGGTTTATATGCTGCTAAATAACTTTCATTTTCCATTAGAGGTTTACATCTCCGAGGTGGATAATGTTTGGTGTCGGATTTCCAAAAGTTTTCAAGGCAGCTATTTATTCCTTTTCTTTTTAGCTGATTAGTGAATTCCTCTACCGCTGGCGATGGTGATTTATGTATGAGGATCATTACCAGGTTCTTGCTCCCCACTTTCATTATGAGCACTTCTAGCTAATGTGATATTTTTTAACAATTCTCCGCAGCCAAGTCTTTCATACTCCTTCCTGCAACAAATTTATACTGTCTCACACACACACACACACACACACACACACACACACACACTAGTGTGTACATATATATATATATATATATATATATATATATATATATATATATATATATATATATATATATATATATATATATATATATATATATATATATATTTTTTATTATCACACCGGCCGATTCCCACCAAGGCAGGGTGGCCCGAAAAAGAAAAACTTTCACCATCATTCACTCCATCACTGTCTTGCCAGAAGGGTGCTTTACACTACAGTTTTTAAACTGCAACATTAACACCCCTCCTTCAGAGTGCAGGCACTGTACTTCCCATCTCCAGGACTCAAGTCCGGCCTGCCGGTTTCCCTGAATCCCTTCATAAATGTTACTTTGCTCACACTCCAACAGCACGTCAAGTATTAAAAACCATTTGTCTCCATTCACTCCTATCAAACACGCTCACGCATGCCTGCTGGAAGTCCAAGCCCCTCGCACACAAAACCTCCTTTACCCCCTCCCTCCAACCCTTCCTAGGCCGACCCCTACCCCGCCTTCCTTCCACTACAGACTGATACACTCTTGAAGTCATTCTGTTTCGCTCCATTCTCTCTACATGTCCGAACCACCTCAACAACCCTTCCTCAGCCCTCTGGACAACAGTTTTGGTAATCCCGCACCTCCTCCTAACTTCCAAACTACGAATTCTCTGCATTATATTCACACCACACATTGCCCTCAGACATGACATCTCCACTGCCTCCAGCCTTCTCCTCGCTGCAACATTCATCACCCACGCTTCACACCCATATAAGAGCGTTGGTAAAACTATACTCTCATACATTCCCCTCTTTGCCTCCAAGGACAAAGTTCTTTGTCTCCACAGACTCCTAAGTGCACCACTCACTCTTTTTCCCTCATCAATTCTATGATTCACCTCATCTTTCATAGACCCATCCGCTGACACGTCCACTCCCAAATATCTGAATACGTTCACCTCCTCCATACTCTCTCCCTCCAATCTGATATTCAATCTTTCATCACCTAATCTTTTTGTTATCCTCATAACCTTACTCTTTCCTGTATTCACCTTTAATTTTCTTCTTTTGCACACCCTACCAAATTCATCCACCAATCTCTGCAACTTCTCTTCAGAATCTCCCAAGAGCACAGTGTCATCGGCAAAGAGCAGCTGTGACAACTCCCACTTTGTGTGTGATTCTTTATCTTTTAACTCCACGCCTCTTGCCAAGACCCTCGCATTTACTTCTCTTACAACCCCATCTATAAATATATTAAACAACCACGGTGACATCACACATCCTTGTCTAAGGCCTACTTTTACTGGGAAAAAATTTCCCTCTTTCCTACATACTCTAACTTGAGCCTCACTATCCTCGTAAAAACTCTTCACTGCTTTCAGTAACCTACCTCCTACACCATACACTTGCAACATCTGCCACATTGCCCCCCTATCCACCCTGTCATATATATATATATATATGTGTGTGTGTGTGTGTCGTGCCGAATAGGTAAAACTTGCGATTTTGGCTTTAATAGCAACGCTCTTCATGCCGAATAAGGCAGACGAAAATTTATGTATGCAATAATTTCGCAAAAATCATTCCGAACCTAACGAAAATAATATATTTCATTATATTTATTATTAAATTATTGTAAACTTATCTAAAATATATTTAGTTGGATTAGGCTAAATTAAATTGCGCTTGTTATAATATAGTTGGGAAGTTTTCTAGGGTTCTTTTGGTACAAAATTATTAATTTTTACATTAACATAAATGAAAGAAATATATCTTTAAACCTTCAAGAGAAACTTTTAGAATGGACTTAATTTTAAACGAGTTCTTGCAACACACACACACACACACACACACACACACACACACACACACACACACACACACACATATATATTGGTATATAGACTTCACTGTCTATAGTGTCTTGTGAGGATTCTTGCATAATTTTCAAATATATTATTTGTGTTCATAGTCTTAATTTTAGCAGTAGTTGTTTTAGTAGTAGTAGTGGTGGTTTAGGTACTGGTGGTGGTGACTGTTCTGGTAGTGGTTTAGGTACTGGTGGTGGTGACTGTTCTGGTAGTGGTTTAGGTACTGGTGGTGGTGACTGTTCTGGTAGTGGTTTAGGTACTGGTGGTGGTGACTGTTCTGGTAGTGGTTTAGGTACTGGTGGTGGTGACTGTTCTGGTAGTGGTTTAGGTACTGGTGGTGGTGACTGTTCTGGTAGTGGTTTAGGTACTGGTGGTGGTGACTGTTCTGGTAGTGGTTTAGGTACTGGTGGTGGTGACTGTTCTGGTAGTGGTTTAGGTACTGGTGGTGGTGACTGTTCTGGTAGTGGTTTAGGTACTGGTGGTGGTGACTGTTCTGGTAGTGGTTTAGGTACTGGTGGTGGTGACTGTTCTGGTAGTGGTTTAGGTACTGGTGGTGGTGACTGTTCTGGTAGTGGTTTAGGTACTGGTGGTGGTGACTGTTCTGGTAGTGGTTTAGGTACTGGTGGTGGTGACTGTTCTGGTAGTGGTTTAGGTACTGGTGGTGGTGACTGTTCTGGTAGAGGTTTAGGTACTGGTGGTGGTGACTGTTCTGGTAGTGGTTTAGGTACTCGTGGTGGTGACTGTTCTGATAGTGGTTTAGGTACTGGTGGTGGTGACTGTTCTGGTAGTGGTTTAGGTACTGGTGGTGGTGACTGTTCTGGTAGTGGTTTAGGTACTGGTGGTGGTGACTGTTCTGGTAGTGGTTTAGGTACTGGTGGTGGTGACTGTTCTGGTAGTGGTTTAGGTACTCGTGGTGGTGACTGTTCTGGTAGTGGTTTAGGTACTGGTGGTGGTGACTGTTCTGGTAGTGGTTTAGGTACTGGTGGTGGTGACTGTTCTGGTAGTGGTTTAGGTACTGGTGGTGGTGACTGTTCTGGTAGTGGTTTAGGTACTGGTGGTGGTGACTGTTGTGGTAGTGGTTTAGGTACTGGTGGTGGTGACTGTTCTGGTAGTGGTTTAGGTACTGGTGGTGGTGATTGTTCTGGTAGTGGTTTAGGTACTGGTGGTGGTGACTGTTCTGGTAGTGGTTTAGGTACTGGTGGTGGTGGCTGTTCTGGTAGTGGTTTAGGTACTGGTGGTGGTGACTGTTCTGGTAGTGGTATAGGTACTGGTGGTGGTGACTGTTCTGGTAGTGGTTTAGGTACTGGTGGTGGTGACTTCTGGTAGTGGTTTAGGTACTGGTGGTGGTGACTGTTCTGGTAGTGATTTAGGTACTGGTGGTGGTGACTGTTCTGGTAGTGGTTTAGGTATTGGTGGTGGTGACTTCTGGTAGTGGTTTAGGTACTGGTGGTGGTGACTTCTGGTAGTGGTTTAGGTACTGGTGGTGGTGACTGTTCTGGTAGTGGTTTAGGTACTGGTGGTGGTGACTGTTCTGGTAGTGGTTTAGATACTGGTGGTGGTGACTGTTCTGGTAGTGGTTTAGGTACTGGTGGTGGTGACTGTTCTGGTAGTGGTTTAGGTACTGGTGGTGGTGACTGTTCTGGTAGTGGTTTAGGTACTGGTGGTGGTGACTGTTCTGGTAGTGGTTTAGGTACTGGTGGTGGTGACTGTTCTGGTAGTGGTTTAGGTACTGGTGGTGGTGACTGTTCTGGTAGTGGTTTAGGTACTGGTGGTGGTGACTGTTCTGGTAGTGGTTTAGGTACTGGTGGTGGTGACTGTTCTGGTAGTGGTTTAGGTACTGGTGGTGGTGACTGTTCTGGTAGTGGTTTAGGTACTGGTGGTGGTGACTGTTCTGGTAGAGGTTTAGGTACTGGTGGTGGTGACTGTTCTGGTAGTGGTTTAGGTACTCGTGGTGGTGACTGTTCTGATAGTGGTTTAGGTACTGGTGGTGGTGACTGTTCTGGTAGTGGTTTAGGTACTGGTGGTGGTGACTGTTCTGGTAGTGGTTTAGGTACTGGTGGTGGTGACTGTTCTGGTAGTGGTTTAGGTACTGGTGGTGGTGACTGTTCTGGTAGTGGTTTAGGTACTCGTGGTGGTGACTGTTCTGGTAGTGGTTTAGGTACTGGTGGTGGTGACTGTTCTGGTAGTGGTTTAGGTACTGGTGGTGGTGACTGTTCTGGTAGTGGTTTAGGTACTGGTGGTGGTGACTGTTCTGGTAGTGGTTTAGGTACTGGTGGTGGTGACTGTTGTGGTAGTGGTTTAGGTACTGGTGGTGGTGACTGTTCTGGTAGTGGTTTAGGTACTGGTGGTGGTGATTGTTCTGGTAGTGG
Source organism: Cherax quadricarinatus (assembly GCF_038502225.1). Taxonomy (NCBI): domain Eukaryota; kingdom Metazoa; phylum Arthropoda; class Malacostraca; order Decapoda; family Parastacidae; genus Cherax; species Cherax quadricarinatus. The sequence continues at coordinate 28,500,496 of NC_091323.1, forward strand.
TTTAGGTACTGGTGGTGGTGACTGTTCTGGTAGTGGTTTAGGTACTGGTGGTGGTGGCTGTTCTGGTAGTGGTTTAGGTACTGGTGGTGGTGACTGTTCTGGTAGTGGTATAGGTACTGGTGGTGGTGACTGTTCTGGTAGTGGTTTAGGTACTGGTGGTGGTGACTTCTGGTAGTGGTTTAGGTACTGGTGGTGGTGACTGTTCTGGTAGTGATTTAGGTACTGGTGGTGGTGACTGTTCTGGTAGTGGTTTAGGTATTGGTGGTGGTGACTTCTGGTAGTGGTTTAGGTACTGGTGGTGGTGACTTCTGGTAGTGGTTTAGGTACTGGTGGTGGTGACTGTTCTGGTAGTGGTTTAGGTACTGGTGGTGGTGACTGTTCTGGTAGTGGTTTAGATACTGGTGGTGGTGACTGTTCTGGTAGTGGTTTAGGTACTGGTGGTGGTGACTGTTCTGGTAGTGGTTTAGGTACTGGTGGTGGTGACTGTTCTGGTAGTGGTTTAGGTACTGGTGGTGGTGACTGTTCTGGTAGTGGTTTAGGTACTGGTGGTGGTGACTGTTCTGGTAGTGGTTTAGGTACTGGTGGTGGTGACTGTTCTGGTAGTGGTTTAGGTACTGGTGGTGGTGACTGTTCTGGTAGTGGTTTAGGTACTGGTGGTGGTGACTGTTCTGGTAGTGGTTTAGGTACTGGTGGTGGTGACTGTTCTGGTAGTGGTTTAGGTACTGGTGGTGGTGACTGTTCTGGTAGTGGTTTAGGTACTGGTGGTGGTGACTGTTCTGGTAGTGGTTTTTGTGATGATGCCTCTTGTGGTTTTCTTATGGTAGCGGTGATACTTCATGGTCGTGGTAGTGGTTGTTCATCAGCAGTAGCAGTTCTGGTGGTCAGAGTGGTTGTAGCTGGTGTTGTTTCTGGTGATTGCAGATGCTCTTCTACTGGGGTAGTGGGAAGAGAGAGAGGGAGAGAGAGAGAGCTCGGGCACAGGAAGAGACCACTCACTACATTACTGCATTAATCAAGAAGTTATAACAAAAAGAAAAACATAGAGCAGCACTTAGCTTGCAAGGAGTGAAAGTTGCCATAGTGCTTGCACTCTTTTACTGAGAGTCTGCTGGTGTTGGGCACCAAGACTCCTGGTTGAATCTGCTGGTGCTGGACACCAAGACTCCTGGTTGAATCTGCTGGTGCTGGACACCAAGACTCCTGGTTGAATCTGCTGGTGCTGGACACCAAGACTCCTGGTTGCGTCTGCTAGTGCTGTACACCAAGACTCCTGGTTGAATCTGCTGGTGCTGGGCACCAAGACTCCTGGTTGACTCTGCTGGTGCTGGGCACCAAGACTCCTGGTTGACTCTGCTGGTGCTGGGCACCAAGACTCCTGGTTGCGTCTGCTAGTGCTGTACACCAAGACTCCTGGTTGAATCTGCTGGTGCTGGGCACCAAGACTCCTGGTTGACTCTGCTGGTGCTGGGCACCAAGACTCCTGGTTGCGTCTGCTAGTGCTGTACACCAAGACTCCTGGCTGACTCTGCTGGTGCTGGGCACCAAGACTCCTGGTTGACTCTGCTGGTGCTGGGCACCAAGACTCCTGGTTGACTCTGCTGGTGCTGGGCACCAAGACTCCTGGTTGCGTCTGCTAGTTCTGTACACCAAGACTCCTGGTTGAATCTGCTGGTGCTGGGCACCAAGACTCCTGGTTGACTCTGCTGGTGCTGGGCACCAAGACTCCTGGTTGACTCTGCTGGTGCTGGGCACCAAGACTCCTGGTTGCGTCTGCTAGTGCTGTACACCAAGACTCCTGGTTGAATCTGCTGGTGCTGGACACCAAGACTCCTGGTTGCGTCTGCTAGTGCTGTACACCAAGACTCCTGGTTGAATCTGCTGGTGCTGGGCACCAAGACTCCTGGTTGACTCTGCTGGTGCTGGGCACCAAGACTCCTGGTTGACTCTGCTGGTGCTGGGCACCAAGACTCCTGGTTGCGTCTGCTAGTGCTGTACACCAAGACTCCTGGTTGAATCTGCTGGTGCTGGGCACCAAGACTCCTGGTTGACTCTGCTGGTGCTGGGCACCAAGACTCCTGGTTGCGTCTGCTAGTGCTGTACACCAAGACTCCTGGCTGACTCTGCTGGTGCTGGGCACCAAGACTCCTGGTTGACTCTGCTGGTGCTGGGCACCAAGACTCCTGGTTGACTCTGCTGGTGCTGGGCACCAAGACTCCTGGTTGCGTCTGCTAGTTCTGTACACCAAGACTCCTGGTTGAATCTGCTGGTGCTGGGCACCAAGACTCCTGGTTGACTCTGCTGGTGCTGGGCACCAAGACTCCTGGTTGACTCTGCTGGTGCTGGGCACCAAGACTCCTGGTTGCGTCTGCTAGTGCTGTACACCAAGACTCCTGGTTGAATCTGCTGGTGCTGGACACCAAGACTCCTGGTTGCGTCTGCTAGTGCTGTACACCAAGACTCCTGGTTGAATCTGCTGGTGCTGGGCACCAAGACTCCTGGTTGACTCTGCTGGTGCTGGGCACCAAGACTCCTGGTTGACTCTGCTGGTGCTGGGCACCAAGACTCCTGGTTGCGTCTGCTAGTGCTGTACACCAAGACTCCTGGTTGAATCTGCTTGTGCTGGGCACCAAGACTCCTGGTTGAATCTGCTGGTGCTGGACACCAAGACTCCTGGTTGAATCTGCTGGTGCTGGACACCAAGACTCCTGGTTGAATCTGCTGGTGCTGGGCACCAAGACTCCTGGTTGAATCTGCTGGTGCTGGACACCAAGACTCCTGGTTGACTCTGCTGGTGCTGGGCACCAAGACTCAGGTAAGTACATAATTATTAACGGTATTCAATACCAACACGTTGATGAATAAAACACAAATGCAACACCTGCACATCAGACTTCTTCAGTCGAATACAACACTGTAAACAGTAGTATAGTGGTTTTAGCGTGATTAGTCCGTCAGCCTTGCTAGATAGTCAGTTCCTCGAGCTATAAGCTACAGTAACTACTGAGGTATGCTGAGTAGTTACTGAAGATATGTGACCGTGGCGCTGTAGTGAAAACGTGATTAGTTGACAGTCGATTTTAACCTTCAGGGCGAAACATCGTCTAATAGATCGATTCTGCTACACTGTGTTTGCCGTTCCTAGTGTGTCACTTACAGTCAATTCATTAGCATAGGAATGTGTGTGATCACCTGCTGGATCAGCTGCTGACACAGCTGCTCATTGATATGCAGATTTTAATGTATTGCATTTCATGAAGCACTTAACCCGTGTGGGTCATTTTAGGGTGAGGAGAGGTGGAGGTTCGATCCTGTGTATGTTGATCCCGGCCTCGGTCTCTGACAGTGAAGATTTAGCCGTGTGTTTACACACACACATATATATATATATATATATATATATATATATATATATATATATATATATATATATATATATGATTGCTCAGTAGCTCGGCTGTTGGATATCATGTGAGGATCTGTGTTGCCTCGTGTTTGGCTACTTGGTCACTATGCTAGAGATCATATTTATATAATATGATCACTGAGTGTGCAAGTATAGCAGTGTTGTTGAGTTTATATCTAGGTGAGTTGAGCGGGTGTCTCCTGCCAGACTGGTGGGTGACTCCCTTTCCTCCTGCTTATATAAGCACGTTATACACCGTAAAGAAATTGAGTTCTCCATTATAAACAGTTGTATATGATGCATACATGTTTCTGCGTGTGTTGGGTGTTATCTTGCTTGAGTCAGGCTTGACCCGGAGACTCGATACACCAGTCAGTGAAGTACTTGATTCATATTGTTTGTTGCTATATAGCTGTACATTCTCTTATGGCATACACTGTCTTCCAGGTGGACATAGATCAGCGGACCAGAGAAAACACTTAGGATATTTATTACGGACAAATTTCAGTTATTCCACTGTGGTAAAAAAAGTTGTAAGAAGGAACGGAATGTGAAACAAACTCGACCCATTCAATAGAAGAGAAGATTAATGTGAGTGATGTCAGAAGATCTTAGGTTTAATGAACACAGTAATGGTTACTATCACAGCAGCAAGGAAAATGATAGGATGGATAACTAGAGCCTTCAAAACAAGAGATGCCTCACTGATGGCTGGACCACCAGGACTGGTCCACTAGGGCTGGTCCACCAGGACTAGACCACTAGGGCTGGACCACCAGGCCTGGACCACCAGGACTGGTCCACTAGGGCTGGTCCACCAGGCCTGGACCACCAGGACTGCACTATTGACCTTTGAAACACCTGCGTCACAGTTCTGTAAACAAAATATTAACTCCCCATTGTTATCATCTTTTTTTTTACAAATTCGTGTAAATAATTTTAGTGTTGACCCTTTCTATAGATAATTGAACTTTGCAACATCATTTAAGCAATGTCCCAATTGAATTTTTTTTTGTTTTTGTGTTATGGTATTCAAAACATGACTCAGTTATTTTTCATAACGTTAGGTATACATGTATTGACTGAGGGAGGCGAAGACACAGGTGAAGACTGGGTGGCTGGCTGGGTGAGTGGCGAGTGCTCGGCTGACTGGTTGGAGGGTGACTGGCTGGTTAGCTGGCTGGGTGACTGGCTGGGTGACTGGGTGACTGGCAGGGTATGTGGGTGACTTGACTGGCTAGGTGGGTGACTGGCAGGGTATGTGGGTGACTTGATTGGCTAGGTGGGTGACTGGCTGGCTGGGTGACTGGCTGGCTAGCTGGCTGGCTGGCTGGCAGGATGGTGCAGTGGGCCAGGCAGGCAGTCAGTGGTGGGTGGGGTGGCGTGAGAGTCGGTATACACCAGCAGCAGCAGCTGGGGGGCACTGACGTGGGTTGAAGCAGTTGCTGCAGCGGCAGTGCGCGCGCGAGCATGCGTGTGTCGCGTTGCTCCAGCAACCAACTAACCTACACCTTCCCCAAGATATCTTGCAAACAATCTATTCATCCATTCCTAACTCTCTAAGGCCCACATATTAACTCGTGCTTAAAATTCTCGTAAAATAGAATGTGGATAAGAGAACATTATCTCTCACTGTAAGCGAATGAATGAATCCGGAGCGTATTGTATGGAGCTCTGTAAACAGTGAAATATGTTTAAAATTGCACTGTCAGTGCATGATTCAGCTCTTAGTGAAAAGTGTTGTCCTTTGGAAATAGTGAAATGCGTTTAAAAAGTGTACTGTCAGGTGTGTGACGTAACTACAAACATACGGGTTTAAGGCCTGTAGATAGTGAAATATGTGCAGAACTGTACTGTTGGTGCATGACTGAAACACTAGTGTATTGTGCGCACCTCTGTAAATGAAGCGAGATACCTAAGTGTATTGTGTGCACCTCTGTAAATGAAGCGAGATACCTTAGTGTGTTGTGTGCACCTCTGTAAATGAAGCGAGATACCTTAGTGTATTGTGTGCACCTCTGTGAATGAGGAAAGATACCTTAGTGTATTGTGTGCACCTCTGTGAATGAGGAGAGATACCTTAGTGTATTGTGTGCACCTCTGTGAATGAAGAGAGATACCTTAGTGTATTGTGTGCACCTCTGTGAATGAAGAGAGATACCTTAGTGTATTGTGTGTACCTCTGTGAATGAAGAGAGATACCTTAGTGTATTGTGTGCACCTCTGTGAATGAAGAGAGATACCTTAGTGTATTGTGTGCACCTCTGTGAATGAAGAGAGATACCTTAGTGTATTGTGTGCACCTCTGTGAATGAAGAGAGATACCTTAGTGTATTGTGTGCACCTCTGTGAATGAAGCGAGACACGAGTAAGAGTATAAACAATCAAGTGTCTTACAAGAAATAAATACTGTTTCCATTCCGATTACATATAAAAAAATCTCATGTTTTGCAATAATGTTGTGAGATGATGTATTCTTGTAAAGATGACCACGACGACTACGATTACGACTTCTGAACAGAATGCAGAGTATCTCGTGTTGGTATTTGGTGTCCAAAAGGCATGCGGGAGTAATTCTGAAGAGATTGATATTAGCTGTCTGGCACTGGCGTACCATGGTATATAGTGACATCGATATGGCCCTCGCTGCCACGAGGTTCAATGCATAATTTATGTGTGTACGTGTGTTTGTATGTGTACGTGTGTGTACCATGTGACGGGGAGGTGAATGAAACAGTTAAGTGACGTAATCCTCACTGGGTTTCGAGTTACACCAGGAAGCTCTAGCTCCCCCCCCCTCTCTCTCTCTCTCAATACCAGCCCCACTACTACTACTATCACTACTACTACTAGTACTACTACTATTACTATTACTACTATTACTACTACTACTAATACTACTAATACTACTACTACTAATACTACTAATACTACTACTAATACTACTACTACTACTACCGAGACTGTTTCACCTTGCCACAATGAGAGGTTTTCACTTCATAATTAAGAAACTAAGAAAACAATACATATCAGTATTTAATGTGAGAAATATTGTAAATTGTTCGTCAAAGCAAGTTTAAATGAAGAGTGCAGAGTGCGGTATAAATGTCCCATGGAGGTAAATATTATCACTGAAGATTTCAGTCCAGTCGGAAGAGTTATTCGCAAATTCTGGCACAAGAACTACTATGTATCACTATTTCTTAAATAGAAATTGGCAAATTGGAACCTACACAGCCTAGAACCAATTTATTATTATTTTTATTAAAACCAACCGCTAAACCTACTAGGGTCATCCAGCGAAAACCAGTTAGAACCTTCCACTAAGATGTTCCAGATCTGAAACTTTATAGTCAGTCAGAAACCAGTATCAGAAAATATATCGCAAGTTGCTCTCTCGAGTTTTTTAGCGTTGAAGGTTTGATGCCGACTGGACGAGACGTTCGTAAATTATCACATGAAAACTAATATTTCAGTATCCCACCTACTATAATTTCATAATTTTCCAGGTGTTGCATGACCCATAAAGGTTTAGCGAAAATTCATGTCCAACGAAATTTTTACTTATTATAATACCTTTTATATACAATAAAGGAATTAAAATGCACAATATATTACCTGGAGTCATGGGCCCCGCAGCCCGGTCCCAGACCAGGCCTCCTGGTTAGTCTGTTAGATCAAGCTGTTGGTGCCCATCGACTGCATTCCAACGTATGCACCACATCCCGGTGCCGAGTTTCTTCTTGATGACAGTTAAGGATTTGTTGGTAATGCCTATTATGCTTGAAGGTTGAAGAGTCGTAGTTCCTTATTGAGTTCTCTCTCTCAGTACTCATCGCTCACTTGCTTAAATTGAAAGTAAAATTTAAGGAAAGTAACGTGTTTTTCAATACATTTTATTCTCATTGTCTTCTGTATATCTGTGTCCATTGTTTGTATATCTGTGTACATTGTTCGTATGTATGTGTGCATTGTATATATGTGTGCATTGTATATATGTGTACATTGTTTTCTGTATATCCGACACTTGCTGTGTTTGCTATGCCCTATATGCCCGGCAGTGAACAGTGGGGGATTCTGGGTGACTGGAAGTGTCTGGGTGTGATGGTGCCATGGAGTGGTGGTGCCATGGAGTGGTGGTGCCAGGGAGTTAATTTGCCAGGGAGTGACGTTGCCAGGGAGTGACGTTGCCAGGGAGTGACGTTGCCAGGGAGTGACGTTGCCAGGGAGTGACGTTGCCAGGGAGTGACGTTGCCAGGGAGTGACGTTGCCAGGGAGTGACGTTGCCAGGGAGTGACGTTGCCAGGGAGTGACGTTGCCAGGGAGTGATGGTGCCAGGGAGTGACGTTGCCAGGGAGTGACGGTGCTAGGGAGTGACGGTGCTAGGGAGTGATGGTGCCAGGAAGTGATGGTGCTAGGGAGTGATGGTGCTAGGGAGTGATGGTGCCAGGGAGTGATGGTGCCAGGGAGTGATGGTGCCAGGGAGTGATGGTGCCAGGGAGTGGTGGTGCCAGGGAGTGATGGTGCCAGGGAGTGGTGGTGCCAGGGAGTGGTGGTGCCAGGGAGTGGTGGTGCCAGGGAGTGGTGGTGCCAGGGAGTGATGGTGCCAGGGAGTGATGGTGCCAGGGAGTGTTGGTGCCAGGGAGTGATGGTGCCAGGGAGTGATGGTGCCAGGAAGTGATGGTGCCAGGGAGTGATGGTGCCAGGGAGTGATGGTGCCAGGGAGTGATGGTGCCAGGAAGTGATGGTGCCAGGGAGTGATGGTGCCAGGAAGTGATGGTGCCAGGAAGTGATGGTGCCAGGGAGTGATGGTGCCAGGGAGTGATGGTGCCAGGGAGTGATGGTGACAGTAAGTGATTGTGACAGGGAGTGATGGTGCCAGGGAGTGATGGTGCCAGAGAGTGATGGTGCCAGGGAGTGATGGTGCCAGAGAGTGATGGTGCCAGGGAGTGATGGTGCCAGAGAGTGATGGTGCCAGGAAGTGATGGTGCCAGAGAGTGATGGTGCCAGGGAGTGATGGTGCCAGAGAGTGATGGTGCCAGGGAGTGATGGTGCCAGAGAGTGCTTGGGAGTCCTGGTTAGTGTCATCGTGGTACTTCCTGGCACTGGCATCCCTCATCCGGCCTTCCTTCTGAGCAAATAACAACGTTGTTATGGACCAAGGCTTCTTAGGGACGAGGTGTCACTGTGTACACACCATTATTAATATAATATAATGCTCCACACACGTTGTCTCGATAAAAAAAAAAGTTTGTCTTGTAATTTGTCTTACTACTTGAACGTAAGTCGTCATTTCTTACCATAAAGGAAATTGTAGGAGACGAAAACACTTTTCTTAACCATTATGCAAAGTCAATTTCCGTACTGGATGGGACAAGAACCCTTGAGCAACTATAAGCAAAGTTAACACACATGTAAGCAAAGTGAAGACACTTAGTGGATGAGAAATGAGCTCTCTAAGCAAGGGAAAACTTTTTGCTTTGAAAAAAAAAAATTGTGTGAGAGATAGCGTGTTTGTTTACATTGCGGACTGACGTTGATAAGAGATTTTTATCTGCGTATTGAAACCATATTGATTTTTTTTTTTGATAAATCTCTCGTGTCACGACCACGGAAAAAAATGATAAAGTGGAAAGGAACGTTAGTGAGGTTATTTACAAGAGCAAGTTATCCTATGTGAAGTGGCAGTGTGTGTGTGTGTGTGTGTGTGTGTGTGTGTGTGTGTGTGTGTGTGTGTGTGTGTGTGTGTGTGTGTATGTGTGTGTGTGTGTGTGTGGGGTGTGTGTGTGTGTGTGTGTGTGTGTGTGGTGGGGGGGTGTACACTCGCCTCACCTAGTTGTGGTTACAGGGGCCAAGTCATAGCTCCTGGCCCCGCCTCTTCACTGTGTGTGTCACATTATAGCCTAGCTTGAGAGAATAGGCCTACTGCAGAGTTTTTATTTTATGTTATGTAGTTATGTGGTTTCGAGAACACGAAACACCTGAGTTTGAGAACAACCTCTCATTCGGACAACGTTTTTTTTTTTTCTTGTGTAGACCTTTATCAAGGGTCGACTTGATGTTTTACTCAGAGCGAAACATTGTCCCAGGAAAAAGATTGCTCAGGCTTTGTCTTCACTCTTGTCTGCGGTACGATATTTCATGCATTTTGTAGACCAGACAGCACTGTAGACCAGACAGCACTGTAGACCATACTGCGCTGTAGACCAGACCGCTGTAGACCAGACCACTGTAGACCAGACAGCACTGTAGACCAGATTGTACTGTAGACCAGACAGTACTGTAGACCAGACAGTACTGTAGACCAGACAGTACTGTAGACCAGACAGTACTGTAGACCAGACAGTACTGTAGACCAGACAGTACTGTAGACCAGACAGCACTGTAGACCAGACAGTACTGTAGACCAGACAGTACTGTAGACCAGACAGTACTGTAGACCAGACAGTACTGTAGACCAGACAGTACTGTAGACCAGACAGTACTGTAGACAAGAGAGCTCTGCAGACAAGAGAGCAGTGTAGACCAGAGAGGTGTAGACCAGACAGCACTGTAGACAAGACAGCACTGTAGACCATACTGCGCTGTAGACCAGACCGCTGTAGACCAGACCACTGTAGACCAGACAGCACTGTAGACCAGATTGTACTGTAGACCAGACTGCGCTGTAGACCAGACTGAGAGTATGGGTCACTAGGGCCTCCCTGGAAGGCCATGTATGCTTAAAGAAGGGAAGATCTCAGTGTGGTGTTAGTGACCTCATGCTGGTGGTCTGTGTGGTGGTATTGACCTCATGCTGGTTGTCTGTGTGGTGGTAGTGACTTCATGCTGGTTGTCTGTGTGGTGGTAGTGACCTCATGCTGGTTGTCTGTGTGGTGGTAGTGACTTCATGCTGGTTGTCTGTGTGGTGGTAGTGACCTCATGCTGGTTGTCTGTGTGGTGGTAGTGACCTCATGCTGGTTGTCTGTGTGGTGGTATTGACCTCATACTGGTTGTCTGTGTGGTGGTAGTGACTTCATGCTGGTTGTCTGTGTGGTGGTAGTGACCTCATGCTGGTTGTCTGTGTGGTGGTAGTGACTTCATGCTGGTTGTCTGTGTGGTGGTAGTGACCTCATGCTGGTTGTCTGTGTGGTGGTGGTGACCTCATGCTGGTTGTGTGGTGGTAGTGACCTCATGTTGATTGTATGTGGTGGTATTGACCTTATGCTGGTTGTCTGTGTCGTGGTGACCTCATGCTGGTTGTCACAGTGTGGTGGTGGTGGTGACCTCATGCTGGTTGTCACAGTGTGGTGGTGCCTCTCATGCTGGTTGTCACAGTGTGGTGGTGGCGACCTCATGCTGGTTGTCACACTGTGGTGGTGTCGACCTCATGCTGGTTGTCACAGTGTGGTGGTGGCGACCTCATGCTGGTTGTCACAGTGTGGTGGTGGCGACCTCATGCTGGTTGTCACAGTGTGGTGGTGGTGACCTCATGCTGGTTGTCACAGTGTGGTGGTGGTGACCTCATGCTGGTTGTCACAGTGTGGTGGTGGCGACCTCATGCTGGTTGTCACAGTGTGGTGGTGGCGACCTCATGCTGGTTGTCACAGTGTGATGGTGGCGACCTCATGCTGGTTGCCACAGTGTGATGGTGGTGGTGCCTCTCGTGCTGGTTGTCATAGTGTGGTGGTGGTGGTGCCTCTCGTGCTGGTTGTCACAGTGTGGTGGTGGCGACCTCATGCTGGTTGTCACAGTGTGATGGTGGTGGTGCCTCTCGTGCTGGTTGTCATAGTGTGGTGGTGGTGGTGCCTCTCGTGCTGGTTGCCACAGTGTGGTGGTGGCGACCTCATGCTGGTTGTCACAGTGTGGTGGTGCCTCTCGTGCTGGTTGTCACAGTGTGGTGGTGGCGACCTCATGCTGGTTGTCACAGTGTGGTGATGGTGACCTCATGCTGGTTGTCACTCATTCTTATAAAAGTGTTAGGTAAAATGCCCCGAGGACATTTGGCTATTGTTTTCTGGCACACCTGATGACGTTATAGAGGTAACAATAACCCTGACTGGAGTTATAATGGTGGAGGGGATACAGTACTGGTGGGAACACAATACTGGTGGATTATACAATACTGGTGGGGAGGGCAATACTGGTGGATTATACATTACCGGTGGGGAGAACATTACTGGTGATTGTGACAATACTGGTGTGGAGGACAATGCCGGTGGGGAGGATAGCACTGGTGGGGAGGACAATACTGGTGGATTATACATTACCGGTGGGGAGAACATTACTGGTGATTGTGACAATACTGGTGTGGAGGACAATGCCGGTGGGGAGGATAGCACTGGTGGGGAGGACAATACTGGTGGATTATACATTACCGGTGGGGAGGACAATACTGGTGCATTAAACAATACTGGTGGATGTTACGTATTTATATTACGTATTTAAACTGGCGTCTAAAAGTGTAAAGCCTTGTCTAGAGGCATATAAATTATTAAACAAAATCCACCAGCCTAGGATCGGGCAGGACAACTCCAGCTAAACAGCCAGATAATACTTTTTCAGGAAGGACAGATAAACTCGCTAGTACACGGCTACTAGTTACTTAAAATTGTCATTTTTTTTTGTCAAAAGCAAGTGCTAAACCTATATGGATCATTAGGTGTCCTAGTGGCCCCCTCTGTAATTAGTGTTTTATAACATGTAAACCACACAATACCTAAAACCTGTAAACCCCACATTGTAACCCTTATAGAGAATAAACTTGAATTGAATACACAAATAACTCGCACTTAGGAGAAAGAAACTTACGACGTTTCGGTCCGTCTTGAACCATTTACTAAGTCAAGAGGGACCGAAACGTCGTCGTATGCTTCTCTCTTCTATGTAAATATAATGTTAATGGCACCTGTAGATCACAATTCCTTGTCAGGTTCCAGCATGCCGGTAAAAATATCAACATTTGTGCACTTGCAGTAACCACACAAGTCGCACATATAAACCAGGACCTGCCAACACCTTCCACCAACTTAACATTACAATACACAATATTTCCTTAAACAACTCATGGCCTACTCAACCAAACACCATCACACCTTATTCCAACAACTGTTTCCCATCTCCTGGCAGACTAGTGAGGCTACACGGGTCTGCCAGTGTTCATGTCTAATACGTGTCCCACTGGCTGTCCACCTGCCGTTCAATTCCTGTCCACTTAAGCACTGACACTATTTTTATGGAGCTTCGCTACACTACAAACACTCCATATTATAAATTTATTATAACAATGCAGTATCCTGCATAATAGTGGATTAACCAATACTGGTGGGGGAGGACAGTACTGGTGGGGGAGGACAGTACTGGTGGGGGAGGACAATACTGGTGGGGAGGACAGTACTGGTGGGGGAGGACAGTACTGGTGGGGGAGGACAGTACTGGTGGGGGAGGACAGTACTGGTGGGGGAGGACAGTACTGGTGGGGGAGGACAATACTAGTGAGGGAGGACAATACTGGTGGGGGAGGGGGGAGGACAATACTGATGGGGGAGGACAATACTGGTGGGGGAGGACAATACTGGTGGGGGAGGACAATAGCAAGTCGTTGGTGAGACAGAGTTTATGAAGACAATTGGGTGAAACATTAGGGGTGGATGGGACAATAGGGGTGGCTGAAACAGTAGGGATGGGTGAGACATTAGGGATGGGTAAGACAGTAGGGATGGGTGAGACATTAGGGGTGGGTAAGACAGTAGGGATGGGTGAGACATTAGGGGTGGGTGAGACATTAGGGGTGGGTGAGACAGGGGCGGGTGAGACAGTAGGAATGGGTGAGACAGGGGTGGGTGAGACAGTAGGGGTGGGTGAGACAGTAGGGATGAGTGAGACAGTAGGGGTGGGTGAGACAGGGATGGGTGAGACAGGGGTGGGTGAGACAGTAGGGGTGGGTGAGATAGGGGTGGTAGCACAGTAAGAGTGTACAAGAATCTAACATAGACAAAAGATGGTTTGTAGAGATAGGTAAAGACAGAGAAAGAATAAGTGTAACCTAACTAAATTAATACACAGAGGATGATGATACCTCAGGCTACGCGAGAACTCAAGAGAGAAAACCACATCCCAGACCAATTATGTGTAACCACAGATGTGTGGGTTGGTCAGGAGTGAGAGAGACAGACAGACTGGGAGTGCAGGTTAGCTGTCTCTTACGGACACTCGCCGCTGATCGATGCTCGTAACGGAGGCAATATGTCAGAAACTCGATAGCAAATTAGGCAAGACTTATGAAGCCAGTGTAAACTGCCCAGCGAGACCAGATAACTCTAGAGACCCTCCTCAGGCAAATCACCGGTAAATTTAGGTTACTGTATCTTTTTTTTAAGGAAATCGTTTTTATTAATCCTCTCCTTTGATACTTTACGTTATTCTTTCTTATTTAAGCTTCCATGAGTTTGGTTTATGTTGTGATGATCTTTATTTCGACGTTATTGTTTCCGATTTCCTTGTCACGTCTTTGATATAAAATGGGTTTCAGTCTGCTGTTTCTTCATGTCCCTGAGATGTCCCAGACAGTCTCTTAATTAGGAACGTTTCGGCCTCTCTGGGGCTTTTATGTACTTTACTAAGCCCAACAGTTGGCGAAACGCTCTTAAGGATTTTTCCAAGTGCATTTGATTCACCAGTTGTCAGCTTTCCTCGTATACTCCCAAGTAATGAGTGTGTACCATTTTTTTGCTGTATACCTCTTCTCTCTCTCAAGTGTGTCTACTCTTTTCTCTCCTGCGTTTCTCTACCTTGTTTTCTTCCGTGTCTGTACCCTATTCTTTCCCACATGTTATCTTGTCACTTTGTTAGGCCAGGATGGGGAAGGGGAAGGGAGAAAGAGGAGTTCAGAGAGCACTCTGCTGAGGTTATCTTAAAAAGCCATTTATGAAGTAATATACCAAGGGGCAGATAACCTCTGGCCCAGCATTAATGGTCCTGGCTGTATTGATCCATGTCAGTGTGGGAGGGAGGGAGGGAGGGTGGGAAAGCTTTTCATTTCACCGTCACAGCTCTCACACACACCCTCACGGGTCTGTCATGTATCACAAGTCACATTGTTACGATTGGTGTCACATTGTGACCAGTGGCGTCACATTGACTATCAATAAATCTTTGATCATAAAGATGTTTGACCAGCTATCAGAAGCACGGATGGAACAAGTGTAGAAGCCTTCAAGAGGAAACTGGACAAGTATCTTTACCAGGTGCCAAATCAACCATGCTGTGATGGATATGTGGAGCAGCGGGCCTCCAGCAGCAGCAACCTTGTTGACCAGGCAAGCACCAAACTAGTCTAGTGCTTGCCGGGCTCAGAGAGTGATGAAACTCTCGAAACTCGAAAGGTATAGCTTATCTGTCACAAGATCTCTGTGTACTCAGGACTCTGGGCCGAGAGCTAGAGTGTGAGAGAGGTCTTGGCAGGTGTCACACAGGTGGGAGACGAGAGCCGTCTATGTCTTTGGTGTTGTGTCTTTGGTGTCAGGGTGACCCGTATCATGCTATATATATAACAGTCCCCAGCGTCCCCGGAATCTCCGGTTCCCCGGCTCCCCTTACCCTGCCAGAGGCTCTTCCACTCATACACCAAGTGCAGTCACCTTGTTATTCGCCAGGAAAAAAATCATGGTTGGCTGTGGCAGCAGCGACCACTGACTGAGTGGCTCTGGGCTCTCTCGTCTGAATGCAGAGTTAAGGCGAAGATGTTTAATTTGTAGAGAAGGAGCCAGGTGTGTTTGTTTATATGAAGGTGGTATGTGTGTGTGTGTGTGTGAGAGTGATTCAGCGCGTCCTCTTAACCACAGACATTATGACACTTGCAAAAACGGTGAAATGGGTGGCTGTTGACGGAACCTTGAACAGTTGAAATATGACGTAGTTACATCAATCGCACGTAGTGGCTGCCTGTTTCCCATTTGTGGGGCAAATTATTTTATAACCTTTTATCTTAGGTTCATAGTTTTTCTGTTGTCATCCAACTTAACGTAATGTAACCTAACCTAACTTAACCTAACCTACCTAACCTAACTTAGAAATATGCTATTAGAAGGATAAGTTTAGAGGTCTCAAATCTGGGTTCCTGGCTCGACCTCTTTCTTTCCAACAATCGCTAAATTCCTGACGTCATAGGCCCTATCGTACCTATTTTTAAAAGTGTATGAAATCATGTGTCATGACGGTAAATCAGTAATCATATTCAAGGACTAATTACCCTCTTATTTTACGCTAAAGCGTAACCTAAAGCTTATCCTTGACCCTCACCTTGAGCATATAAGCCGCAGGCTGATTTTCCAAGACTGTGGAAAAAAGGTGCGCCTTATATGCCGGAGAACACTAAGTCAAGGGCCCCAGTGAAGATAAGTCACTTTGATTTTTTGGGGTTAACCTAGATAATTTACACATACGTTACTATATATATATATTATATTCTGGTTGAGAAAGACTGCATAAAGACGCCAGTGTTTTTGGAAACGTTTTACAGCTTTTCTTTGAGATTTATGAACATTGACGCTTTGATGACTCGTACTTCCGGTTGAGAAACAGAAAGAGCGGTCTTGTTTTGTTGGGAAACTTGTCTTGAACTTAATTTTTTTAAAGATATCTCCAGCATCACAGCAGTACAAAAATAGATATAGAAGAAAAGAGAAGGTCGGGGGGGGGGCATTTGGTCTATATATCTAAGATTGTTTACATAGACGGATATAATGCAGGTTCATTGTTGCAGTTGCCTCTCGATGTTTTAAAGCTACATTATATGACTCAGAATACAACACAACCATCTTGAACATCATACACAAACTCTACTTGTATTAATAAACTCTACTTCACTTGTACAAAGTAACCTCACTAAATGTAGGTGGACCCAAGATTGGTTGAGCATTATTAAACTGCCTTACTGAGCGTTCACTGATCAGAGATCAGCTCGCTACGCTAGTTTGCTCAAGAAAGAATACACTGTGTATTAATATACACAATTGTATACACAGCATGACAGTCGTCACGGACATAAACTCGTATGCATAAGTATATGAATATACAAGTGTAGAGTGCATAATTATACTCACAAACACACACATAGACGATCATAATGTCCACAATAATGTCTCCAGTGCATTGGGTAGGTGGTGGTTTTATTGATGTGGAGAACCTAGTGGGATGGAGAAAATAGTGAGATGGTGGTGGTTATATAGTGGATGGAGGAAAATATAGAAGAGGGTGGTTGTAGTGGAATGTAAAGTAATATAGAGGTTAGATATGCAATAAAAGGAGAGCTTTTGTATTAATAAACGCTTCGTTTATGCATTAAATCAGTATATTTTCTTAAGCGTTCCTGGAAAAAACAGATTATTTTATTGTCTACTCTAAGCTGTGACTACTCGCGACCAGTGTTTGTGTCTTCTCAATGTATTATTTGTTGATCAGTATTGTACCCCAGTAGTTATTGTATGAGCAGCCTCTTCCAAACTTACACACACACACACACACACACACACACACACACACACACACACACACACACACACACACGCACACACACGCACGCACACGCCTGCGTTGCGTGAGCTCCTGTCGTTTATCACCCTCCTCATCTCGACCTTGTGGACAACACCTAAAAACGCAGAGAAACTCATCACTGTGACCTTCATTTTCTCAGGGAATTACAGCAGCTTGACCTTGATATATATATATATATATATATATATATATATATATCGTGCCGAATAAGCAGAACTTGCGATCTTGGCTTAAATAGCAACGCTCATCTTGCCATATAGGACAAGTGAAAATTTTTGTATGCAATAATTTCGCCAAAATCGTTCTGAACCTAACGAAAAAAATACATTTCACTGTGTTTGTTTAGTATTAAATTACTGTAAACAAATCTAAAATATATTTAGTTGGGTTAGGCTAAAATAAATTGCTCTTGTTATAATAAGGTTAGGTAAGTTTTCTAAGATTCTTTTGGTACAAAATTAAAAATTTTTATATTAACATTAATGAAAAAATATATCTTTAAACGTATAAGAGAAAATTTTAGAAAGGACTTAATTTTAAATGAGTTCTTGCTAACTGACCAGTTTTACATATTCGGCACGACATATATATATATACATGTATAAATATATATATGTATATATATATAGATATATGTATAAATATATGTATATATAATATATATGCATATAATATATATATATATATATATATATATATATATATATATATATATATATATATAATGAGACAAAATAGTAATCTTGGCTTTGAAAAAAATAGTAATTTTGCCGAATAAACGGATTGAAAGATTCTGTGTGCAATAGTTCCGCAAAAATCAGTCTGAAATTCACGAAAGAGATATATACATCATCACTTTTTTTTAATATTAAATAAATTTAAAATCACGGGATGTATTTTTAGTAAGATCAGGGTAAACTAAATTACCTTCATTATAGCGACGTTAAGCGAGGCCACTGAGTGAGTTTTTTGGTGTAAAACTTTAAATTGTTGCACCATTTTCAACGGATATATATATATATATATATATATATATATATATATATATATATATATATATATATATATATATATATATTTGAGGCGGAATGAAAGGAAAAAGTGAATCACGTCAGTATGTATAACATGAATTATCTCCAGTCACGTCACCTATTCTAGACTTATTATTATTAATATTATTGGTATTATGAACCTTGGTTACTGGGGTCGAGATTCGCATGTTTCTGTATGAGCTTGTTATGCAACATGCATTTGCATAGTCAAAGTATTTTGTAAGTCAGGATCATGTCTTCCCAGAGTATCTTGTAGGTCATTATCATATTACAACCCAGGAACAATACGGCTTGTTATCCTGGGTGTAAAGGGGGGCAAGGAGGAGAACAAACACAGCTGA
Source organism: Cherax quadricarinatus (assembly GCF_038502225.1). NCBI lineage: Eukaryota > Metazoa > Arthropoda > Malacostraca > Decapoda > Parastacidae > Cherax > Cherax quadricarinatus. The sequence continues at coordinate 28,518,825 of NC_091323.1, forward strand.
ATGACTGAATTATATTTTCCTTCACCAAGTGCGATTATAAGCATTTACAAGTATGTGGAAATATGTGTGTACCACATGGTAAATCAAGAGGCAAAGACACAGCCTGGAGACAAAATGGACAATCGTGTTCAACCAGCTCGAGAATGGAAATGACAAAAGTGGAAACGTGAGTGGTGACCACACCACCTCCACACTTGCCAGACCCACCGTCTCATTGGCTGAACCTAGGTACTGATCTGACGATAGGGCCCCATCGTCCGATCCTTAGCACCCGGTTTGCTGGTTGGGGAGGTAACCATTTAATGAGGGTGTGTACATGCGCCGAATAAAGGGTACATACTCTTTGCACACCACACACATCTTCCCAGATCACCTGCGTGGGGAGAGGGGAGAAAGTCGAATTAGCAAGTCTTGAGTGAATTACGAAGTTCTGGTCTCTTGGTAATAGGATAGTTCCAACCTGCTGCTGCTGCTTGTAATGTTGCATCTGCTGCTGTTGCTTGTGATGTTGCATCTGCTGCTGCTGCTGCTGCTGCTTGTGATGTTGCATCTGCTGCTGCTGCTGCTTGTGATGTTGCATCTGCTGCTGCTGCTTGTGATGCTGCTGCTTGTGATGTTGCATCTGCTGCTGCTGCTTGTGATGTTGCATCTGCCGTTGCTGCTGCTGATGTTGAATTAGCTGCTGCTGCTGCTTGTGATGTTGCATCTGCCTCTGCTGCTGCTGTTTGTGATGCATCTGCCTCTGCTGCTGCTGCTTGTAATGTTGCATCTGCCGCTGCTGCTTTTGATGTTGCATCTGCTGCTGCTGCTGCTTGTGATATTGCATCTGCTGCTGCTTGTGATGTCTCTACTTCTATTGTTATTACTGCTGCTGCACCACAAGCCATCTTAATTACTCTTAATTTTTTTACACGTATTATTCCCGTTTTTCTCACTATCGGGTAGCTTTATTAACCTTGAGGATGTCATTATTATTGTTAGTGGTGTCATTATATCTTGGTGGTGGTATTATTGGTGGTTGTGTTGGTGGTGTCATTGTTGCTGGTGGTGGTGTTATTGCTGTTGGTGCTAGCACGAATGTCTGGCGTCGCCCCGCTACCGCCAACCCCGCCATCAGGAACACTAGACTAGAGACGGGGGAGAGGCGACAGGTGTTGCTGAGAAATATTTTTAAGTGTTTCTCTTTGTGTTATCACCGGAATACACTAACTGTACTTCTTCATCCTTGCCGTCCTCTGCCTTCCGATCCTCCTCGTTGCCATTGTCCTCCTGTTCCTCCTATCTGTCCTCCTCCGTCTTACATTCACTCTTTAGCTTCTCCCTGTTCCATCTTGCATTGTTAAACGTTGTTGCATTTCTTCTCGCTCGTCTCCTCCTCCTCCTTGCTTCCTCTTTCTCTCACTCTTCCTCATCCTTTTCATTTTCCTCCGTCCCTCTAATCCACTTTGAGTGTGGGAGGAGGTGAGTGTGGCCTCACCTGGATGATGACGTGTGAGTTGTCTCATTACTTGTATGGGACGAGCAATCACTGTCACTCTTTGATTTGTCAGCTGTGTCATGCCACGATATCAGCAGTGTCATGCCACGATGTCATCAGTGTCATGCCTCGGTGTCAGCAGTGCATGCCACGGTGTCAGGAATGTCACTCTTGATGTGTCATCAGTGTCAGGCTTGGTGTGGTGGTGTGTCAGCAATGTCAGGCTTGGTGTGGTGGTGTGTCAGCAATGTCAGGCTTGGTGTGGTGGTGTGTCAGCAATGTCAGGCTTGGTGTGGTGGTGTGTCAGCAATGTCAGGCTTGGTGTGGTGGTGTGTCAGCAGTGTCAGGCTTGGTGTGGTGGTGTGTCAGCAGTGTCAGGCTTGGTGTGGTGGTGTGTCAGCAATGTCAGGCTTGGTGTGGTGGTGTGTCAGCAGTGTCAGGCTTGGTGTGGTGGTGTGTCAGCAATGTCAGGCTTGGTGTGGTGGTGTGTCAGCAATGTCAGGCTTGGTGTGGTGGTGTGTCAGCAGTGTCAGGCTTGGTGTGGTGGTGTGTCAGCAGTGTCAGGCTTGGTGTGGTGGTGTGTCAGCAATGTCAGGCTTGGTGTGGTGGTGTGTCAGCAGTGTCAGGCTTGGTGTGGTGGTGTGTCAGCAATGTCAGGCTTGGTGTGGTGGTGTGTCAGCAATGTCAGGCTTGGTGTGGTGGTGTGTCAGCAGGGTCAGGCTTGGTGTGGTGGTGTGTCAGCAGGGTCAGGCTTGGTGTGGTGGTGTGCCACATAATGTTGGTATGTTAAGTAAAAGGACACAAGTGCAGCTAATGTGACATTTTATTCTGGCAAGGTTTCACTTAGTTCCTTATCTCTGGAACTAACTTCTCTACAGTTCCTCCAGTTTCATTATGTTTCATTAGGTTTAATGCTGATAAATTAAACACATGTGCAACACTTGGGTATCATTATTGTGGAAACGTTTCGCTTCATCAGTATATAATCCACTTCTTCGCGCATATGCTGTAATTTTTTTATCAAGATTGATGGCCTGATTACACCGACTCCAGGCTGAGGGACTGATTATCTCAGACTCCTTCTGATCTTCACAATTCTTTGTATTGAACTAATGAAGCCACTGTGTGGCGAAACGTTTCCACAGTAGAGATACTCAAGTGTTGCACGTGTGTCTTATTTATCAACTTGTCGGTTCTCTGAACCCATTCTATACTGGTGAGACTCCTGAAGGCTACTTCTTAGGTTGGCCGAACCAGCAATAGATGCAAAGGTTGTCCGGGTGATATGTTAAGCACTATGCTCACCCTTGGATATCTCTTCCTGAGTAAGGCTTGCAGCCTCTGTTACTCGCGTCTGTGCACTGTTTCCGGCGTGTGCGTTTGTGTGCGTGCGTGTGCACCCCGGTGAAGGTCACGCTGGTACATGATCACTCTTTCCGTCATTCAACTCTCTTCACTCGTCCTCATGAAGAAACTTCTAATTTTTATATATATGAGAAATTTATATGTACCATATGTATGCAAATATAATCATGTATGAATTCATGCATACTTACATATGCATGTTTTTATGGACAAGATATATATATATATATATATATATATATATATATATATATATATATATATATATATATATATATATATATATATATATATATATATATATATTGTGCTGTCTCTTTCGCCTTGATTTCCCCCCTTCGTCCTTTTTTCCTGTTCCTCAGCCTCGGGTAGAGGAGAGATGGCGACGTATCGACGAGGGTGATGATATAACTGGACACAACTCTGTGGGCAGGGGAATGTACTGTTTGTTTTCTATTCTGCTGTACGAGGCTGGTATCCTGGTGTATGAGGCTGGTATCTTGGTGTATGAGGCTGGTATCCTGGTGTATGAGGCTGGTATCCTGGTGTATGAGGCTGGTATCCTGGTGTATGAGGCTGGTATCCTGGTGTATGAGGCTGGTATCCTGGTGTATGAGGCTGGTATCCTGGTGTATGAGGCTGGTATCCTGGTGTATGAGGCTGGTATCTTGGTGTACGAGGCTGGTATCCTGGTGTATGCGGCTGGTATCCTGGTGTATGAGGCTGGTATCCTGGTGTATGAGGCTGGTATCCTGGTGTATGAGGCTGGTATCCTGGTGTATGAGGCTGGTATCCTGGTGTATGAGGCTGGTATCCTGATATACAAGGCTGATATCGTAATAAGGCTGATATCCTGGTATACAAGGCTGGTATCCTGGTACATTGATTGATCTAGTGGTTGCCTGTCTTAGAGTCAAGAAGAAAGAGCTTGATCTTCCCATCAAGTGACTGTGAAACGGAAGCTTATTAAATATTTTACACTCTGGCATGATTGTTGTTCATTTATTACTGTCCTGTGAACATGTCATGTGGTAGCTAAGTTTTTCAAACTTCAGTCTACATTATCTGTATTTTCCTTTTTTTGTATTATCCCACACGACCGCTATGGGAGCAGTAGAATGTCCCACACGTTCAGTGGGGGAGTTAGTGCTTCACAGGTTCACTGGGCTGGGGAGTTATGTAACAGAGTCAAACTGGTCAACAAAGGACCCGCATCGAGAGGTCGTTTCAGTACTTCCTCTAATACACAGGTTCTCCTCTGTTGCATCTCCGTGCCTGGTCAGTCTTCCACGCACTTGAAGGCCACCTTCAGCCCAGAGTTAGTCTACATTAAGTATACCCTGTGTATTTTCTCAAGAGTAATTGGTCACTTCATTATGTACTTTAGGAAAATTTCACAGCAACATGCAACTAATAGCAAGGTTGCCTTGGGTTGTTCTGTGGTTCCTAGCTGTTGTCAGTCGAGCACTGCAGTGCAGCATATGAAAGTATTAATGAGATTTAACTCAGGTTGAACCAGAGACTGTCTGGGCAACGCTCTTGAGCACCCTTAACCCACACTAATGCTTGGAAAATGCAAATACACAAGCATACAAAGTCTGCATGAAGCATGCGCCACTGAGAAAGCCTGCAAGGAGCTATGTTACAAAAGTGACATATGTTAAGTGAACAGCACAGCGTCAGGCAAGGAACAAAGAGAGCATAAACGACCTTAAATGGGGACGTTCAAGAGATCTTCTATAAAAAGGCTAAAATTCCCTTATTACTGAAACTGAGTTCAGCAATTCCAAATTCTCGACTACGATAGTGCGTAGATGCCGCATTTTGTAACAATATCAGATATTCAAAGAGAATGGAGAGTGTATAGGAGGCCACCTGGCCTGGTGGCTAAAGCTCCCGCTTCACACACGGAGGGCCCGGGTTCGATTCCCGGCGGGTGGAAACATTTCGACACGTTTCCTTACACCTGTTGTCCTGTTCACCTAGCAGCAAATAGGTACCTGGGTGTTAGTCGACTGGTGTGGGTCGCATCCTGGGGGACAAGATTAAGGACCACAATGGAAATAAGTTAGACAGTCCTCGATGACGCACTGACTTTCTTGGGTTATCCTGGGTGGCTAACCCTCCGGGGTTAAAAATCCGAACGAAATCTCATCTTATCTTTCTCAGAGATTACTGACAGAGAGCATAAAGTAAAATATTTAAAGCAGACGACAGAAAGACAAAAGGAAAAACAAACAAAAAAAAGTTCAGGTACTTGCAGAAAATCATGAATAGTTCCACGGTAAAATCACCTGAGAAGTTGTGGTGTCACTCCTTGCTTCTCTTCCACTTTACTAACATAAGAAAGAATGAACACTGCAGGAGGCCTACTGGTCCGTACTAGGCAGGTCCTTCTCAAACCCAAACCCACTAACAAAAATATTTACCCAACCCATTTTCAAAGTTACCCAAAGAATAAGCTTTGATAAGCCTGTTAACTCACGTGTGGTTATCTGTATGTAGTTGATGTTATACATACTAGACCTGTCTGCTGAAATAATGGGAGGTTGTGAGCGCCTTCTAGGGCACTGCAGGTTAAGAAATGCTAAGGAAATTGCATTATTAGTGAACGAAACGCGTTAGTTCATCAATACACCACTGAATGCATCTGATGCAACCAGTCATGGTCTTGAAAATGCTAAATGCAACCCAGGTGCGAGACATCACAGGATGAAGACAGCGGGTGAGTGGGGAGTATACCCCCCCCCCCACTCTCCACACAGGCAAGTTCACTGGGTTGTTTTTAGTTAGCAAACTTGGATACATCCGCAGTGGTTATTCTGCATATGCATACATATATACATACGTACATGCATGTAGATATACATGTATATATATAAACAATGCAGGTTCATTGTTACTGATGCTCCTGGACATTTAAAGCTACATTATAGGCCTAATGAAGACAACCAGCCGAACATCATACACAAACTCTGCTTCACTTGTACTAAGTAACAAACTCTACTTGTACTAAGTAACATCTACTAAATGTAGGTTGACCCAAGGTAAGTTGGTCAGGACTAAACTGTATTAGTAAAAATTTATTTGAAGCAAACCGGCACACTGTGTAAATTCATGTACATATAAGTAGTTGTATATATATATAATATATAATATATAATATATATATATATATATATATATATATATATATATATATATATATATATATATATATATACACACTTGTATATATATATATTATACACACGAGAAAAATTACTGATGGTACTATATTAGCAAATGGGGTTAAAAGAGGGTAGGGGAGGGTATTTTGTGGAGGGATTATGGGGAAGAATGTGAGTTAGGTGGGGAGGGGGACGTCCTAGGTACAAGTGTTCCTGGTTGGTTTTGTTGGTACGAGTCGACAGTCACTCCCCCCCCTCTCTCTCTCTCTCTCTCTCTCTCTCTCTCTCTCTCTCTCTCTCTCTCTCTGTGGTCCTCACAAAGCTTTGCTTTAATCTCTATACTCACCCTAATTAAATATTCAGCTTACTGTGTTTGCTAGCAGTACTACGAGTGTGGTGAGCCTGGCCTCCAGCATCCTCCTACAGGTAAGGGGTATTACCCCTCCTCTTATACGAGAGTGAAACGGAAGCCTCTTAAACGTTTTGCACTGTGTCCGCAGTGTTGATCTTTTTCGATCTCACGAACACGTAAGATTACCAGTAAATTTCACAAGCTTGAACTTGCCTTCATTCGTATACACATTTTACTTTCTAGTCTGTTTCTTGATACTTCGTTAATTAATAATGTAATATTTGTGTTGTATTAAGGCTGGAGTAAGACTAGATTGTGGGAACGATGACTCTCAGGCTAGTGTCATAACTCACTGAACTTATAAGTTTGGTCGTACCTTCCTCTGAAACTGTGCATGCAGTGTACCTCCAGTACTTTTCCCACTTCTATTACAACCCCCCACCGCTATACACGCGAGCATGCTGGGTCGCATTACGGAGGTAGTGAGGTTTGAGCGGCATGAACCAAGCCGAGGTGAGAAACCCATTTTTTTTCCACTTATTTTAAATTATGGCTAAACACTTCCTTCTGTCGAGATTTCCTATAATTTAGTTTTTTACTTTGTATTAATTATAGATATGGTTTGACCTGATTATATTGCGATTATATCTATAATATGGTAGTAAATTATGCAACAGCAAACTAATATTGAACACGCACACTACACTCACTCAGGTACACGCACAGGTGGCCTCCTGGTAGACAGCCTGTGTGTGTGTGTACTCACCTAATTGTGGTTGCAGGGGTCGATACTCAGCTCCTGGCCCCGATGGACCTGTGTGTGTGTGCGTGTGTGTGTGTGTGTGTGTGTGTGTGTGTGTGTGTGTGTGTGTGTGCGCGCGCGCGCGTGTGTGTGCAGGGGACACTTGTGTTTACCATTGGCTCGGCAAGTGTTCTTCCCTTCCTCTACACATGTGCGAAAATGCACGTAAGTATCCCCCCCCCCACACACACACAAACACGTACAGCCACGTACACACCACACTTGTAGAAACATTTGATTTACTTATCTACTGACTTCCTTACTTCCCCAAGACTGTTCAACAGCCTCCAGCTTACATAGGGGGATATTACCAACAGATTCCGTGGGTGTCTTCACGATGGATGTTGGTAAGTCAGTATCTGACTAGCCGGGCTGTGGTTGGACTGTGTGCGGCCAGTAATAACAGCCTGAATGATCAGCATTTAATCCACCAAGATGCCTGATCTAGGACTGGGCCGCGGGGGCGTTGACCCCCATAGAAACATCCTTCACGTACTGGTGCTGGTAACAAATAGTCCCGCATAGCGATCTTTGCTAGATCTCTGTTTAGTGTAGGAACCTGCCAGGTCTACCTGTAACAGGGGATTATCGCCCCTGCGGCTCTATCCCAGACCACGACTCTTGGTTGATGGCCTCATCAATCAGGCTGTTGGTTCTAGCAGCACGCACCGATTCCTATGTATTTGAATATATTGGCAGTCTTTGTTGTCGTAATGCTTTAAAAGTTGTCTTCACGTGTTTGTTTTCTCTCTTTCACTAACGATCGATCGATCGTAACATCACAAACCCTCCTCCTTGATCATCAGAGACCACGAACACTCCTTGATCCTCACAGACCACAAACACTCCTCCTTGATCCTCACAGACCACAAACACTCCTCCTTGATCCTCACAGACCACAAACACTCCTCCTTGATCCTCACAGACCACAAACACTATTCTTTGATCCTCACAGACCAAAAAAAAAAAAAATCCTCCGAGATCCTCACAGACTACAAATACTCCTCCATGATCCTCACTGCTGATAAAAGTTAACAAGGCTGCAGTAAGTGCTCTGTTTGGTATTCTGTGTGGTGACCTGCTGGCTGTTCCTGCCTCCATTCCCACCACCCACCTTTTCCTTCACTTAGTCTCTCTCTCTCTCTCTCTCTCTCTCTCTCTCTCTCTCTCTCTCTCTCTCTCTCTCTCTCTTTCACACACACTGGTGTCTGTTGGTCACCAGCACTTCACGGTCCCTGGCCTTCCGCCCAGGAAGGACGCTGTCAGTTACGCTTTTCCTCTTTCCATTATATTTCTTTCATTTTTTCCCCCTAACCTTATGATTAATGTTGGAAGTCTGGTATCAGCACTTCCTGATCTCCTCTGCCCTTGCATCATCCTTCCCTGCCTGATATACCACCTCTTGTATACCATCACACCTTGTATACGTGTTTACTGCTCTCGGGATCAACATCCTCGCCATGGACCTGTTGAATCATTGTGCTGCTTATACCAATAGCCTGGATGATCAGGCCATCAACCAGGAGTGTATTTAGAATACACCAAGCGCAGATGTGTTGCTGCACTTGTGTACGGCGTTCAAATGTTGGAATGAACTTAAAGTTTAGTGTAAGGACGCGCCTTAGAGATGAAGCTTTGGATGTGCTCCGAGTACCTGATCTTCTTGAGCAGCTTCACTGATTCAAGGTGTCGCTCTCTGGCAGCTGAATGAGGTGAAGGCTGAGTAAGTCTGAAAGAAGTTTAATGAGGTCATGAGGACTGTGAAGGACTATACTGGTCCTTGACGAAGATACGGTTCATTGTGACAACGTTTCGCCCTGTGTAGAGCTTCATCAGAGTGGACTCGCAGGGGTTTCACATAGAGCAAAACGTTGTCACAATGTTAGCTTACCATGCACCTGTATAAAGACAAATACAGCGCAAGATGATTTGCCTGGGAATTACCTTCATCAAGACTACAGGGAAACCAAATAGTTACTCCTTGATGTTTGGCCCTGTCACTAACCCCACTTGATGCACTGTGTTGAGGCCACATTGTTGTTGATGAGCGATCGCTCTGTGTACATCACTGTGGTTGAGGTCAACTTGTCCATCGATATCACCGTGTTCTGAGATTTGCTAGTAGGTGCTACTGAGGTTACATGATTCTCTCTCTCTCTCTCTCTCTCTCTCTCTCTCTCTCTCAGAGAGACAGAGATGAACAGTTAAAACGCCTACAATCTACTTACGAGACAACGAGCCGAAAAGTAGATGATAAATATACTTGAAACAGTGTAAGTCTATGTATAACGAGGTTTCGCTCTTTGGGCGAAACCTCGTTATGATAAAGTATAGTACTAACGCAGTTTAGTGTGTGTGTCACCTAGAGGACATCATGGTGGGTTCCTCCACCACTTCGTTCATTCTCCTCATACACGTGTGTGGGTGTGTTAAGTTCCGAGACACGTATAAAGGCTGCTTCCAGCCCACCTGTAGTGACGTCATTATCAATCAGGTAGTACAGGTGTTGTGGACACCTGAGCACCGCCCACATCCTCTCCAACACTTCAGCTGATAAATACTAAACTGATATTAAAAGCGTGTAAATATGTGTGCTCATTTATGTTTTTGTCAAAGAATATCGGTGATTAGTGTATCTCTTAGAAGTAGTAGCCAATAGGAAGCTTTATTTTGTGGGACAACTGAAGACACACTGCGATTGGTGTAGCCCTCTGAAAAAGTAACCAGTAAGGAGCTTTAGTTTGTGGGACTAGCTGGAGGCTTTCCAGATGGTAAATATTTATATGGTGGAGGTGGTGTGGAGCCTGGCCTTACACACTGTTAGTGAGTAACACGGGGAGTAGAGGATAGTGTTAGTGTGTTATGTTACTCTCAGTAACATGGGGAGTAGATAGTGTTAGTGTGCTACGCTGTTCTCATCACCCAATGTTCTTGGTAAGACACACGTACAACAGTTAGGTATCTTTATTCCGAAACGTTTCGCTTACACAGTAGGCTTCTTCAGTTAGATACAGAAGCGACAGCAGAAGCAGTAGAGATGTAAAGACGAAGTAATCAGCCCATCACCCTCAAAGATGTAGTTTTGAAGTGGTCAGTCCCTCAGCCTGGAGAAGAATTCTGCTCCCTAGTCTGAAACAACAGTATGGAGACTTACATACTGTCAAAGTGAGGCGTAGATAATCTTGACAGAAGAGGCGGGGCCCACTAGTAAAAGAATGTGAGCATTGAGAGGCAGTATAGCTAAGCTGCTGGGCAAGTTCCTCTCAAATCCGTCACCTTGGTTATTGATTCCGACAAGTGATTTATAAGCGACACTTGAGCAGAAACTAGGACATGTTTGTTATGCAGGATACTGTATTGTTGTAATAACTTGTATATAAAATAAGGAGTTTGTAAGGAAAAAATTCTCTGTAAATGTGTAAATAATGTCAATATTTTGAATGAACACCCGAAACTCATTTTCCTTACTATATAAACTCCTTATTTTATATACAATTTATTACAACAGTGCAGTATCCTGCATAACAATGTTTATTATAAAACATTTGTGTCCTGGGCCCTTGATCACCTCAAGGTCAGGTTAGGTCTGAAAAACGTTTTGTAATATATTACTTAGTGTTTACTCACCCGTTTTTATCCTGCCGTCTGCACCTCCACTTTCACACACTCCGTCCCACCTCCTTTCCTGCCTTATTTCACCTCGCAGCATCTCTCACATTTCCGCCCTCCGCCCCACCCAGCTTCCGTCTCCCTCCACACCTTTGCCAGGGCACGTGGTAGGGGAAGTACCCCACCACACACACATTGCAGTAAACACAGCTGTTGGGGGCATCTACCTGGGCATCAAGTCTGCTCCTATTTGATTGGACGTTTTCAGGGGGAAGGAATGAATGGCTTCATGCTGCGAAAGGGCTCTTGATCCAAAAAACTGGATCTGCCGTCCCTTGCATTAAATCTGAAAGGTTAAGTCCCCCAGTGTTTTCTGAGAGATGTTATGTTATGGGGAGTGCGTCTGGTCAACATGCTGTGTAGTGTGTCATCCTGCATCATCCTGGTCAACACGCTGTGTAGTGTGTCATCCTGCATCATCCTGGTCAACACGCTGTGTAGTGTGTCATCCCGCATCATCCTGGTCAACATGCTGTGTAGTGTGTCATCCTGCATCATCCTGGTCAACACGCTGTGTAGTGTGTCATCCTGCATCATCCTGGTCAACATGCTGTGTAGTGTGTCATCCTGCATCATCCTGGTCAGCACGCTGTGTAGTGTGTCATCCCGCATCATCCTGGTCAACATGCTGTGTAGTGTGTCATCCCGCATCATCCTGGTCAACACGCTGTGTAGTGTGTCATCCTGCATCATCCTGGTCAGCACGCTGTGTAGTGTGTCATCCTGCATCATCCTGGTCAGCACGCTGTGTAGTGTGTCATCCTGCATCATCCTGGTCAACATGCTGTGTAGTGTGTCATCCCGCATCATCCTGGTCAACACGCTGTGTAGTGTGTCATCCTGCATCATCCTGGTCAACATGCTGTGTAGTGTGTCATCCTGCATCATTCTGGTCAACACGCTGTGTAGTGTGTCATCCTGCATCATCCTGGTCAGCACGCTGTGTAGTGTGTCATCCCGCATCATCCTGGTCAACATGCTGTGTAGTGTGTCATCCTGCATCATCCTGGTCAACACGCTGTGTAGTGTGTCATCCTGCATCATCCTGGTCAGCACGCTGTGTAGTGTGTCATCCCGCATCATCCTGGTCAACATGCTGTGTAGTGTGTCATCCTGCATCATCCTGGTCAGCACGCTGTGTAGTGTGTCATCCCGCATCATCCTGGTCAACATGCTGTGTAGTGTGTCATCCTGCATCATCCTGGTCAACATGCTGTGTAGTGTGTCATCCTGCATCATCCTGGTCAACACGCTGTGTAGTGTCATCCCGCATCATCCTGGTCAACATGCTGTGTAGTGTGTCATCCTGCATCATCCTGGTCAACACGCTGTGTAGTGTCATCCTGCATCATCCTGGTCAACACGCTGTGTAGTGTGTCATCCTGCATCATCCTGGTCAACACGCTGTGTAGTGTGTCATCCTGCATCATCCTGGTCAGCACGCTGTGTAGTGTCATCCTGCATCATCCTGGTCAACATGCTGTGTAGTGTCATCCCGCATCATCCTGGTCAACATGCTGTGTAGTGTGTCATCCTGCATCATCCTGGTCAACATGCTGTGTAGTGTGTCATCCCGCATCATCCTGGTCAACATGCTGTGTAGTGTGTCATCCCGCATCATCCTGGTCAACATGCTGTGTAGTGTGTCATCCTGCATCATCCTGGTCAACATGCTGTGTAGTGTGTCATCCTGCATCATCCTGGTCAACATGCTGTGTAGTGTGTCATCCTGCATCATCCTGGTCAACATGCTGTGTAGTGTGTCATCCTGCATCATCCTGGTCAACACGCTGTGTAGTGTGTCATCCTGCATCATCCTGGTCAACATGCTGTGTAGTGTGTCATCCTGCATCATCCTGGTCAACACACTGTGTAGTGTGTCATCCTGCATCATCCTGGTCAACATGCTGTGTAGTGTCATCCTGCATCATTCTGGTCAACATGCTGTGTAGTGTCATCCTGCATCATTCTGGTCAACACGCTGTGTAGTGTGTCATCCTGCATCATCCTGGTCAACACACTGTGTAGTGTGTCATCCTGCATCATCCTGGTCAACATGCTGTGTAGTGTCATCCTGCATCATCCTGGTCAACATGCTGTGTAGTGTCATCCTGCATCATCCTGGTCAATACGCTGTGTAGTGTGTCATCCTGTTCTCCACAGTGTAGTGTGTTATTTCCGTCATGCAAAGGAAACGGTCCGTGTTAGTGAGGGGAAGGGTGGGGAGGAGTGTGAAGTTTTCAGAGGGAAGGTGAGGGGAGGGGAAGCAAGGGGGATTAGTGTATGGGTGAGGGGAATGGAGGTAGGAAGAGGGAAGAAGAGGTGGGGAAGAGAGTGAGTGGTGCGTGCTGAATATAGGAAGCAGGAAAAGGGTCAAGAATGTCTGTATAGAATATAGATGGTGATGTATAGAAAACATAGATGTATAAAGAACATGAGGTTTAGGTAGTGTTGTATGGAATAAAGAGGGGGTCTAGGGATCTCGTACATAGAAAAAACAGGATTGTGTGCCTTACATGGTGGTTATTTATAGTGGTCTTGTGTATTAAATGATGGGTAGGTCAAGCAGGGAAGGAACGGGAAGTCATACATGGGTAGAAGAGGAAGTGGAGTTGTATAGGTCATTCATGGGTAGGAGAGGAAGTTGTATGGGTCATTCATGAGTAAGAGAGGAAGTTGCATGGGTCATTCATGAGTAGGAGAGGAAGTTGTATGCGTTATTCATGAGTAGGAGAGGAAGTTGTATGGGTCATTCATGAGTAGGAGAGGAAGTTGTATGGGTCATTCATGAGTAGGAGAGGAAGTTGTATGGGTCATTCATGAGTAGGAGAGGAAGTTGTATGGGTCATTCATGAGTAGGACAGGAAGTTGTATGGGTCATTCATGAGTAGGAGAGGAAGTTGTATGGGTCATTCATGAGTAGGAGAGGAAGTTGTATGCGTTATTCATGAGTAGGAGAGGAAGTTGTATGGGTCATTCATGAGTAGGAGAGGCAGTGAGGGAGTTGTATATATGTAATTATGTTTAAGTTACAAGTGGAAGATGGTGGTGTATCCCACAACAGACTGTATTGAGACGGGTGGTAATGTATACTACAACATGCTAGGTTATTACCCTGAGACGATTTCCGGGGGGTCACCCCCCCCGTCCCAGTCCGAGACCAGGCATCCCGGTTGCTGCCTTAATCAACTAAACTGTTGGTGCTGCTATATCGAAATAGTTTTGACGCCACACTCACCACATGGTAAACATTACTGGCAGAGGAGTCAGTGTTTACCTTACTTCTCGTGTTTAGCTGAACGAAGGTGAGTTTACCTTTGCTACCTGGTTTACCTTAAGGTGGATGTTTGGTAGGGCAGAGGTTGGTAGATAGTAGACTGGAAGGGTTAGTTGGTGGAGAGAAAGATGGTGTGGTTTGCAGATCGTATGGATCGATGGGTCTCTCTCTGTCTGTCTCTCTCTCTCTCTCTCTCTCACACACACACACACACACACACACACACACACACACACACACACACACACACACACACACACACACACACACACACGGGCGCCTAGCAAACCTAAGAATAGCATTCCAACATCTCAATAAGGAATCGTTCAGGACTCTGTACACCGTGTACGTCAGGCCTATATTGGAGTATGCAGCACCAGTTTGGAACCCACACCTGGTCAAGCACGTAAGGAAATTAGAGAAAGGGCAAAGGTTTGCAGCAAGAGTAGTCCCGGAGCTAAGAGGAATGACCTACGAGGAGAAGTTAAGGGAAATCGACCTGACGACACTGGAGGACAGGAGAGATAAGGGGGACATGATAACGACATAAAAATACTTAGAGGAATCGACAAGGTGGATAGAGACAGGATGTTCCAGAGATGGGACACAGCAACAAGGGGTCACAGTTGGAAGTTGAAGACTCAGATGAATCACAGGGATGTTTGGAAGTATTTCTTCAGTCACAGAGTTGTCAGGAAGTGGAATAGTCTGGAAAGTGATGTAGCGGAGGCAGAATCCATACACAGCTTAAAGAAGAGGTATGATAAAGCTAGTAGCGGCCAGTGAAGAGGCAGAGCCAGGAGCTGTGAATCGACCCCTGCAACCACAACTAGATGAATATACACACGCGCGCTTGATGACACTGGAGGGACAGGGGGAAGGGGACATGATAATGATTATTAAATACTGAGAGAAATTGACAAGGTGGATAGGGACAGGAAATCATGTTTGAGAGATGAGACACAGCAACAAGGTCACAACTGCAACTTGAAGACTCAGGTGAGTCACAGGGATGTTAGGAAATATTTCTTCAGTCAGACTTGTCAGGAAGTGGAATAATCTGGAGAGTGCTGTAGTGGAGGCGAGATCCATACATAACTTTAAGAAGAGATGCAATAAATCTCATGGAACAGGGAGAGAGTGGACCTAGTAGCCAGGAGCTATGAATCGACCCATGCAACCACAATTAGGTGAGTACACACACGGAGGTCACAGTCATAGTGGTAGTGACCTTGCCTAGGGAAGGGGAGAGAGGAATGGACAGAATATCAACAAGACAGTGGCAGCGCCGGCCAGATCAGCAAGCATTGAGTTCACTTACTAACCAGGCTCATCAAGAACTGACCGGGCTCATCAAGAACTGACCGGGCTCATCAAGAACTGACCGGGCTCATCAAGAACTGACCGGGCTCATCAAGAACTGACCGGGCTCATCAAGAACTGACCGGGCTCATCAAGAACTGACCGGGCTCATCAAGAACTGACCGGGCTCATCAAGAACTGACCGGGCTCATCAAGAACTGACCGGGCTCATCAAGAACTGACCGGGCTCATCAAGAACTGACCGGGCTCATCAAGAACTGACCGGGCTCATCAAGAACTGACCGGGCTCATCAAGAACTGACCGGGCTCATCAAGAACTGACCGGGCTCATCAAGAACTGACCGGGCTCATCAAGAACTGACCGGGCTAATCAAGAACTGACCGGGCTAATCAAGAACTGACCGGGCTAATCAAGAACTGACCGGGCTAATCAAGAACTGACCGGGCTCATCAAGAACTGACCGGGCTAATCAAGAACTGACCGGGCTAATCAAGAACTGACCGGGCTAATCAAGAACTGACCGGGCTAATCAAGAACTGACCGGGCTAATCAAGAACTGACCGGGCTCATCAAGAACTGACCGGGCTAATCAAGAACTGACCTGGCTAATCAAGCACTGACCGGGCTCATCAAGAACTGAGCTCAGCATTCACTGACTGACCTCACAAGCACTGGGCTCAATACTCACTGATCGAACTCGCCAAGTACTGAGCTCAACATTCAGTGACCGGGTTCGCCGTTGCACTACTAGCTAACAAGTTAATTGAAAACATTTTAATAAATTATGTATATTTTAAATTTATATTAACAAATTAACGTGATATATATATTATATAATATATATATATATATATATATATATATATATATATATATGTATATATATATATATATATATATATATATATATATATATATATGTATATATATTATCAAGGAAACATAGTTCCTTGATAATGTGAGTAGTCACGAAAGCGCTTGGAATTCCTCTATTCTTTCACAGTGGTTGTTTTGCATATTCTGAAATCACCTGTTTACTGTGATCTTATTGCATATATATATATATATATATATATATATATATATATATATATATATATATATATATATATATATATATATATAATAAAATCTTCACTGCATTTGCAGTAACAAGCTAAATATTTGCAAAGTAGTATCGCAGTTAGCAGAATTCTAACTCAGACCTACCAACTCTCCACGAGTGTAGATAGCTGGCAAACGGACGCGTTAATCATTGATCTATAGATGCTTCATAACGTTAGGCAGCCTGCAGGATCGTAAACCATGTTTCTCTGTAATCCTGATGAAACTTGGTAGGGGCACTACTCAGACGCTTTTAGAGGTCATCATAATCGCAGATAATGGCGCGAGTGTTGTCATCTTCCCAAACGTCTGCAAATGGGAGCTTATGTCGTCCAGTAAACCCACCAAACAAGAAGTGACAGCCGTCTTGCAACCAGTGCAAGTCATTCATGCTCATGACAGCACTCTCCCTGGCGCTTCACCGCTTGCAACACAGTGCAGCAGGTCAGAAGGCCTGCCGCACTGTTTTTCCTTATGTTCTTATCAGACTCGACGGGTGTTGTATAACCTCTCAAATTGCCTTGCCAACCTTCTTATATTGATCTAATGATCTGATGAAGCAAATTTTACCAGAACTTATAGATAGTTGAACAGGACAAAGTCCAGCTATGCTAGAGACACCAGTAGTGGGATACTTTTTTCAGTTCTAACAAGACCGCTTAATCTGTTGCCCACAGACTATCTAGCTGGGACAGCCCCATCACAGTAAACATTTCCCCAGTGATGATAGAGAAGACAAGTGCTTCAGTAGAGAGAACCTACCTGTCAGCTGTGAGTGTACATCACTCTGGTGATTTTTCTCCAACACATCATTTTTTTTTTTGCGACTGGCACTTGCTTCAACCTGCAGACTCTCCACATCGCAGTTATTCTGTTTTGCTTTCCAAGTTTACACCGAATATGAGTGTATTCGCGACAAAGCAGTAACTGACCAATAAGGTCTGTATAGTCATCACAGTTATCATCGCCATCACCACCAACATTAACCCCAACACCATCTTTATGACTGCTGCCACCACCATCATCAGCATCACCACTACCATTACCAACACAACTATCATCATCATCACCATCACTTACGAGGGATACCATCGGAGGAGAGGCAGAGTACCAAATCCTGGGAAGAATTGTGGTGGATGGTGTAGAAATGGATGGTGAGGGTATCCATAATGTATACCAAGGAAAGGTCGTTGGAGTGCAAGTATGTGTGTGTACTCATCTAATTGTGGGTGCAGTGGTCGAGACTCAGCTCCTGGCCCCGCCTCTTCACTGAGTGCTACTAGGTCCTCTTTCTCCCTGCTCCATGAGCTGTATCATACCTCATCTTAAAGCTATGTATGGTTCCTGCCTCCACTACATCACTTGCTAGGCTATTCCACTTCCTGACTACTCTGACTGAAGAAATACTTCCTAACATTCCTTTGACTCGTCTGGGTCTTCAACTTCCAATTGTGACCCCTTGTTTCTGTGTCCCCTCTCTGGAACATCCTGTCTTTGTCCACCTTGTCTATTCCACGCAGTATTTTGTATGTCGTTATCATGTCTCCCCTAACCCTCCTGTCCTCCAGTGTCGTCAGGTTGATTTCCCTTAACCTTTCTTCGTAGGACATTTCCCTTAGCTCTGGAACTAACCTTGTCGCAAACCTTTGCAACCCGTGTGTGCGTGCGTGCGTGTGCTCACCTATTTGTAATAAGAGGTGTCGAGTCTCAGCTCCTGAGCCTACCTCTCAGCTTCCTGCTAGATGGATTTAGACCCTCGTAGCCTTTTGGGCCCCATAATCATTTTTTAAAGTATGTGTGGAGCCTGTCTTCACTATTTTTTTTCTGGTCATTCCACTTCCTACCTTCCTTGCTCACCCTTTGTAACATGTCTAAATCTTCTTGAAGGTTCTCACTGTCCTCTGTTTTTCGTCTTCTCAACATTTTACATCATGTGCCAACAGACACCGAGGATTCGGTCACATCTGGCAAGTTATTCATCTGTGTCAGAAAAGTAGTGATTCTAGTACCGATTCTTGATAGTATTAGTTGTGTTGGTAGTGGTTGTCAAGTGGCCTACGTTCGGTTAAATAATGTTACCTTTATTATTATTATTATTATTATTATTATTATTATTATTATAATTTTTGGTATTATTATTATAATTTTTAATCTAATATTTAGAAACAAGCTTTTAAAGCTTGTTTGGTTTTATGGGTGGTAAAGTAGACACTCAGACTGGCACATCATCTTGTAAAAGACTCTGACTTGCAGATCATGCTGAAATACCAACTAAACAATATCAGGTAATAATTTATAGTTAACCTTTTAGGTATTTAATCATAGTTTTCATGACAACCGGTAGAAAATAATTTCTTGTGTGGAAATCATAACTAAAGGAAGATGGCTGTAAGTGCTGGTAGTAGAAATACTGTCAGACTGTACGAGTTAGTAGTTAGAGTTGACTCACGAAATCGTAATGACACGATTGCAAACAAACCATAACACGCTAGCTGGAGATTCGTCTGTAAAAACTTGCATTTGTGGTCACAGTGGTGCCTATGCTAACCTTCCTATGGTTTAGAAATATACCTAGTTGGACGAATCTTATTGTGGCTAGCTGGTCCAGTGGCTAACGCGACGGTCTGGAGTTTTGAGACACTGATCGCGGGTTCTATCCCCACCCGTGGTATAGTTTGGTTAGTAGTTGAGGTTTGTTTCTGTTCTCCAGCTGTTCTCTGATGTTATGTTCGCTCTCCGTTGGCTCTTCTGCAGCTCGGTTAGTGCAGTTAAGGAGCTCTTCTGTTTATACCTTAGTGAACGGAGGCTCGAGCCTTCACTCCCGTGGGCTGAATGTACCACCGCACAGGTCTTGGTCAGCTCACCCCCCCCCCCGTCTCTCTCTCTCTCATTCATTTATGTATATGTATATGTAAAAAATTATATATATATATATATATATATATATATATATATATATATATATATATATATATATATATATATATTATATATATATATGTGTGTGTGTGTGTCGTGCCGAATAGGCAGAACTTGCGATTTTGGCTTAAATAGCAACGCTCTTCTTGCCATATAAGACGAGTGAAAATTTGTGTATGCAATAATTTCGCCAAAATCATTCTGAACCTAACGAAAAAAATATATTTCACTGTGTTTGTTTAGTATTAAATTATTGTAAACGTATCTAAAATATATTTAGTTGGGTTAGGCTGAAATAAATTTTTCTTGTTATAATAAGGTTAGGTAAGTTTTCTAAGATTCTTTTGGTGCAAAATCATAAATTTTTACATTATCATTAATGAAAAGAATATATCATTAAACGTATAGGAGAAAATTTTAGAAAGGACTTAATTTTAAATGAGTTCTTGCTAATTGACCAGTTTTACATATTCGGCACGACATATATATATATCTATATATATATATATCTATATATATATCTATATATATATATATATCTATATATATATATATATATATATAGGTAGTAGGTTGGTAGACAGCAACCACCCAGGGAAGTACTACCGTCCTGCCAGATGACTGTGAAACAAAAACCTGTAACTGTTTTGCATGATGGTAGGATTGCTGGTTTCTTTTTCTGTCTCATAAACACGCTAAGATAACAGGGATATCTTGCTACTCCTACTTACACTTTGGTCACACTTCACAGACACGCACATGCATATATATATATACATACATCTAGGTTTTTCTCCTTTTTCTAAATAGCTCTTGTTCTTTTTTATTTCTTCTATTGTCCATGGGGAAGTGGAAAAGAATCTTTCCTCCGTAAGCCATGCGTGTCGTATGAGGCGACTAAAATGCCGGGAGCAATGGGCTAGTAACCCCTTCTCCTGTATACAATTACTAAAAAAGAGAAGAAGAAAAACTTTATAAAACTGGGTTGCTTAAATGTGCGTGGATGTAGTGCGGATGACAAGAAACAGATGATTGCTGATGTTATGAATGAAAAGAAGTTGGATGTCCTGGCCCTAAGCGAAACAAAGCTGAAGGGGGTAGGAGAGTTTCAGTGGGGGGAAATAAATGGGATTAAATCTGGAGTATCTGAGAGAGTTAGAGCAAAGGAAGGGGTAGCAGTAATGTTAAATGATCAGTTATGGAAGGAGAAAAGAGAATATGAATGTGTAAATTCAAGAATTATGTGGATTAAAGTAAAGGTTGGATGCGAGAAGTGGGTCATAATAAGCGTGTATGCACCTGGAGAAGAGAGGAATGCAGAGGAGAGAGAGAGATTTTGGGAGATGTTAAGTGAATGTATAGGAGCCTTTGAACCAAGTGAGAGAGTAATTGTGGTAGGGGACTTGAATGCTAAAGTAGGAGAAACTTTTAGAGAGGGTGTGGTAGGTAAGTTTGGGGTGCCAGGTGTAAATGATAATGGGAGCCCTTTGATTGAACTTTGTATAGAAAGGGGTTTAGTTATAGGTAATACATATTTTAAGAAAAAGAGGATAAATAAGTATACACGATATGATGTAGGGCGAAATGACAGTAGTTTGTTGGATTATGTATTGGTAGATAAAAGACTGTTGAGTAGACTTCAGGATGTACATGTTTATAGAGGGGCCACAGATATATCAGATCACTTTCTAGTTGTAGCTACACTGAGAGTAAAAGGTAGATGGGATACAAGGAGAATAGAAGCATCAGGGAAGAGAGAGGTGAAGGTTTATAAACTAAAAGAGGAGGCAGTTAGGGTAAGATATAAACAGCTATTGGAGGATAGATGGGCTAATGAGAGCATAGGCAATGGGGTCGAAGAGGTATGGGGTAGGTTTAAAAATGTAGTGTTAGAGTGTTCAGCAGAAGTTTGTGGTTACAGGAAAGTGGGTGCAGGAGGGAAGAGGAGCGATTGGTGGAATGATGATGTAAAGAGAGTAGTAAGGGAGAAAAAGTTAGCATATGAGAAGTTTTTACAAAGTAGAAGTGATGCAAGGAGGGAAGAGTATATGGAGAAAAAGAGAGAAGTTAAGAGAGTGGTGAAGCAATGTAAAAAGAGAGCAAATGAGAGAGTGGGTGAGATGTTATCAACAAATTTTGTTGAAAATAAGAAAAAGTTTTGGAGTGAGATTAACAAGTTAAGAAAGCCTAGAGAACAAATGGATTTGTCAGTTAAAAATAGGAGAGGAGAGTTATTAAATGGAGAGTTAGAGGTATTGGGAAGATGGAAGGAATATTTTGAGGAATTGTTAAATGTTGATGAAGATAGGGAAGCTGTGATTTCGTGTATAGGGCAAGGAGGAATAACATCTTGTAGGAGTGAGGAAGAGCCAGTTGTGAGTGTGGGGGAAGTTCGTGAGGCAGTAGGTAAAATGAAAGGGGGTAAGGCAGCCGGGATTGATGGGATAAAGATAGAAATGTTAAAAGCAGGTGGGGATATAGTTTTGGAGTGGTTGGTGCAATTATTTAATAAATGTATGGAAGAGGGTAAGGTACCTAGGGATTGGCAGAGAGCATGCATAGTTCCTTTGTATAAAGGCAAAGGGGATAAAAGAGAGTGCAAAAATTATAGGGGGATAAGTCTGTTGAGTGTACCTGGTAAAGTGTATGGTAGAGTTATAATTGAAAGAATTAAGAGTAAGACGGAGAATAGGATAGCAGATGAACAAGGAGGCTTTAGGAAAGGTAGGGGGTGTGTGGACCAGGTGTTTACAGTGAAACATATAAGTGAACAGTATTTAGATAAGGCTAAAGAGGTCTTTGTGGCATTTATGGATTTGGAAAAGGCGTATGACAGGGTGGATAGGGGGGCAATGTGGCAGATGTTGCAAGTGTATGGTGTAGGAGGTAGGTTACTGAAAGCAGTGAAGAGTTTTTACGAGGATAGTGAGGCTCAAGTTAGAGTATGTAGGAAAGAGGGAAATTTTTTCCCAGTAAAAGTAGGCCTTAGACAAGGATGTGTGATGTCACCGTGGTTGTTTAATATATTTATAGATGGGGTTGTAAGAGAAGTAAATGCGAGGGTCTTGGCAAGAGGCGTGGAGTTAAAAGATAAAGAATCACACACAAAGTGGGAGTTGTCACAGCTGCTCTTTGCTGATGACACTGTGCTCTTGGGAGATTCTGAAGAGAAGTTGCAGAGATTGGTGGATGAATTTGGTAGGGTGTGCAAAAGAAGAAAATTAAAGGTGAATACAGGAAAGAGTAAGGTTATGAGGATAACAAAAAGATTAGGTGATGAAAGATTGAATATCAGATTGGAGGGAGAGAGTATGGAGGAGGTGAACGTATTCAGATATTTGGGAGTGGACGTGTCAGCGGATGGGTCTATGAAAGATGAGGTGAATCATAGAATTGATGAGGGAAAAAGAGTGAGTGGTGCACTTAGGAGTCTGTGGAGACAAAGAACTTTGTCCTTGGAGGCAAAGAGGGGAATGTATGAGAGTATAGTTTTACCAACGCTCTTATATGGGTGTGAAGCGTGGGTGATGAATGTTGCAGCGAGGAGAAGGCTGGAGGCAGTGGAGATGTCATGTCTGAGGGCAATGTGTGGTGTGAATATAATGCAGAGAATTCGTAGTTTGGAAGTTAGGAGGAGGTGCGGGATTACCAAAACTGTTGTCCAGAGGGCTGAGGAAGGGTTGTTGAGGTGGTTCGGACATGTAGAGAGAATGGAGCGAAACAGAATGACTTCAAGAGTGTATCAGTCTGTAGTGGAAGGAAGGCGGGGTAGGGGTCGGCCTAGGAAGGGTTGGAGGGAGGGGGTAAAGGAGGTTTTGTGTGCGAGGGGCTTGGACTTCCAGCAGGCATGCGTGAGCGTGTTTGATAGGAGTGAATGGAGACAAATGGTTTTTAATACTTGACGTGCTGTTGGAGTGTGAGCAAAGTAACATTTATGAAGGGATTCAGGGAAACCGGCAGGCCGGACTTGAGTCCTGGAGATGGGAAGTACAGTGCCTGCACTCTGAAGGAGGGGTGTTAATGTTGCAGTTTAAAAACTGTAGTGTAAAGCACCCTTCTGGCAAGACAGTGATGGAGTGAATGATGGTGAAAGTTTTTCTTTTTCGGGCCACCCTGCCTTGGTGGGAATCGGCCGGTGTGATAATAAAAAAAAAAAATATATATTATATATATATATCATAACCTCTTGGTCTCCTGAGTTTATAAAGAAATATTGCAGTAACAGTGTACTGGATTACGAGTTAAACCAAGTTCAGAAGTGGAAGTTTATAAAATTTAGGTGTCGCCTTATACGTTGACGAGATGGATGGATCAGCAACCGTGCCAGGGTGTCAAATATTTAACAGGCTTTTGTTTCACATTCCTATGAGTGGAGGGAAGCACCTCCTTCAAGGGTTGGTGTCTGCTGATCTTCCCTGTTAAGAGTTTGTATTGAGTCTTCGCTGTCAGATGCCACCTGGGTAATGGATTGCTTGTATTACTGCCCTGTGAGGCGTGACCCGAGAGGCATGATGTGTAGGCGGTGACCTGAGAGGCATGATGTGTAGGCGGTGACCTGAGAGGCATGATGTGTAGGCGGTGACCTGAGAGGCATGATGTGTAGGCGGTGACCTGAGAGGCATGATGTGTAGGCGGTGACCTGAGAGGCATGATGTGTAGGCGGTGACCTGAGAGGCATGATGTGTAGGCTGGGTTGTAGGCTGAGTTGGTTGGGGATGGAGGATGGATGGATGGATGGATGGGAGTGACTGGATAATAAACTCCAGCTCCGGGGATCTCCACTTAGTGGGAGCTTACCCCTCACTTCGCAAGGGGGGGGGGAATGGTAACCCTCTGATGAGCTCTACCTCTTGGTCCCTCGTGGGGGAGAAGTGTCTAACATGTTATCAGCCTTAACATTTTAAGTCTATGAAGATATACTACAGTAGTATTCTCAATATTATTTAAATATACATCTCAGACCTCCCAGGTCTGAGATGTATATTTAAATAGACATTTTTTCACTACTGTTAACCTAGCTACCAAATAATTTTAAGATGTTTTCTCTTTGATTTACTCCGTCACTCGCTACTGACTCCCACGTATCTTTGATTTACTCCGTCACTCGCTACTGACTCCCACGTATCTTTGATTTACTCCGTCACTCGCTACTGACTCCCACGTATCTTTGATTTACTCCGTCACTCGCTACTGACTCCACTGACTCCCACGTATCTTTGATTTACTCCGTATCGTATCTTTGATTTACTCCGTCACTTGCTACTGACTCACTGACACGTATCTTTGATTTTCCGTCACTTTCCGTCACTCGCCACTGACTCCCACGTATTTACTGACTCCCACGTATCTTTGATTTACTCCGTCACTCGCTACTGACTCCCACGTATCTTTGATTTACTCCGTCACTCGCCACTGACTCCCACGTATCTTTGATTTACTCCGTCACTCGCCACTGACTCCCACGTATCTTTGATTTACTCCGTCACTCGCCACTGACTCCCACGTATCTTTGATTTACTCCGTCACTCGCTACTGACTCCCACGTATCTTTGATTGCTGACTCGTATCTTTGATTTACTCCGTCACTCGCTACTGACTCCCACGTATCGCTACTGACTCCCACGTATCTTTGATTTACTCCGTCACTCGCTACTGACTCCCACGTATCTTTATCTTCACTGCCATTCCCACGTACTCCCGTCACTCGCTACTGACTCCCACGTATCTTTGATTTACTCCGTCACTCGCTGCTGACTCCCACGTATCTTTGATTTACTCCGTCACTCGCTGCTGACTCCCACGTATCTTTGATTTACTCCGTCACTCGCTACTGACTCCCACGTATCTTTGATTTACTCCGTCACTCGCTACTGACTCCCACGTATCTTTGATTTACTCCGTCACTCGCTGCTGACTCCCACGTATCTTTGATTTACTCCGTCACTCGCTACTGACTCCCACGTATCTTTGTTTTGAGACAGAAAACTGATATTGCGGATGGAAATATTGAGAAGATTTATAATTCTCTTGAGACTTTGAAGAAAAGGCAATGTTTCACTCTAGCGTTTTATATGAAGTTCTACACAGAGTAAAACGTTGTCACAAGAGCTTGTTGTGCACCTGTCTTCATTAAACTGGGCAGTTGCACTGAGTATTGTTCCTGAATACTGTATACCAGAATATCGTGTGCCTGAATACTGTATACCTGAATACCTTGTTCCTGAATACTGCTTCAGCACCTGCTTTCTTTTCTTCGTTTTCTACGCTATTGACTTTCTGATGCCCATTTTCTAATTGTCGTTTTCCCTGAGAGTTGTTCTCTGATAGTGATGTAATTTGCTTGTAGTCGAGAGTAAAGCAGCTACTGTAATAAAGAGGTAATAATTGCTGTACTCTCAGGCTTAACATTATTCTTTATTTTTATTTTTGAACTCCTCAGAGGGCTGACTGAGGAGGGTTGTTGAGGTGGTTTGGGCAATTAGAGAGGATGGAGCAAAATAGGATGACAAGGGGGTATATAAAACAGAAGTGGAGGGAAGGAGGGGTAGGAGCCATTCCAGATAGCGTTAGATATATTTCCTAGTGAGCATTAAACCCTTAGGGATCATATAGAGGAAGAGTCGGAGGTAGGGGTTAAGGGAACTTTTGAGTGATCGGGGCTTGGACATCCAACAAGCTAGTGTGTGTACTCGCCTAGTTGTACTCACCTAGTTGAGGTTGCGGGGGTCGAGTCCGAGCTCCTGGCCCCGCCTCTTCACTGGTCGCTACTAGGTCACTCTCCCTGAACCGTGAGCTTTATCATACCTCTGCTTAAAGCTATGTATTGACCCTGCCTCCACTACATCGCTTCCCAAACTATTCCACTTACTGACTACTCTGTGGCTGAAGAAATACTTCCTAACATCCCTGTGATTCATCTGTGTCTTCAACTTCCAACTGTGTCCCCTTGTTACTGTGTCCAATCTCTGGAACATCCTGTCTTTGTCCACCTTGTCAATTCCTCTCAGTATTTTGTATGTCGTTATCATGTCCCCCTATCTCTCCTGTCCTCCAGTGTCGTCAGGTTGATTTCCCTTAACCTCTCCTCGTAGGACATACCTCTTAGCTCTGGGACTAGTCTTGTTGCAAACCTTTGCACTTTCTCAAGTTTCTTTACGTGCTTGGTTAGGTGTGGGTTCCAAACTGGTGCCGCATACTCCAATATGGGCCTAACGTACACGGTGTACAGGGTCCTGAACGATTCCTTATTAAGATGTGGGAATGCTGTTCTGAGGTTTGCTAGGCGCCCATATGCTGCAGCAGTTATTTGGTTGATGTGCGCTTCAGGAGATGTGCCTGGTGTTATACTCACCCCAAGATCTTTTTCCTTGAGTGAGGTTTGTAGTCTCTGGCCCCCTAGACTGTACTCCGTCTGCGGTCTTCTTTGCCCTTCCCCAATCTTCATGACTTTGCACTTGGTGGGATTGAACTCCAGGAGCCAATTTCTGGACCAGGTCTGCAGCCTGTCCAGATCCCTTTGTAGTTCTGCCTGGTCTTCGATCGAGTGAATTCTTCTCATCAACTTCGTCATCTGCAAACAGGGACACCTCAGAGTCTTCCTTCCGTCATGTCGTTCACAAATACCAGAAACAGCACTGGTCCTAGGACTGACCCCTGTGGGACCCCGCTGGTCACAGGTGCCCACTCTGACACCTCGCCACTTACCGTGTGTGTGTGTGTTAAGCTGGAGTGGGGCAAATGGTTTTTGTGATCTGACTTGCTGTTGGAGTGCGAGCAAGAACACTTATGAAGGGAATCAGGGAAACTAGTTAGCCAGACTTGAGTCCTGGAGGTGGGAAGTACAGAGTCTGCGTTCTGAAGGAGAGGTGGGGATGTTACATTTCGGAGGACCACTTGAACTGTAATGTAGTCAGGCTTCTGGCAAGACAGCGCTTGAATGAGTGATAGTGAATGTGTTTCCACCTTTTTTTTTTTTTTTGAGAAACGATTGTGATATGCGTCTGGAATACGCAACGTGATAACCACGGTGTGACTGATACACTGATGTATGTTGTATACGCAACGTGATGACCACGGTGTTACTGATACACTGATGTATGTTGTACACGCAACGTGATGACCACGGTGTTACTGATACACTGGTGTATGTTGTATACGCAACGTGATGACCACGGTGTTACTGATACACTGATGTGTGTTGTATACGCAACGTGATGACCAGGGTGTTACTGATGCACTGGTGTATGTTGTATACGCAACGTGATGACCACGGTGTTACTGATACACTGATGTATGTTGTATACGCAACGTGATGACCACGGTGTTACTGATGCACTGGTGTATGTTGTATACGCAACGTGATGACCACGGTGTTACTGATACACTGGTGTATGTTGTATACGCAACGTGATGACCACGGTGTTACTGATACACTGATGTATGTTGTATACGCAACGTGATGATGTTACTAATACACGGTTGTTACGTGATGCGGTGTTACTAATACACTGGTGTATGTTGTATACGCAACGTGATGACCACGGTGTTACTGATACACTGGTGTATGTTGTATACGCAACGTGATGACCACGGTGTTACTGATACACTGGTGTATGTTGTATACACAACGTGATGACCACGGTGTTACTGATACACTGGTGTAAGTTGTTGATGTCTTTGATGTGACCTTGATGTGTGTATCACAATTAAAGATTCTTGATACAAGGAACTTCATCTACTCTCGTCTTCCTCGGTAGCTGTGAGAGTACCCATACCCCATGTTCACCCTGGTAGCTGTGAGAGTACCCATACCCCATGTTCATCCTGGTAGTTGTGAGAGTACCCATACCCCATGTTCACCCTGGTAGTTGTGAGAGTACCCATACCCCATGTTCACCCTGGTAGCTGTGAGAGTACCCATACCCCATGTTCACCCTGGTAGCTGTGAGAGTACCCATACCCCATGTTCATCCTGGTAGTTGTGAGAGTGCCTATACCCCATGTTCACCCTGGTAGTTGTGAGAGTGCCTATACCCCATGTTCACCCTGGTAGTTGTGAGAGTGCCTATACCCCATGTTCACCCTGGTAGTTGTGAGAGTGCCTATACCCCATGTTCACCCTGGTAGTTGTGAGAGTACCCATACCCCATGTTCACCCTGGTAGTTGTGAGAGTACCCATACCCCATGTTCACCCTGGTAGTTGTGAGAGTGCCTATACCCCATGTGTTGATTACGCTGCCTCAGTTTTCTCTAGCTTGCTATATCGTCGCCGCCACTGCCCGCTCAGGCAGTCATTCCTACGTAGACAACATGATATAAACGAAGGAAGACCATTGTGATTGTCATCAGTTACAAGGCCACAGCTGTGACCACTTTAGAGTGGTTCTGCTCTAGCTATTTTTCCAGGGATCTTTCTTGTTGACTAATAGAGCAGTCAGGCTGTTGCTACTCGCTGATAACATGGGTGATCATGAATGATGCAGGAATCTGTCAGGTTTCCTCTTCAGCGTTGCTATGCTTGGCCAATTATTCATGCACCTAGAAGGACAAGTAAGTCGCAGTACCGTGGCTGAAACACATCACAAATAACCCTCAATTAGGTAAGGAAACTTAGGACGACATTTTGGTCCTTCCTGGACCATTATGAAGTCACAACTGGTCCAGAATGGACCGAAACGTCGTAATAAGTTTCCTCTCCTAAGTAGTGGTTATTTGTGATTTCCCATATCTGTTGTAAGTGTGATGAAAAGTCTTCTTTACTTCTCTCTGTATTCTCTTTCTATTTTCTATTATCGTCTCCTTGTTCCAGGCCCTTGCGTTTTACACAATCTGCTCCTTATCCACTTTATCAGTTTCTCTGTGTATCTTGTATATCGTAATCACGTCTCTCCTACTTGTCTCACCGTGTGTCGTAATTTTCAGTACTTTTAATCTCTCCTCCTAAGATACACTCCTACGCTTTGGGACTAGTTTGGTTGCAAACCTTTGGACGTTTTCAGAGTTGTGAAAGTGTGGCTGTGTGTGCTATATTCGTGTTATCGTGGGAGAGTGTGTGTGTGTGTGTGTGTGTGTGTGTGTGTGTGTGTGTGTGTGTGTGTGTGTGTGTGTGTGTGTGTGTGTGTGTGTCTGTGTCTGTGTCTGTGTCTGTGTCTGTGCGTGCGTGCGTGTGTGTGTGCGTGGCTGGTTGTATATATCCCGTCTTTCTGACACATTAAGGTCGCACATTGTGTCTATATATGTAGTTTTCAACTTAGTGAAACCTATTCGATAATTTTAAGTGATAGTGATTATTTTTGTGTAGCGTGCGGGTAGGTTTGGTCTCGCTTGCATGTGGCATCTGATGATGTATTCAGTGATGCACCTTGTTAGGTTTGAAGACTGTCTGCGAGGCCTCGCTTCACCTCTGCAATACCAGTCAGGAATAATTCTTAATAGAGCAAAGCCACTGTGTACATACACCGAGAAGTATACACCTCTGAGAGTGTCTCCTGTGTCTGTACCTACACTAGGGAACAAGATGCAGGGGTAAGTCTGTGTATGAGTTAATGTGAGAAAGAAAAACTTATGATGACCTACCTCTCTCTCTCTCTCTCTCTCTCCCTCTTCCTGTGTTCCTCTTCTCTTCCCTCTTCCTGTGTTCCTCTTCTCTTCCCTCTTCCTCTCTCCCCCTCCTCACTGCTTGGTCCCAGTCACTGGTATTGACAAGTTTGCCATGTAATTTCCTCAGCAGGTTGTGCTAGTCAGCGTCTCTGATGCTCTACCACTTCACTCAACATTAACACTCCAATAAAGCTTAAATAAACCACTATGGT
Organism: Cherax quadricarinatus; assembly: GCF_038502225.1. Lineage (NCBI taxonomy): Eukaryota > Metazoa > Arthropoda > Malacostraca > Decapoda > Parastacidae > Cherax > Cherax quadricarinatus. The sequence goes on from NC_091323.1 coordinate 28,549,096, forward strand.
CTAATTAAAAAAGTTTACCAATGTTGCACTGAAGTTTTATAAATTCTTCAGAAGTATGTTGTGTGTGTGTGTGTGTGTGTGTGTGTGTGTGTCTCCCCCAGACATGGTTTCCTCACTTATTGGTATTTTCCTCACCACTTACCCCAAGCACCTTCTCTTGAGCTCTCTCACTCTTCCTTCATCCTCTTGACTCTTCTTTCCCCTCTTAAGATTTCCCTCCTTCCCCTCGGATTTTTCTCTCATTCCTTTTAAGTTTCCCCCTCATTCTTCATTTTTACTCACTTCTTGTCCTCATCATCTTCCCCCTTCATTCTTCTTTTACTCCTTTTCCTCCTCATCTTCTCTGCTTCTAAGTCTTTCCCTCATTTCTTTTTCTCACCTTCTTAGCTTTGCCTTCTTCCGCTAAGTCTTTCCTCGCACTCCTTCCCCTCACCTCCCTGCCCCCTCACCTGCATCCCCTCTTCTGGAAGACTCTCTTTGCCACCTCCATTAAGGTTGGTTCTAATCTCCTGTGTTCCTTCCTGTTATTATTGTAATATCACAACGAATATTGACAGTTCTTTGTCCCTCCTCCTATTCCTCTTCCTCCTCCTCCTCCACTTGACATCATGTAACCTTCCTTCTTACCATTCTCTCCTCGTTTCCCCAGTCTCCATTTACCCATTATCAGTCTTTTTTTCTCTCTCAACTTTAGTTTTTTCTTTCTGTTGCCACTTCCTCGTGATCTGCATCTTTGCGCTGGGCATTTCTCTGGCGCTTGCCTAAGTACCTATTTATAGATAGAGTGGAAGATGAGGTAATGCTCCACCTTCTTCTGTGTCATCTTTCTGTTATTAAGTTGAAACGTCGTCAAACTTAGGATATACAGTTGTTTTATATATGTTTTATGCACTGTTTGAACCGCTTATTTCCATCTTACCACTAGTTGATGGCCTGATCAACCAGATTGATGGTGCTAGCTGCACGCTGTTCAGTGTAGGCATCACAGCCAGGCTAATCAGGAACTAACTTGAAGAACTAATGAAGTTTCGCCTCCCTGTCTACGCAATCAGGTTCTCTGAGTATTTTGTATGTTCTGATCTTGTCTGCCCTGGTTCTTCTATCCTCTAGTGTCGTCCGGTTCACTTCCTTTAGTCTCTTGTCACGAGTCATTTACCTTACATCTGGGACTAGTCTAGTTGCACACCTCTACAATTTCTCAAGTTTTTTAACATGTATTATCAGATGAGAGGTCCCATGCTGGTGTTGTATACTACATGATGGGTCCCATGCTGGTGTTGTATACTACATGATGGGTCCCATGCTGGTGTTGTATACTACATGATGGGTCCCATGCTGGTGTTGTATACTACATGATGGGTCTGACATACGACATACAAAGAACCTTGAATGACTGTTATGGTTTATGAAAGCTGGTCTTAGATATGGGTTGAGAGGTTAATCAGCTGGTGTGCGCCTCTGACTATATACTGAAAAATGGTATAACATACCGACTTGTTAATGATTAAGACATGTGCAACAGTTGGGTATCTTTATTGTTTGCAACGTTTTGCCTACACAGTAGGATTCTTCAGTCAGATTCAGAGGCAGCAGGTGTAGTAATGAAATGGAGATGATGAAATCAATCCGTCAAGGTTGATGGATTGATTACATCATCCTTGCACTATCAGATTTGTTAAACTTTCACATTGACATCTCTCACACACAGTCTTCTTCCCTTGAAGTACTTTTTAACACACTACACTACATTCCTTGTTATTTCTCTGCCCGCTCTTCAAGCTTTGTTCAAGTTCCTCGTCAGGTGCAGTTTTAAGTTCTTTCTTGCAGTCCACGATTATGAAATCTACTCTATCTTTCTCTTCCTGTCCTACTTATGTTACTTTGTCATACGACTCCAGCAAGTTTATGAGAGAAGATTTGCGATGTCTTAACGTACGTGTGTGTGTGTGTGTGTTTGTATGTACTCACCTATATGTGGTTGCAGGGGTCGAGTCATAGCTCCTAGCCCCGCGTCTTCACTGGTGTATACTAATTCACTCTCTCCCTGCTCCATGATATTTGTCATACCTCTTCTTAAAGCTATTTAATGTGGAACGCTTCACGATTTTGCGTGTCATCCTTGCACAGGGGCCATGCTAATCTTCTCTGTATCGTGTGTGTGTGTGTGTGTGTGTGTGTGTGTGTGTGGGGGGGGTGGGGTGCCAGACCTTGAGAAAGCGGGTGACAGCTATCACAAACAGTGTTTGTGGTCTCTCAACCGCTACTGTTGTTCCTCTCACCCTCTCTGCCCCTCTCACTCTCCCTATCTCTCCCTCTCACTTTCCCTCTCTCACTCCCTCTCCAACCCTCACTCCCTCTCCAACCCTCACTCCCTCTCCAACCCTCACTCCCTCTCCAACCCTCACTCCCTCTCCATCCCTCACTCCCTCTCAATCCCTCACTCCCTCTCCATCCCTCACTCCCTCTCAATCCCTCACTCCCTCTCGTTACCTCTCCCTCCCTACTTTTCATGCCACGTGATGGTAATCAAAATGCGTCACCCACCCATTATTCTAGTCTACATCCACTCATTCCTCATCATCCTAGGCTTTACTTATTTTTCATAATTCTAGGCTTCACTTGGTCATTCCTCGTCATTCTAGTCTTCACCTAGTCATTCCTCATCATTCCAGGCTTCACCTAGTCATTCCTCATCATTCTAGGCTTCACCTAGTCATTCCTCATCATTCTAGGCTTCACCTAGTCATTCCTCATCATTCTAGGCTTCGCCTAGTCATTCTTCATCATTCTAGTCTTGAATCCATGTACCGAGTAGCATCCATGGCATATCTAGCTGATGCATCCCACTTACTAGTCTCAAATAAGAAGAGCAAAAAGGGATGAGGCTAAGGTCGCAAGGGATTCAAAGACTAACCCAAAAGGGTTCTTTCAGGTATACAGAAGTAAGATTAGGGACAAGATTGGCCCACTTAAGAGTAACTCTGGTCAGATCACTGACAGTAATAAGGATATGTGTGAAATTCTCAATACCTACTTCCTCTCAGTTTTCACCCAGGAAAATACTAGCGATATTCTGAAATAATAGATTATGTAGAACAGGATGATAACTATGCACGATTGCGCTAACTAGTGACATGGTCCTCGGACAAATAGAGAAACTAAAACCTAACAAATCCCCAGGTCCTGATGAACTGTTTGCAAGGGTGTTATAGGAATGTAAAGAGGAACTTAGCATACCTTTGGCTAATCTTTTTAACATATCACTACAAACTGGCATAGTGCCTGATAAGTGGAAAACGGCAAATGTAATACCTATTTACAAGGCAGGTGACAGGTCCTTGGCTTCGAACTATAGACCAATAAGCCTTACCTCCATAGTGGGAAAATTTATGGAATCCATTGCCGAAGCAATTCATAGCCATCTTGATAGGCACAGATTGATTAATGAATCTCAACACGGTTTTACAAGGGGGCTTTCCTGTCTTACGAATTTACTAACTTTTTTCACTAAGGTGTTTGAGGAGGTAGATCATGGTAATGAATATGATATTGTGTATATGGACTTCAGTAAGGCTTTCGATAAAGTTCCACACCAGAGGCTATTGAGGAAACTTAAGGCACACGGAATAGAAATTTTTTCCTGGGTAGAGGCATGGTTGACAAATAGGCAGCAGAGAGTTTGCATAAATGGGGAGAAATCAGAATGGGGGCCCGTCACAAGCGGTGTTCCTCAGGGGTCAGTGTTGGGCCCGTTGTTGTTCACAATTTACATAAACGACATAGATGAGGGAATAAATAGCGACATAAGCAAATTTGCTGATGACACCAAAATAGGCCGTCCAATTCATTCTAATGAGGACACTAGAGCACTCCAGAATGATTTGAATAGACTGATGCAATGGTCGAAGAAGTGGCAGATGCAGTTTAATATTGACAAATGCAAAGTTCTAAATGTTGGACAGGTAAATAACCATGCCACATATAGTCTAAATAATATAGATCTTAATACTACTGATTGCGAAAAGGATTTAGGAGTTCTGGTTAGCAGTAATCTAAAACCAAGACAACAGTGCATTAGTGTTCGCAATAAAGCTAACAGAATTCTTGGCTTCATATCTAGAAGTATAAATAATAGAAGTCCTAAGGTTGTTCTTCATCTCTATATATCCTTGGTTAGGCCTCATTTAGACTTTGCTGCTCAGTTCTGGTCACCGTATTACAGAATGGATATAAATGCTCTGGAAAACGTACAAAGGAGGATGACAAAGATGATCCCATGTATCAGAAATCTTCCCTATGAGGGTAGACTGAGGGCCCTGAATCAGTACTCTCTCGAAAGGCGTAGAGTTAGGGGGGATAAGATCGAGGTGTATAAATGGAAAACAGGAATAAATAAAGGGGATGCAAATAGCGTGCTGAAAATTTCCAGCCAAGACAGGACTCGCAGCAATGGTTTCAAGTTGGAAAAATTAAGATTCAGGAAGGATATAGGAAAGCACTGGTTTGGCAGTAGAGTTGCGGATGAGTGGAACAAACTCCCGAGTACAGTTATTGAGGCTAAAACGTTGTGTAGTTTTAAAAATAGGTTGGATAAATACATGAGTGGGTGTGGGTGGGTGTGAGTTGGACCTGACTAGCTTGTGCTGCTGGGTCTGGTGCCTTGCTCCTTCCTTGAGTGGAGGTGGCCAGACTGGGCTAATCCGGGGGGGACATGGACCTGCTCCGCATGGGTCAGTAGACCTGTTGCAGTGCTCCTTCTTTCTTATGTTCTTCCAAGTACAGTACACTGGCCAGTCTCCACTACAATCCGTGCCAGTACATTGCACTTGCTAGTCTCCACTACATTCCCTGATAGTACAGCACACTTGCTAGTCTCCACTACATTCTCTGCTAGTACAGCACACTTACTAGTCTCCACTACATTCTCTGCTAGTACAGCATACTTGCTAGTCTCCACTACATTCTCTGCTAGTACAGCACACTTGCTAGTCTCCACTACATTCCCTGCTAGTACAAACCACTTGTTCTCTTACCTCACCTTGATACAGATCATTGGTACTTCCCTCAGGTTCAGTCGAGGTTGTTAATGCTGTGTTGCTCTCCACGATCTAGCTCCTCCCATTGCCATCACACTGTCTCTTGTCTTCTGTGCTCATCATGTCTTTGCATATCTTGTTTGATAAGGTCGTGTCTTCTGTGACCTTTCAATCCTCTTCCATAATCATTCTATTTTTTTAAAGCCTCAGTTTCAGGAGTTTTCCCCAACGTCAGTTTTTAAACATTTTTCACCAAGTCGTGTTTTCTTGAAGTTTGGTTAAGTTAGGCTATGTTAGGTTAGGTTAGGTTAGGTCAGGTTAGGTTAGGTTAGGTCAGGTTAGGTTAGGTCAGGTTAGGTTAGGTCAGGTTAGGTTAGGTCAGGTTAGGTTAGGTCAGGTTAGTTAGGTCAGGTTAGGTGTCTGCTACATAAACCTATTAAACGCATAACTAAACACGAGGAAAAATTGGAAGCTTTCAAATCTGGACTTTCAGCACTTTCATCCAACTACGAATGTGACAGCAACACACTCATCCAACTACGAATGTGACAGCGACACTCTCATCCAACTACGAATGTGACAGCGACACACTCTTTCATCCATCTACGAATGTGACAGCGACACTCGCTTTCATCCAACTACGAATGTAACGGCAACACTCGCTTCCATCCAACTACGAATATAACAGCTAGTTCACAGCACAGCTCTCAGTAACCAGCCTTGTGGTAAACTTCTCATATGTGTCAATTTTCTTTGTGTCTTTGATGAGATTAGGGTTCCCAGCTGACTCCGCGTACTCTAGTAATGGTTTAAAGTGTGTGTACAGTCTGCATGACTACTTGGTTGTACTTCCCGACAGTTCTTATATGTAGTTGATAAAGACAACGCTTCCCATGTACAAAACTTCTCCTGTACAACGCTTCCCACGTACAATGCTTCCCACGTACAACGCTTCCCCCTGTACAACGTTTCACCTGTACCACAGGCTTTTTCAAGTCAATAGCATATACCTTCCTTCCTGTGCTGCCAGGGACCAAGCCCTGAGTCACTGGTGCTGCCAGGGACCAAGCCCTGAGTCACTGGTGCTGCCAGGGACCAAGCCCTGAGTCACTGGTGCTGCCAGGGACCAAGCCCTGAGTCACTGGTGCTGCCAGGGACCAAGCCCTGAGTCACTTGTGCTGCGAGGGACCAAGCCCTGAGTCACTGGTGCTGCGAGGGACCAAGCCCTGAGTCACTGGTGCTGCCAGGGACCAAGCCCTGAGTCACTGGTGCTGCCAGGGACCAAGCCCTGAGTCACTGGTGCTGCCAGGGACCAAGCCCTGAGTCACTGGTGCTGCCAGGGACCAAGCCCTGAGTCACTGGTGCTGCCAGGGACCAAGCCCTGAGTCACTGGTGCTGCCAGGGACCAAGCCCTGAGTCACTGGTGCTGCCAGGGACCAAGCCCTGAGTCACTGGTGCTGCCAGGGACCAAGCCCTGAGTCACTGGTGCTGCCAGGGACCAAGCCCTGAGTCACTGGTGCTGCCAGGGACCAAGCCCTGAGTCACTGGTGCTGCCAGGGACCAAGCCCTGAGTCACTGGTGCTGCCAGGGACCAAGCCCTGAGTCACTGGTGCTGCCAGGGACCAAGCCCTGAGTCACTGGTGCTGCCAGGGACCAAGCCCTGAGTCACTGGTGCTGCCAGGGACCAAGCCCTGAGTCACTGGTGCTGCCAGGGACCAAGCCCTGAGTCACTGGTGCTGCCAGGGACCAAGCCCTGAGTCACTGGTGCTGCCAGGGACCAAGCCCTGAGTCACTGGTGCTGCCAGGGACCAAGCCCTGAGTCACTGGTGCTGCCAGGGACCAAGCCCTGAGTCACTGGTGCTGCCAGGGACCAAGCCCTGAGTCACTGGTGCTGCCAGGGACCAAGCCCTGAGTCACTGGTGCTGCCAGGGACCAAGCCCTGAGTCACTGGTGCTGCCAGGGACCAAGCCCTGAGTCACTGGTGCTGCCAGGGACCAAGCCCTTCACTCAAGCTCCTAATTTTCCTGGCGTCTCCCGGCACTTCATCTTCCTCGGTGCTCTCAGCCACTACCCAAGAATTTATTGAGAAAAAAATGACTTAATGGCATATTTTTTTGGGTCATTTGAGCTCTAGATTTCTCTGGAATGATGGATGCCTCGTTAGAGCGCTATAAAGATCAATTCTCTTCGAGGTTGCGTCTCCAGGCGCTTCTGGTTTCCAGATAGAGATTGGGAATTCTCAGGAATGACCGGGAAACTTTCTATTAACTTTTGATCCATCTTGAAGGAAAAAACTACGTGCTATTAAGTTCAAGGTTGTCAACAGTGTGCTATCTGTTGGAATGTAGACAGCCTGGGGTGGGAGCGGGTCCTGGGGGCCATGATCAGCCTGGGGTGGTAGTGGGTCCCGGGGACCATGATCAGCCTGGGGTGGTAGTGGGTCCCGGGGACCATGATCAGCCTGGGGTGGTAGTGGGTCCCGGGGACCATGATCAGCCTGGGGTGGTAGTGGGTCCCGGGGACCATGATCAGCCTGGGGTGGTAGTGGGTCCCGGGGACCATGATCAGCCTGGGGTGGTAGTGGGTCCCGGGGACCATGATCAGCCTGGGGTGGTAGTGGGTCCCGGGGACCATGATCAGCCTGGGGTGGTAGTGGGTCCTGGGGGCCATGATCAGCCTGGGGTGGTAGTGGGTCCCGGGGACCATGATCAGCCTGGGGTGGTAGTGGGTCCCGGGGACCATGATCAGCCTGGGGTGGTAGTGGGTCCCGGGGACCATGATCAGCCTGGGGTGGTAGTGGGTCCCGGGGACCATGATCAGCCTGGGGTGGTAGTGGGTCCTGGGGGCCATGATCAGCCTGGGGTGGTAGTGGGTCCCGGGGACCATGATCAGCCTGGGGTGGTAGTGGGTCCCGGGGACCATGATCAGCCTGGGGTGGTAGTGGGTCCTGGGGGCCATGATCAGCCTGGGGTGGTAGTGGGTCCCGGGGACCATGATCAGCCTGGGGTGGGAGCGGGTCTTGGGGGCCATGATCAGCCTGGGGTGGTAGTGGGGGCCATGATCCCAGGGGAGCGGGTCCTGGGGGCCATGATCAGCCTGGGGTGGTAGTGGGTCCCGGGGGCCATGATCAGCCTGGGGTGGGAACGGGTCCTGGGGGCCATGATCCTCCTGGGGTGGGAACGGGTCCTGGGGGCCATGATCAGCCTGGGGTGGTAGTGGGTCCCGGGGACCATGATCAGCCTGGGGTGGTAGTGGGTCCCGGGGACCATGATCAGCCTGGGGTGGGAGCGGGTCCTGGGGGCCATGATCAGCCTGGGGTGGTAGTGGGTCCCGGGGACCATGATCAGCCTGGGGTGGGAGCGGGTCTTGGGGGCCATGATCAGCCTGGGGTGGTAGTGGGTCCCGGGGACCATGATCAGCCTGGGGTGGGAGCGGGTCCCGGGGGCCATGATCAGCCTGGGGTGGCAGCGGGTCCCGGGGGCCATGATCAGCCTGGGGTGGGAGCGGGTCCCGGGGGCCATGATCAGCCTGGGGTGGGAGCGGGTCCTGGGGGCCATGATCAGCCTGGGGTGGTAGTGGGTCCCGGGGACCATGATCAGCCTGGGGTGGGAACGGGTCCTGGGGGCCATGATCAGCCTGGGGTGGTAGTGGGTCCCGGGGGCCATGATCAGCCTGGGGCGGGAGCGGGTCCCGGGGGCCATGATCAGCCTGGGGTGGGAGCGGGTCCCGGGGGCCATGATCAGCCTGGGGTGGGAGCGGGTCCCGGGGGCCATGATCAGCCTATGGTGGGATCGGGTCCCGGGGGCCATGATCATCCTGGGGTGGCAGCGGGTCCCGGGGGCCATGCTCAGCCTGGGGTGGCAGCGGGTCCCGGGGGCCATGATCAGCCTGGGGTGGGAGCGGGTCCCAGGGGCCATGATCATCCTGGGATGGGAGCGGGTCCCGGGGGCCATGATCATCCTGGGGTGGCAGCGGGTCCCGGGGGCCATGATCATCCTGGGGTGGGAGCGGGTCCCGGGGGCCATGATCATCCTGGGGTGGGAGTGGGTTCCGGGGGCCATGATCAGCCTGGGGTGGTAGCGGATCCTGGGGGCCATGATCAGCTTGAGGTGGTAGCGGGTCCATTAACAGATATATACAAGTCTTATAAGTCGGTATACAAGGATGTAAGTCTGGAGCATGTTGTATACGGAGAGAAGTGTGTGTATAGGGGAGAGAGAGAGAGAGAGAGAGAGAGAGCAAGAAGATGCAGTAGTGAGCGGTAAGCAGCAGTATTAATGGGAACACTACAGGTACAAGCACGGATGGAGGCTGCTTCTCACCTTACTCATAATTACTCTCTCTCTCTCCCCCCCCCTTCTACCCTCATCCTTTTTCTCCATCTTTGCCCCTCTATGTCTCTCCCTCCTCGCCCTTCCTCTCCTCGTTCTTTTCTTGCTTCCCTCCTTATCCCCCCCCACTATTTTTTACCTCCCTTCTCACTCCTTTTCTTTCCTTTTTTTAATTATTATTATTATTTTTTTTAATTAAACGTCTTCATCTGTATTATTAATTAGGAGAAGGTGTGGAGTTAATAAAAGTATTAGTCAGAGGGCAGAAGAGGGGTTGTTGAGGTGGTTTGGTCATTTAGAGAGAATGGATCAAAGTAGAATGACATGGAAAGCATATAAATCTATAGGGGAAGGAAGGCGGGGTAGGGGTCGTCCTCGAAAGGGTTGGAGAGTAGGGGTAAAGGAAGTTTTGTGGGCAAGGGGCTTGGACTTCCAGCAAGCGTGCGTGAGCGTGTTAGATAGGAGTGAATGGAGACGAATGGTACTTGGGACCTGACGATCTGTTGGAGTGTGAGCAGGGTAATATTTAGTGAAGGGATTCAGGGAAACCGGTTATTTTCATATAGTCGGACTTGAGTCCTGGAAATGGGAAGTACAATGCCTGCACTTTAAAGGAGGTGTTTTGGATATTGGCAGTTTGGAGGGATATGTTGTGTATCTTTATATGTGTATGCTTCTAGACTGTTGTATTCTGAGCACCTCTGCAAAAACAGTGATAATGTGTGAGTGTGGTGAAAGTGTTGAATGATGATGAAAGTATTTTCTTTTTGGGGATTTTCTTTCTTTTTTTTGGGGTCACCCTGCCTCGGTGGGAGACGACCGACTTGTTGGAAAAAAAAAAAAAAAATCTGTATATTTGATATTTTCACTTGTTCATTTTCTCTCCTCCACCAGTTTCTTCAAGAATTTCTTCTTCCATGCAATTTTCCTCCTCATCCAGTTTCTCCTCATGTTCTTTCAGTATTTCCTCGTCTCCGAATTCTTTCCTTTCATCCAATTTCTCTTTCATTTCCTCACTCAGTTCCTTATACTCCCATACTCTCTCAGTTCCTCCTACTCCCTCAATTCCTTCAATTCTATAGCTTCTTCTGCCATTGATTCCTACTCAGTTTCTCGAACTCCTTCAGTTGCTCTTCCTCCACCAATTATCCTTCATCAATTCTTTCTTCCCATCAGTTCCTCCTCCATTAATTCCTCTTATTCCGTACATTTCACCTGATCTTTCCCCAGTTTCTCTTCTTCCTCTTCCTTTCCTGCTGGTAGTTAATTCAGAGACTGGCTTTGTCCACCTGGAACATTAACCTCTCTCACACGGCTTCCAGCCAGGCAGAATTCCATGCAACCGTTCCAGGGAACTGTTCCAGGCAACCGTTCGAGTGCCGAGCAGCTCTATACATCCAGAAATTCCAAGCAGCAGCAAATTCCAAGATAGAGATTCTGACTTGAGAATTCCTTTCGGGAATTATATAGTTACCAGACATTTACCAACAATTTAACCTTTTTATCGCTAATTCCGAATGATCCATATTACAGGATCGTTTCGGGAATTAAATTCATGGCTGGTGATGACTGTAAATTAGTTTCCTTCCACTTACTGCCTCCTGTGACCTGGCGATAAATAGGTACGTGGGTGTTAGTCGTCTCTTGCGGATGGCATCCTGTATCCTGAATACCGGATGGCATCCGGTATTCTCCCGACCCGGGTCTTTTCCAAGTAATGGTGACCCGGCCTTGGCTCCCTATGTGGGGAGTATCTCGAGACCTAAGTCTCCCATGGGAGGAGGTACAAGTACCCCCTCATCTTTGGGACCAAGTGTCCCCAGGCCTAGTCACAATCCCCGCCCTCACGGGGCTCGTAGGGAGAAGCTAGGCCTCTGGTCTGCCATCTGCCCCGCCCCAAAGGGGCTCGTGGGGATGGCAGTCTTGTGAGCTGCAGGTGATAGCAAGCTCAAACCTTGGGAACATAGTATATCGTACGACTGGATGTCGAAATGACTTGAGGTAGGATAAGAGAGAGAGAGAGAGAGAGAGAGATAGTAGGTCATCATATGATCAAAAACTGGCAGGAGCGGCCTGCCAGACAGGTAAAGGACTTGGTGCTTCCTCATATCCGCTGGTAATATCCCGGTTCCATCCCCTGCCTTCCTCTCCCTCCATGTGAGAACAACACGGTCTTGCACCATCTGTGATGAACGTTCCCATCTGAATGTTGCGCATTATTTTCCCTGCCACCTTGTTCCCAAGCGTGTCACGATAGGTTTTTCTAATTTTGTTATTCTTGAATAAATAAATATTCTTATAGGTGTATGTAAGGTAATAAATAAATATTCTTATAGGTGTATGTAACTTAACGTAGTGAGAAATGAAGTAACTACAATTAGAGGAAAATTGTGAAGCGCTAAGAAATTGACGTTGAACACCACTTCAGAGCGTCATCATTTGAACGTTCCCTGCAATTTAGTAATAGTTAATAAGAGTTCAGTACTCCAAGGCACTGCCCTAGCACCCTTACTGTTTCTCATCCTTGCAACATAGACAGTAACACTGGTCACAGCTTATCACCTTTGGCAGACGATACAAAAGTATAAAAGGCATCTCAGTAGAAGACACAGAGAAACCAGAGAGAGATACTAACAAAGTCTTCCAGTGCACAGATATAAATAACATGATGTTCAGTGGTGACAAATTTCAACTACTTAGGTATGGGAGGAATGAAGACGTGAACACCAGCACAGTGTACAGAATACAGGCAGACCATATCACAAAACGTAGAGTATCAGGTGAAAGACTTCAGAATAATTATATCAAACCTTTCTGTCATTTGGAAGACACACCAAGGCAGATGAAGCAAAGGTTAGGAAAATGAGTGAGTGGATTACAAGAACTTGAACAACAAGAGAATCATTACCAACAATGTTAGCTTTGAAATCACTCGTGCGCTCGCACCTTGAATATTATTGTATGCTTACAGCACCTCTCAAGTGGGCTAGCTGGAGCAGGAAAATATACAGAGGTCGTACACTACCCGCATGGAATCAGTAAAACATCTAAACTTTTACTAGAGACTCAAAACACTTGGTTTTTTCTCGCTCGAACGGAGAGAGAGAGAGAGAGAGAGAGAGAGAGAGAGAGAATGATAATATATACATGGAAGATACTTGAAAGGCCTGGTTTCTAACCAGCACACTGCTGAAACAACTGACTGGAGTGAATGATATGGGAAATAGTGTAGAGTGAACCCATTGTAGAACAGAAGTGCCATGGGTTAGTGGGCACAATAAGAGAACACTATGTCAACATTCGTGGTCCAAGACTATTAAGCATAATACCAGCAGGTAACACAAATAGTGCTGGAAGTAAGATAGAAATTTTCAAGAAGATGAAGAAGCTCAGCTAAGCAGAGTTCTTCAAGTGCTTGGTAAGCAAGGTTATGTAGGTATGACCTACTTCCACCTGTGGATTTGTCCAAGGTGACATCGTCTGCGACTGCTTCGCCTCACTTGTCTCCAGGATATAAGTCCTTTCGCGCATATCTTGTACTCTTTTCAAGTCTGATGAACTGATTAAATCGATTCCAGGCTAAGGACTAATTACCTCAAACTCCTTCTGATCTTCATTCATTCTTCTTTTTTTTGGACTGATGAAGCCACTGTGTGGCGAAAAGTTTCCACAATAAAGATACCTAAATGTTACATATGTGTGGGGCCGATAGCACAGGCAACAACAGCCTGGTTGATTAGGTGATCAGCTAACCCCTCAAAACCGGTCGCAGGTAAATCAGATGGACGTTTAGGGAGAGAGAGGGTAGGAGTAAGTTGGGAAGGGAGGTAATAACAGGAGGTAGGGAGGGAGAGATGGATACAGTGAGGGAGTCGGGGAACTGGAGCAAGGAAGGGAGAGGGGAGGGAGAGATGGATACAGTGAGGGAGTCGGGGAACTGGAGCAAGGAAGGGAGAGGGGAGGGAGAGATGGATACAGTGAGGGAGTCGGGGAACTGGAGCAAGGAAGGGAGAGGGGAGGGAGAGATGGATACAGTGAGGGAGTCGGGGAACTGGAGCAAGGAAGGGAGAGGGGAGGGAGAGATGGATACAGTGAGGGAGTCAGGGAACTGGAGCAAGGAAGGGAGAGGGGAGGGAGAGATGGATACAGTGAGGGAGTCGGGGAACTGGAGCAAGGAAGGGAGAGGGGAGGGAGAGATGGATACAGTGAGGGAGTCGGGGAACTGGAGCAAGGAAGGGAGAGGGGAGGGAGAGATGGATACAGTGAGGGAGTCGGGGAACTGGAGCAAGGAAGGGAGAGGGGAGGGAGAGATGGATACAGTGAGGGAGTCGGGGAACTGGAGCAAGGAAGGGAGAGGGGAGGGAGAGATGGATACAGTGAGGGAGTCGGGGAACTGGAGCAAGGAAGGGAGAGGGGAGGGAGAGATGGATACAGTGAGGGAGTCGGGGAACTGGAGCAAGGAAGGGAGAGGGGAGGGAGAGATGGATACAGTGAGGGAGTCGGGGAACTGGAGCAAGGAAGGGAGAGGGGAGGGAGAGATGGATACAGTGAGGGAGTCGGGGAACTGGAGAGAGGGGAGGGAGAGATGGATACAGTGAGGGAGTCGGGGAACTGGAGCAAGGAAGGGAGAGGGGAGGGAGAGATGGATACAGTGAGGGAGTCGGGGAACTGGAGCAAGGAAGGGAGAGGGGAGGGAGAGATGGATACAGTGAGGGAGTCGGGGAACTGGAGCAAGGAAGGGAGAGGGGAGGGAGAGATGGATACAGTGAGGGAGTCGGGGAACTGGAGCAAGGAAGGGAGAGATGGATACAGTGAGGGAGTCGGGGAACTGGAGCAAGGAAGGGAGAGGGGAGGGAGAGATGGATACAGTGAGGGAGTCGGGGAACTGGAGCAAGGAAGGGAGAGGGGAGGGAGAGATGGATACAGTGAGGGAGTCGGGGAACTGGAGCAAGGAAGGGAGAGGGGAGGGAGAGATGGATACAGTGAGGGAGTCGGGGAACTGGAGCAAGGAAGGGAGAGGGAAGGGAGAGATGGATACAGTGAGGGAGTCGGGGAACTGGAGCAAGGAATTGCTAGCTCGGGTTAATAATTTATTTGATTGAACATTAGACGCGAGTGTGGTTAAATATTTGAATATTTCTTCGAGGCTAGCCAAGATTTTCCCTTACCCATTCCTCACTTCAACTTCACCTTCCCCATTCCTCACTTCAACTTCACCTTCCCCATTCCTCACTTCAACTTCACCTTCTCCATTCCTCACTTCAACTTCACCTTCCCCATTCCTCACTTCAATTTCACCTTCCCCATTCCTCACTTCAACTTCACCTTCCCCATTCCTCACTTCAACTTCACCTTCCCCATTCCTCACTTCAACTTCACCTTCCCCATTCCTCACTTCAACTCCACCTTTCCCATTCCTCACTTCAACTTCACAACTCCACCTTTCCCATTCCTCACTTCAACTTCACCTTCCCCATTCCTCACTTCAATTTCACCTTCCCCATTCCTCACTTCAACTTCACCTTCCCCATTCCTCACTTCAACTTCACCTTCCCCATTCCTCACTTCAACTTCACCTTCCCCATTCCTCACTTCAACTTCACAACTCCACCTTTCCCATTCCTCACTTCAACTTCACCTTCCCCATTCCTCACTTCAACTTCACCTTCCCCATTCCTCACTTCAACTTCACCTTCCCCCTTCCTCACTTTGTTTAATATGGTTGACCATCTCCAGTAGATGTCTATCAATTGCCTGACCAACTCTGGCCTACCAGTATTTAATAATAATAATAATAATAATAAAATCAATATTGATATATCCGGGTCAGCATTTGGAGAAGACCCGGGCCGGAAGTACTGGCGAACCTCTGATGAATGAATATTATTGTTATTCCTGTTTTCTTGTTTTATTATTATTATTAATTACGAGTGACTAGTCTTATTTCTCTCTTCCTGAATTACTTTTTCAGGAATGTATGCCTTGATGCTGGAGAAGGGCTCTTGATCCAAGTATAGTGGAGTTACTTTCCCCTTCGTCTGATCAAACTTGATTTCCTCCCGCTCTCCATGCTCTGTATGGGCCACTCAGACAATACATGATAATCTCTGCCTTTTTATTTTATCTTTCCTTACATCATCGAAGTAGTCTTGAGGTGGTCAGTCCCGTGGCTCGGTTGGTAGCGCACAGGGCCCACGTATTGAGGGGTCCGTGGTTCGATCCCCGGCACTCGTGAAACCGTTGGGCATGTTTCCACACACCCGCTGCCCCTGCTCACCTAGTAGTAAGTAGGCACCCGGGTGTTCGTCGACTGTTGTGAGTCACATCTTGAGTACACCTTAGATTATTCCTTGGATAGATTATACCTTAGATAGAGCATTCATTAGATAGTATACCCTAGATAGAGCATTCCTTAAATAGAGTATACCCTAGATAGAGCATTGCTTAGAGTATACCTTATATAGAACATTCCTCACATAGAGTATACCTCAGAGCATTTCTTAGAGTATACCTTAGAACATTCCTTAGAGTATACCTTGGATATGGCATTCCTTAGATTATACCTTAGGGCATTCCTTAGAGTATACCTTAGATAGGGCATTCCTTAGAGTATACCTTAGATAGGGCATTCCTTAGAGTATACCTTAGATAGGGCATTCCTTAGAGTATACCTTAGATAGGGCATTCCTTAGAGTATACCTTAGGGCATTCCTTAGAGTATACCTTAGATAGGGCATTCCTTAGAGTATACCTTAGGGCATTCCTTAGAGTATACCTTAGATAGGGCATTCCTTAGAGTATACCTTAGGGCATTCCTTAGAGTATACCTTAGGGTTGGGCTGTGAAATAAGCAGAGGTTGGGTCACAATTCTTAACCTGTAAAATTAACGTATAAATATAAAAAGCGTTCATCACAGTGACCGAGTCTGTGTGGAGAACACACTACGTCTTTCTAACACTCTCCCTCTTCCTTATTTACTCTTCCTCTTCCTGCCTCCTCCTCCTCATTTCCTCGCTACTTCCCTTCCCATCCCTCATTTTCCTCACATCACATCGCAGTTGCTTGAGTTTCATCTCAGTCTTGCTTGCCCAAGCTTCTAACTCATTATCTAATCAATTCACACATTTTCCACTTAGTGCCTCTCATATTTGAAGCCTGCCTGACTGCCTTCCTGCCTGCCTGCCTTCCTTCCTTCCTTCCTGCCTGCCTGCCTGCCTGATTGCCTGCCTGCCTTCCTGCCTGTCTGCTTGCCTGCTCGCCTGGCTTCCTGTGTGTCTGCCTGCCTGCGTGTCTGCCTGCCTGCATGTCTGCCTGCCTTCTTGTCTGCCTTCCTGCCTGCTTGTCTGCCTGCATGTCTGCCTGTCTGCCTGCTTGTCTGCCTTCCTGCCTACCTTCCTGCTTGCCTGCCTTCCGGCCTGCTTGCCTGCCTGCCTGCTTGCCTTTCTGCCTGCTTGCCTGCCTGTTTGCCTGCGTGTCTGCCTTCCTGCCTGCCTTCCTGCTTGCCTGCCTGCCTGCTTGCCTTTCTGCCTGCTTGCCTGCGTGTCTGCCTTCCTTGCTGCCTGCCTGCCTGCTTGCCTGCCTTCCTGCTTGCCTGCCTGCCTACCTGCCTGCCTGCGTGTCTGCCTTCCTGCTTGCCTGCCTACCTGCCTGCCTGCGTGTCTGCCTTCCTGCTTGCCTGCCTTCCTGCTTGCCTGCCTGCCTACCTGCCTTCCTGCTTGCCTGCCTTCCTGCTTGCCTGCCTGCCTACCTGCCTGCCTGCGTGTCTGCCTTCCTGCTTGCCTGCCTACCTGCCTGCCTGCGTGTCTGCCTTCCTGCTTGCCTGCCTTCCTGCTTGCCTGCCTGCCTACCTGCCTGCCTGCTTGCCTGCCTTCCTGCTTGCCTGCCTCCCTACCTGCCTGCCTGCGTGTCTGCCTTCCTGCTTGCCTGCCTGCCTACCTGCCTGCCTGCGTGGCTGCCTTCCTGCTTGCCTGCCTACCTACCTGCCTGCCTGCGTGTCTGCCTTCCTGCTTGCCTGCCTGCCTACCTGCCTGCCTGCTTGCCTGCCTTCCTGCTTGCCTGCCTACCTACCTGCCTGCCTGCGTGTCTGCCTTCCAGCCTGCTTGCCTGCCTGCCTACCTGCCTGCCTGCTTGCCTGCCTTCCTGCTTGCCTGCCTACCTGCCTGCCTGCGTGTCTGCCTTCCAGCCTGCTTGCCTTTCTGGCCGCCTGCCTAATGGCTCTCACCCTCTTATTTCCTCATTTTTTCCTCTGAATTTTCCCTCTCATCCTCCTGCTACTCCTGTTGTTGGTGCTGTTGCTGCTCCTCCATTTCTTCCTGCCCCTGCTGTTTGCTCCTCCTCCATTCTTCTTCATCCTCCTGCTCTTTCACTTCTTCACCACCACCACTACCTCTTCTTCCACCTCCTTTTCTTCCACCTCCTTCTCTTCCACCTCCTCCTCTTCCACCTCCTCCTCCTCTTCCACCTCCTCTTCCACCTCCTCCTCCTCTTCCACCTCCTCCTCCTCTTCCACCTCCTCTTCCACCTCCTCCTCCTCTTCCACCTCCTCCTCCTCTTCCACCTCCTCTTCTACCTCCTCCTTCTCTTCTACCTCCTCCTTCTCTTCTACCTCCTCCTTCTCTTCTACCTCCTCCTTCTCTTCTACCTCCTCCTTCTCTTCTACCTCCTCCTCGTCTTCCACCACCACCTTCTCCTCTTCCTCTACTTCAACTTGGGTACCAGAAGAACAAGAAAATCTTTTTCTTCTTACTAACCCAGGATAACCCAAGAAAGCCAACCAGTGTGGCTTAGTTCCATGCGAAGCTCAGCACTCCACTGACTACTGAGTACCTACTCACTGCACTACTAAGTACCTACTCACTGCACTACTAAGTACCTACTCACTGCACTACTAAGTACCTATTCACTGCATTGAGTACCTACTCACTGCACTACTAAGTACCTACTCACTGCACTACTAAGTACCTACTCACTGCACTGAGTACCTACTCACTGCACTACTAAGTACCTACTCACTGCACTGAGTACCTACTCACTCCACTACTAAGTACCTACTCGCTGCACTACTAAGTACCTACTCACTGCACTACTGAGTACCTACTCACTGCACTACTGAGTACCTACTCACTGCACTGAGTACCTACTCACTGCACTACTGAGTACCTACTCACTGCACTACTGAGTACCTACTCACTGCACTACTAAGTACCTACTCACTGCACTGAGTACCTACTCACTGCACTACTAAGTACCTACTCACTGCAGTACTGAGTACCTACTCACTGCAGTACTGAGTACCTACTCACTGCACTACTGAGTACCTACTCACTTCACTACTGAGTACCTACTCACCGCACTACTGAGTACCTACTCACCGCACTACTGAGTACCTACTCACCGCACTACTGAGTACCTACTCACTGCACTACTGAGTACCTACTCACTGCACTACTGAGTACCTACTCACTGCACTACTAAGTACCTACTCACTGCACTGAGTACCTACTCATTGCACTACTAAGTACCTACTCACTGCAGTACTGAGTACCTACTCACTGCAGTACTGAGTACCTACTCACTGCACTGAGTACCTACTCACTGCACTACTGAGTACCTACTCACCGCACTACTGAGTACCTACTCACTGCACTACTGAGTACCTACTCACAGCTAGGTGAGCAGCAGCAGCAGCAGCAGCAGCAGCAGGAGATGTGAAGTGATTTTGCCATAAGCAGATGTCATCACTCTTCAGAGAGGGCGCCTTGGTGCCTGCGAAGAGCTCTTGATCCAGGGCAGTGAATCTATCCCTCTACTCGGATCAGACTTGGTTACCTCCCATTGCCCACGCGCTGTATGACCCCCTACGTGTTTAGTGTTTCTGCAGTAAAATATGATCAGCGCTGGTCACTGTTATACACCAGTAATGTTGTGTATAATACCAGTAATGTTGTGTATAATACCAGTAATGTTGTGTATAATACCAGTAATGTTGTGTATAATACCAGTAATGTTGTGTATAATACCAGTAATGTTGTGTATAATACCAGTAATGTGTATAATACCAGTAATGTTGTGTATAATACCAGTAATGTGTATAATACCAGTAATGTTGTGTATAATACCAGTAATGTTCGAATATTTACACTGTACGAAAAACATTTTGTAGAATAGTTTAATGTGAATAAACATCGATTAAAGAATCAAGTGAGTTAATGTTTAATTTAGAGAAGAATGTTAGTAAGTTAACTTGTAAGATTTATAAACATTAATACGAACCTTTATGTTATACGAACATTTAAATTATACAAACTTTTATGTTAAAATGATCTTAAGGGCACATAGGTGTTATGAGCACTCAGGTATATTGATGACATAGGTGTTATGCAGCTCTAAGCTAGGATAACTCCGTAACTCGACTCACGAAATCGTAATGACACGATTGCAAACAAACCATACCCCGGCCGGGATTGAACCCGCGATCAGAGAGTCTCAAAACTCCAGACCGTCGCGTTAGCCACTAGACCAGCTAGCGCACTCGGCTGTCACACTGAGGTCCGGCGTTTGAATCTCTGGTTCGGGTGGATAACATAAGGACGTGTTTCCGTAAGACACCTGTTGTCCATGTTCACTCATCAGTATAAACTGGGTACCTGGGTGTTAGTCGACTGGCGTGGGTCGCATCCTGGGATAAAACTGACCTAATTTGCCAGAAATGTTCTGTATAATGTCATTGATGGCAGCTAGGTATGTATACCTTGTATTTGTAGAAACAAAGATATTATTAAGCAAAGGTTCTTAAATCCAAGGAGTATTTGCTTCTGGTTTGAGATATATGTGCTTTAATATTTTTTACCGTGTGCTGCACATGAGTGTGACGTCTGCACTGGTGCAAGCATAAGATAAAATGTTGTTGGGATTTTAACCCGGGAGGGTTAACTACTCAGGATAACCCAAGAAAGTCAGTGCGTCATCGAGGACTGTCTGACAACATAAGCAACACACACACACACACACACACACACACTAGGACTCGACCCCTGCAACCACAAATAGGTGAGTACACGTTCAAGACACTGTACACTGTGTACGTCAGGCCCATACAGGAGTATGCAGCACCAGTTTTGAACCCACACCTGGTCAAGCACGTCAAGAAGTTAGAGAACGTACAAAGATTTGCAACAAGGCTAGTCCCAGAGCTCCGGGAAATGTCCTACGATGAAAGGTTGAGGGAAATTGGACTGACGAAACTGGAGGACAGGAGGGTCAGGGGAGACATGATAACGGCATACAAAATACTGCGTGGAATAGATAAGGTGGACAGAGACAGGATGTTCCAGAGAGGGGACACACAAACAAGGGGTCACAATTGGAAGCTGAAGACTCAGATAAGTCACAGGGATGTTAGGAAGTATTTCTTCAGTCATAGAGTCGTCAGGAAGTGGAATAGTCTAGCAAGTGATGTAGTGGAGGCAGGAACCATACATAGCTTTAAGACGAGGTATGACTAAGCTCAGGAAGCAGAGAGATCCTAGTAGCGATCAGTGAAGAGGTGGGGCCACGAGCTGAGTCTCGACCCCTACAACCACAATTAGGTGAGTATACACACACTCACAT
Source organism: Cherax quadricarinatus (assembly GCF_038502225.1). Classification (NCBI taxonomy): domain Eukaryota; kingdom Metazoa; phylum Arthropoda; class Malacostraca; order Decapoda; family Parastacidae; genus Cherax; species Cherax quadricarinatus. The sequence continues at coordinate 28,570,074 of NC_091323.1, forward strand.
CCACACGCACGCACGCGCACACAGTGAAGAGGCGGGGCCAAGAGCTAGAACTCGACCCCTGCAACCTCAACTGGGTGAGTACACACACACACACACAAATATATATATATATATATATATATATATATATATATATATATATATATATATATATAGTAAACTCGTTTGGTTTTCATTAAGGAAATGCTAGCAAACAAACCATACCACTGGCGGGATTTGAACCCGCGGTCAGAGAGTCTCAAAACTCCAGACCGTAGCGTTAGCCACTGGACCAGCTAGCTTCATAAGATTCGTCCAACTAGGTATATTTCTACACCATAGGAAGGTTAGCATAGGCACCACTGTGTCCACAAATGCAAGTTTTTACAGACGAATCTCCCGCTAGCATGGCAGCGACGAACTCTAGCTCAAGTCCCCTCAAAACCGTCTGGCCCCTCAAAGCTAGCTGGCCCAGTGGCTAACGCGACGGTATGAAGTTCTGAAACTCTCTGACCGCGGTTTCAAATCCCGCCCGTGGTATGTTTTGAAATGCGAACATTTGTCCCAGCGAGTATACTATAGTTGACCCTGAGCTCACTGTACTGACCTACCCATTTTCTCTCATGGCTGAGTTGTGACGTCAGAGACTCGTATTGAGTGGTAACTTCAATATTCCTTTTGCTCTTTTTAATAATAATAATCTTTATTTCCATAAGTACAAATTCAAGGTATACAAGCCGAGCTGACATCAATGACATACTGGTATATAGAAAGCTCCATGTTATGCTTAGCATTTCCAGCAAATTAGGTCAATTTTTGTCCCAGGATGCGACCCACACTAGTCGACTAACACCCAGGTACCCGTTGGGTGAACATTGAACAGCAGGTGACTTATGGAAACAAGTATTAATGTTTTCTAGCCGTACTGGGGAAGCAATCCCCGGACCTCAGTGTGTAAGTTGAGTGAGCTAGAGATCGTGCTACAGCAAGACATTTACACATAAGTACAGTTATGCAAGTTACAATTGTCTTGCTTAGTAACGTGTGAATTACGTAGGATAACCCAAATTAGTGACTTATTTCCATTGGGTTCCTTGAATAAGTGTACTTAAAATCTTGCTTAGCTTAAGGACTCCAGTGATAATAAGTCACTTGGTGTGACTTATAGGTTGTCCTAGGTAATTTACACTATGTATGATAATCGTACTTGTGTGTACCTTGTAACGCTCTAAGTTTTTAATGGCAGAATATGAATTAGTCTTGAGTTATCACAGTTTACTGAGTGATAATGACCTATGAAACAGCTTATTATATGTTTTGAATTTATTCGAGAAAACACAGGTTTCAACTCCGGGAACGAGGCTGCTAGAATGACAGGTTTCAACCCCGGGGCACAGGCACGAGGCTGCTAGAATGACAGGTTTCAACCCCGGGGCACAGGCACGAGGCTGCGAGAATGACAGGTTTCAACCCCGGGGCACAGGCACGAGGCTGCGAGAATGACAGGTTTCAACCCCGGGGCACAGGCACGAGGCTGCGAGAATGACAGGTTTCAACCCCGGGGCACAGACACGAGGCTGCGAGAATGACAGGTTTCAACCCCGGGGCACAGGCACGAGGCTGCGAGAATGACAGGTTTCAACCCCGGGGCACAGGCACGAGGCTGCTAGAATGATAGGTTTCAACCCCGGGGCACATTCACGAGGCTGCTAGAATGACAGGTTTCAACCCCGGGGCACAGGCACGAGGCTGCGAGAATGACAGGTTTCAACCCCGGGGCACAGGCACGAGGCTGCTAGAATGACAGGTTTCAACCCCGGGGCACAGGCACGAGGCTGCTAGAATGACAGGTTTCAACCCCGGGGCACGGGCACGAGGCTGCTAGAATGACAGGTTTCAACCCCGGGGCACAGGCACGAGGCTGCTAGAATGACAGGTTTCAACCCCGGGGCACAGGCACGAGGCTGCGAGAATGACAGGTTTCAACCCCGGGGCACAGGCACGAGGCTGCTAGAATGATAGGTTTCAACCCCCGGGCACAGGCACGAGGCTGCTAGAATGACAGGCTTCAACCCCGGGGCACAGGCACGAGGCTGCGAGAATGACAGGTTTCAACCCCGGGGCACAGGCACGAGGCTGCTAGAACGATAGGTTTCAACCCCGGGGCACAGGCACGAGGCTGCGAGAATGACAGGTTTCAACCCCGGGGCACAGGCACGAGGCTGCTAGAACGATAGGTTTCAACCCCGGGGCACAGGCACGAGGCTGCTAGAATGACAGGTTTCAACCCCGGGGCACAGGCACGAGGCTGCGAGAATGACAGGTTTCAACCCCGGGGCACAGGCACGAGGCTGCTAGAATGACAGGTTTCAACCCCGGGGCACAGGCACGAGGCTGCTAGAATGACAGGTTTCAACCCCGGGGCATGGGCACGAGGCTGCTAGAATGACAGGTTTCAACCCCGGGGCACAGGCACGAGGCTGCTAGAATGATAGGTTTCAACCCCGGGGCACAGGCACGAGGTTGCTAGAATGACAGGTTTCAACCCCGGGGCACAGGCACGAGGCTGCGAGAATGACAGGTTTCAACCCCGGGGCACAGGCACGAGGCTGCTAGAATGACAGGTTTCAACCCCGGGGCACAGGCACGAGGCTGCTAGAATGACAGGTTTCAACCCCGGGGCACGGGCACGAGGCTGCTAGAATGACAGGTTTCAACCCCGGGGCACAGGCACGAGGCTGCTAGAATGACAGGTTTCAACCCCGGGGCACAGGCACGAGGCTGCTAGAAGGACAGGTTTGTACCCCGGGGCAGGCACGAGGCTGCTAGAATGACAGGTTTCAACCCCGGGGCACAGGCACGAGGCTGCTAGAATGACAGGTTTCAACCCCGGGGCACAGGCACGAGGCTGCGAGAATGACAGGTTTCAACCCCGGGGCACAGGCACGAGGCTGCTAGAATGACAGGTTTCAACCCCGGGGCACAGGCACGAGGCTGCTAGAATGACAGGTTTCAACCCCGGGGCACAGGCACGAGGCTGCTAGAATGACAGGTTTCAACCCCGGGGCACAGGCACGAGGCTGCTAGAATGACAGGTTTCAACCCCGGGGCACAGGCACGAGGCTGCTAGAATGACAGGTTTCAACCCCGGGGCACAGGCACGAGGCTGCGAGAATGACAGGTTTCAACCCCGGGGCACAGGCACGAGGCTGCTAGAATGACAGGTTTCAACCCCGGGGCACAGGCACGAGGCTGCTAGAATGACAGGTTTCAACCCCGGGGCACAGGCACGAGGCTGCTAGAATGACAGGTTTCAACCCCGGGGCACAGGCACGAGGCTGCTAGAATGATAGGTTTCAACCCCGGGGCACAGGCACGAGGCTGCTAGAATGACAGGTTTCAACCCCGGGGCACAGGCACGAGGCTGCGAGAATGACAGGTTTCAACCCCGGGGCACAGGCACGAGGCTGCTAGAATGACAGGTTTCAACCCCGGGGCACAGGCACGAGGCTGCTAGAATGACAGGTTTCAACCCCGGGGCACAGGCACGAGGCTGCTAGAATGACAGGTTTCAACCCCGGGGCACAGGCACGAGGCTGCTAGAATGACAGGTTTCAACCCCGGGGCACAGGCACGAGGCTGCTAGAATGACAGGTTTCAACCCCGGGGCACAGGCACGAGGCTGCTAGAATGACAGGTTTCAACCCCGGGGCACAGGCACGAGGCTGCTAGAATGACAGGTTTCAACCCCGGGGCACAGGCACGAGGCTGCTAGAATGACAGGTTTCAACCCCGGGGCACAGGCACGAGGCTGCTAGAATGACAGGTTTCAACCCCGGGGCACAGGCACGAGGCTGCTAGAATGACAGGTTTCAACCCCGGGGCACAGGCACGAGGCTGCTAGAATGACAGGTTTCAACCCCGGGGCACAGGCACGAGGCTGCTAGAATGACAGGTTTCAACCCCGGGGCACGGGCACGAGGGTGCTAGACTGACAGGTGTCAACCCCGGGGCACAGGCACGAGGGTGCTAGAATGACAGGTTTCAACCCCGGGGCACAGGCACGAGGCTGCTAGAATGACAGGTTACAACCCCGGGGCACGGGCACGAGGGTGCTAGGATGACAGGTGTCAACCCCGGGGCACAGGCACGAGGCTGCTAGAATGACAGGTTACAACCCCGGGGCACGGGCACGAGGGTGCTAGGATGACAGGTGTCAACCCTGGAGCACGAGCTACACTTGCTGGCACGGGCTACACGGGCTGACACATGTGTAATACTGTACACGTGTGCCAGTAAAGCTACCCAGGTGTTGTACATGTGTCTTATTCATCTGAATAATGTTTCTACTTACTGATTGACGTTATTAGAGTTTGTATTGCGCTGAAATAGTGTGAAAATTGGTTTTTATGGCAATGTAATAATGGTTTGAGGGCACATAGGAGTACATGTTATGGATGCATATATATAGTACATTATGCAAAAATCGCGAACAAGCGATACAAGATGCAAAACAACCACGGGGGGAGAAACTAAAGAGATTGATCTGTATATTTCGATCCCGTTCTTGGATCCTCTGCTGAAGGTGATCGATACATGAAGATTAGTCTCCTGAGTTTATGTCTCCATGTGGATTATTATTGAGCATAGTACATTATGTAGATTTTCCTAGCATAACCCAGTAAAACCAGACACCGTGGATTATGTCCATTGTCACTCAGTGCATGTGTTGTGACTGTGTGAACCTCGATCACTACGCCGTGATTGGTGGCTTACAACAGATGCTGACTGATTGGCTGAACAATATATGTTAGTTAGCAGTAAATAACATATCGAACCATCTCTAGCAGCACACACACTTACCGCAACTACAACCAGCACTCTCACATCCCACTACCACTACCAGCACACTCACATCCCGCTACCACTACCAGCACACTCGCATCCCACTACCACTACCATCACTCTCACATCCCGCTACCACTACCAATACACTTGCATCCTGCTACCACTACCAGCACACTCACATCCCGCTACCACTACCAGCCTACTCACATCCCGCTACCACTACCAACACACACACATCCTACTACCACTACCAACACACACACATCCTGCTACCACTACCAGCATACTCGCATCCCGCTACCACTACCAGCACACTCACATCCCGCTACCACTACCAGCACACTCACATCCCGCTACCACTACCAGCACACTCACATCCCGCTACCACTACCAATCACATCCCGCTACCACTACCAGCATACTCACATCCCGCTACCACTACCAGCACACTCACATCCCGCTACCACTACCAGCACACTCACATCCCGCTACCACTACCAGCACACTCACATCCCGCTACCACTACCAGCACACTCACATCCCGCTACCACTACCAGCACAATCACATCCCGCTACCACTACCAGCATACTCACATCCCGCTACCAGCATACTCACATCCCGCTACCACTACCAGCATACTCACATCCTGCTACCACTACCAGCACACTCACATCCCGCTACCACTACCTGCACACTGACATCCCGCTACCACTACCAGCATACTCACATCCCGCTACCACTACCAGCATACTCACATCCCGCTACCACTACCAGCACACTCACATCCCGCTACCACTACCAGCACACTCACATCCCGCTACCACTACCAGCACACTCACATCCCGCTACCACTACCAGCACACTCACATCCCGCTACCACTACCAGCACACTCACATCCCGCTACCACTACCAGCACACTCACATCCCGCTACCACTACCAGCACACTCACATCCTGCTACCACTACCAGCACATTTACCTACCACAGCTACCAACATAGTTACCACCTCTCTCAACTCACAGCTACTACCAATATAAACACACGTAAGAAACACCAGTCCTGGAAGTATATCCAATATAAGACAGTCCTGGAAGTATATACAGTGTAAGACAGTCCTGGAAGTATATACAGTGTAAGACAGTCCTGGAAGTATATACAGTGTAAGACAGTCCTGGAAGTATATACAGTGTAAGACAGTCCTGGAAGTATATACAGTGTAAGACAGTCCTGGAAGTATATACAGTGTAAGACAGTCCTGGAAGTATATACAGTGTAAGACAGTCCTGGAAGTATATACAGTGTAAGACAGTCCTGGAAGTATATACAGTGTAAGACAGTCCTGGAAGTATATACAGTGTAAGACAGTCCTGGAAGTATATACAGTGTAAGACAGTCCTGGAAGTATATACAGTGTAAGACAGTCCTGGAAGTATATACAGTGTAAGACAGTCCTGGAAGTATATCCAATATAAGACAGTCCTGGAAGTATATACAGTGTAAGACAGTCCTGGAAGTATATACAGTGTAAGACAGTCCTGGAAGTGTATCATCCTTCCATTCTTTCCTTATGATATTTCTGCTAATCCTTCTTATTCTTCTCCTACTTGTTATACAATCTTCTTCTTCTTCTTCTTCTTCTTCTTCTTCTTCTTCTTCTTCTTCTTCTTCTTCTTCTTCTTCTTCTTCTTCTTCTTCTTCTTCTTCTTCTTCTTCTTCTTCTTCTTCTTCTTCTTCTTCTTCTTCTTCTTCTTCTTCTTCTTGGTTGGGCGTTAATCAGTTGATGACTCGATTAGGGACTCCGTCGATGGGTCGTAAATATTTATATGGTAATTGCCTTGGGTCTATAGCCGAGTGGTGGTGTTGAACGTGTGTGAGGAATAGTGAGTGCTGTTGTTGAACCTGTGAGACAGACAGTGAGTGGTGGTGTTGAACCTATGAGAGACAGTGAGTGGTGTTGAAAAAAACCATACCCCGGCTGGGATTGAACCCGCGGTCAGTCTCAAAACTCCAGCCCGTCGCGTTAGCCACTAGACCAGCTAGTTTGTTTGCAATCGTGTCATTACGATTTCGTGAGTCAGTGGTGTTGAATCTGTGAGAGAGACAGTGAGTGGTGTTGTCGAACCTGTGAGAGAGATTGTGAGTGGTGTTGAACCTGTGAGAGAGACAGTGAGTGGTGTTGTTGAACCTGTGAGACAGTGAGTGGTGGTGTTGAACCTGTGAGAGACAGTGGTGTTGTTGAACCTGTGAGACAGTGAGTGGTGGTGTTGAACCTGTGAGAAGGACAGTGAGTGGTGATGTTGAACCTGTGAGAGGGACAGCGAGTGGTGGTGATGTTGAACCTGTGAGAGGGAAGGTGAGTGGTGGTGGTGTTGAATCTATGGCAGGGGCCGGGCAGGAAGCAGGAACTGTAGTGTCCGCTCTATGCGGCGCAGAAGTGATGTAATTAATGATATAAAAAGTGAAGGGTGTGCAAGAAATTGCAACGTTTGCAATAACAGTGGTCAGAAAATCAACCGTCACCCTGGGCCTTGCACCTGAATTAGGGTCAGCCTTGTTATAGGCTCTTAATGTCCTCCCTCCCCCACCACTGGTTGGGTTGACACGACAGTTCAAGACGTAGTTTGACAGGCGCCAGTATAACTATAATTAACCTAGATAACGTGAATGTAGGAATTTGCTACAAACATTGTCAGAAACGCATCAAAAATTTGCGACTATTGGTTAATACCACTATACCAGCACCAATCCATTGCCTGGAGGGTGTTCCCGGGGTCAGCGCCCCCGCGGCCCGGTCCATGACCAGGCCTCGATGTCTCTCTTACTAAACCCACAGTGGAATGTCGTTTTATCTCAATTGAAGTCTCCCATCTCAGGCTGATAGATTTCAATACTTCCTGTTTGTAACCCAACCCGTGTGATGGAATATGATAGGAAAGCATAATTAACTTGTGTTTCCACAGTGTAACATGTCATATATGATGCGGTAGGTGCACACTGCTGATGTACCCATTTTTTCAATTAAAAAACAAACATGCCATATGGTGCTCTCCCCACCCTGCTACGTCTCGTGCAGTTGACAGCAGAGGAACGAAGAATGTGCAGCCTGGATTGATCTGTTGATTGATTAGACATAATGGCTGTTTAATGAAGCATGATCATTATCTTGTTTGTATTTGTGAAACTGTTATCTCCATCAAAATTATCAAAAATAGCGTGACCGCTACATGACGTATAGCTGACGCGGCGGTAGCACACCTCCACCCGACCAACACACAGTCCTCCATCACTGTGTCACAATTACTGTCACTGAAGTCAACGGTGGTGCTGTCGTGGCCACGGTCAGCCTGCTCATCTCTAACACTGATCATTCCGAAAATGTGTTGTATTAAAACCTCTGAAAACTTTAACACTGTTCTATGTAAATGGTCAGAAAACTTTTATTATTATTATTATTATTATTATTATTATTATTATTATTATTATTATTATTATTATTGTTGTTGTTGTTGGTTAGAGTTAAACTCATAGGCGTCATATAGTTCTTGTTTAAGTGTAGGTAATCAGTTGGATTCATGGATGAGGAAAGCAACTTCACCTCTTTCTTGAAGAGCACGAAGGAGGCACCCTACTTGAAGGACCACACTGGGTTATGCTAAGAGAAATACCACTTGCACTAACATCGTCCAGTATACTCTGAACAGTTTGATCAAGTTGCCTCCTCCTCCTCTTCCTCCTGTGCTGTGTGTCATCACAACTCTCGCCTTAGTTACAAAGTTTAGCCTTCACAAATATTTTTACTCATGACCACCCTTGTCCGTCAGTCTATGTTTGTCTGTCTTCTCCGTTGTAGGAACCACTGTGTACATCCTTATGTATCATGTTTTATTAGACTTGTAAGGTCATTCTCCGTGTTATATCACGTGTGCGTGCGCAGTCCAAACACTTCTGCTTCTTGTTGTATAATCTTGTTCTCGCTTCAGTTTGCAGTTATATATCTCATACACAGCAGCTATTTTTTGCTCCTAACCATGCTGTAACACTGGCATTTCCAGTAATATTATTATTTTTTGTCGTATTATAGTTATCCAGCTAAAGGCCGTATGAACGCTTCCATCGAACCTTGAACCCAGAGTGTGTGCGCTGCTCTCTGAGAGTGGAAGAAAAGTTTGTTTGGAAGCTACGAGCACCAAACTCGGGAGTGTGTGTGATAAGGACACGGAAACATTAAACTTTAAGAGCCAGGTGATAAGGACACAAGAGAGAGAAAGAGAGAAACATTCAACGTTTACATGGCTCCTGAATATATCTCGTAAGAGATATATTCAGAAAATCTTCATATGATTTTACAGTGTGGTAAATTTGTAATGTGGTTCTAGAAATACTGAATCACTGTAGACGTGTACGTATGGTAAATAACGCAGATATAATGTAGAATATTCCAACAAAATCTTAGTGAATTATTTCCATATTTAGTCTTTGTCAAAGCTGTAGGTGCCACAACAGGTTGGTGTCGTATATAATTTATGCCCTACGTGAGTGGTTGTATTGCGGGGTTATGTCATTACTGCTCTGCATCATAAAAGGCAAGTTGACATACCCGGAACAAGAGAAACATCAACGGCACCTCTCTCTCCCTCCCTCCCTCCCTCCTGTTTCAGCTCAGTCCTTGACATGTGGAGACAGATAGAAGACAAAGTGTGTGTGCGTCGTGAAGGAAACTCAGGCAGCAGGAGGCGGGGTAGAGACGAGGGAGAGGTGAGAGCATGTGGTTCACGTGTGGTGGGTGTGTGGGTGATGCCAGGGAGGCCGTGAGGCGGTGAGCCTACCTCTTGCCCACCGCCTTCACATCTCTGATCCCAGTCATGCTAGGCTCACTCCGAAGGAGGAAGAGGGCCAAGAAGGTGTGTGTATGTACGCGCAGTATGTGTGTGTGTGTGTGTCAAAACAATCACGGGGGAAGTTGAATGATAGCTCCTGATGATAGTTCATCAGGAGCTTGCAGTGTTGGAGAAAAGAGGAAGAAGTCCAAGCAGATACGATCACAAGGAGCGCCTTTGCAACGATCATAGGGAGCGCCTTTGCAAAGGCGCTCCCTGTGGTCGTATTTGCTTGGATCTCCTCTTCTCTGCAACATTGCAAGCTCCTGATGTGTTGATTGAAACACGAAAGTTTCAGAGCTATCTTTTAACTCCCCCTTATTGTTTTGCGCACGTGTGTGTGTGTGTGTGTGTGTGTGTGTGTGTGTGTGTGTGTTTGTGTATGTATATATATATATATATATATATATATATATATATATATATATATATATATATATATATATATATATATGCAAAACAATCACTGTGAGAGAATAGAGAAATTCTAAGCACTTTCGTGACTGCTCACATTATCAAGGAACAATGTTCCTTGATAATGTGAGTAGTCACGAAAGCGCTTGGAATTTCTCTATTCTTTCACAGTGGTTGTTTTGCATATTCTGAAATCACCTGTTTACTGTGATCTTATTGCATATATATATATATATATATATATATATATATATATATATATATATATATATATATATATATATATATATATATATATATATATATATATATATATATATATATATTGCAAACAATCACAAACAGGCGATCTTAACTATGCAAGACAAGCCACGGGGTGTGGAAATCTTTAGCTCAAATACTCTCACACTTCTGAGTGCGTCATCAGGAACCATGCAGTGTTGCAAGGCAGTAACTGAAACAGGGGAATTTTTTTTCAGATTAGCATAGCGCAGGTGTATCACCGGCCGCAGCTTCTCTCAGAATGTGGGACCAACGGTCGGGATTGGCACCGACCGTTGGCCCCACATTCTGAGAGAAGCTGCGGCCGGTGACACACCCGCACTACGCTACTATGTGTGTGTGTGTGTGTGTGTGTGTGTGTGTGTGTGTGTGTGTGTGTGTGTGTAAATGTTGATGTCACACTGAGTATTTTCATTGAGGTTCTTAAGAGTCACTAGATTTATGTTGTATGTGTCCAGGTAATGTGGCACCAGCTTTTATTAGTGAGGTACCCCTGCCTGCCCACGCCCTGGCTGAGGTGAGGCCTCTTGGACGTGGGTGGGCACCACCCTTTGGGTAGTCGGGGTATTAGCAGTGTTCTTCTCTGTAGGAGGCGGCGAAGGAGGGGTCTCCTGCTCGCTCCTTCACGGATCCCGCCCGCCAGATCTTTCATGAGCTGCGTGCGGCGTCCCCAGTGGGTGTCCTTCGGGGGACGTCTGCTTCAGGGGGTGTCCTCCGAGGGGCGTCATGCTCCCTCCAGGGGTCCCCGCGCTCCCCCCGCCGCAATTCACCCGGGGGCACAGCCCCCCCTTCTCTCCAGCCGAGTCCCTCCATCAGCCGTCGTGACGGGAATCGTCAGGACGCCGGGGGCGGCGCCCCCGGCCACCCAGGCCACCGACCCAATGACGAGTGCCCAGGGGCATCGCCCAGGGCATCTCCGGCCCTCAGGAGGAGGTCGGGGTTGAGTGGCAGCGAGGATAGGGGCGCCGCCCCCTGGGACGCTGCGGGCTTCAGTCATGCAGAGACGCAACACCTCCCGGTAAGACGTGGGCAAAGTTTTTAGGTGGATCCACGACCGCACGCCCATACCCGCACGCCCATACCCGCACGCTCATGTTTACATCACCCATACCACAGGATATCACACGCCCACACCACTTTCGAATCATCTACGCCATATCGCCTGTAAATGAAAAAGCAACTTAATGTCGCTTTTTTGGGTGAGCGTGGTGGGTAGACGTGCAGGAATGGGCGTGGGAAAGTGGGCGTGGCACAGTGGGTGGTGGTGGAGCACAGAGCACGACACTGATTGTTGTTGGGTGTTTACTGCATGAATTTCTTACTCTATATACACCCACTGTTGAGTGTAAACACTGCATATACACCTGTTGTTGAGTGTAAACAGTGTATATACACCTGTGGTTGAGTGTAAACACTGCATATACACCTGTTGTTGAGTGTAAACACTGCATATACACCTGTTGTTGAGTGTAAACACTGCATATACACCTGTTGTTGAGTGTAAACACTGCATATACACCTGTTGTTGAGTGTAAACACTGCATATACACCTGTTGTTGAGTGTAAACAGTGTATATACACCTGTGGTTGAGTGTAAACACTGCATATACACCTGTTGCTGAGTGTAAACATTGCATATACGCCTGTTGAGTATAAACACTGCATATACCCCTGTTGTTGAGTGTAAACATTGTATATACACTGTGGTTGAGTGTAAACACTGCATATACACCTGTTGCTGAGTGTAAACATTGCATATACGCCTGTTGAGTATAAACACTGCATATACCCCTGTTGTTGAGTGTAAACATTGTATATACACTGTGGTTGAGTGTAAACACTGCATATACACCTGTTGCTGAGTGTAAACATTCCATATACACCTGTTGATGAGTGTAAACACTGCATATACACATAGTGTAAACACTGCATGTACTGCTGATGCTGCTGAGTGTAAACACTGCATGTGCTGTTCCTGAGTGTAAACACTGCATGTGGTGCTGCTGAGTGTAAACACTGCATGTGGTGCTGCTGAGTGTAAACACTGCATGTGGTGCTGCTGAGTGTAAACACTGCATGTGGTGCTGCTGAGTGTAAACACTGCATGTGGTGCTGCTGAGTGTAAACACTGCATGTGGTGCTGCTGTGTGTAAACACTGCATGTGGTGCTGCTGTGTGTAAACACTGCATGTGGTGCTGCTGAGTGTAAACACTGCATGTGGTGCTGCTGAGTGTAAACACTGCATGTGGTGCTGCTGAGTGTAAACACTGCATGTGGTGCTGCTGAGTGTAAACACTGCATGTGGTGCTGCTGTGTGTAAACACTGCATGTGGTGCTGCTGTGTGTAAACACTGCATGTGGTGCTGCTGTGTGTAAACACTGCATGTGGTGCTGCTGTGTGTAAACACTGCATGTGGTGCTGCTGTGTGTGCATGTGGTGCTGCTGTGTGTAAACACTGCATGTGGTGCTGCTGAGTGTAAACACTGCATGTGCTGCTCCTGAGTGTAAACACTGCATGTGGTGCTGCTGAGTGTAAACACTGCATGTGCTGCTCCTGAGTGTAAACACTGCATGTGGTGCTGCTGAGTGTAAACACCATGTGCTGCTGCTATGTGTAAACACTGCATGTGGTGCTCCTGAGTGTAAACACTGCATGTGGTGCTGCTGAGTGTAAACACTGCATGTGGTGCTGCTGTGTGTAAACACTGCATGTGCTGCTGCTGAGTGTAAACACTGCATGTGGTGCTGCTGAGTGTAAACACTGCATGTGGTGCTGCTGAGTGTAAACACTGCATGTGGTGCTGCTGAGTGTAAACACTGCATGTGGTGCTGCTGAGTGTAAACACTGCATGTGGTGCTGCTGAGTGTAAACACTGCATGTGGTGCTGCTGAGTGTAAACACTGCATGTGGTGCTGCTGTGTGTAAACACTGCATGTGGTGCTGCTGTGTGTAAACACTGCATGTGGTGCTGCTGAGTGTAAACACTGCATGTGGTGCTGCTGAGTGTAAACACTGCATGTGGTGCTGCTGAGTGTAAACACTGCATGTGGTGCTGCTGAGTGTAAACACTGCATGTGGTGCTGCTGAGTGTAAACACTGCATGTGGTGCTGCTGAGTGTAAACACTGCATGTGGTGCTGCTGAGTGTAAACACTGCATGTGGTGCTGCTGAGTGTAAACACTGCATGTGGTGCTGCTGAGTGTAAACACTGCATGTGGTGCTGCTGAGTGTAAACACTGCATGTGGTGCTGCTGAGTGTAAACACTGCATGTGGTGCTGCTGAGTGTAAACACTGCATGTGGTGCTGCTGAGTGTAAACACTGCATGTGGTGCTGCTGAGTGTAAACACTGCATGTGGTGCTGCTGAGTGTAAACACTGCATGTGGTGCTGCTGAGTGTAAACACTGCATGTGGTGCTGCTGAGTGTAAACACTGCATGTGGTGCTGCTGAGTGTAAACACTGCATGTGGTGCTGCTGAGTGTAAACACTGCATGTGGTGCTGCTGAGTGTAAACACTGCATGTGGTGCTGCTGAGTGTAAACACTGCATGTGGTGCTGCTGAGTGTAAACACTGCATGTGGTGCTGCTGAGTGTAAACACTGCATGTGGTGCTGCTGAGTGTAAACACTGCATGTGGTGCTGCTGAGTGTAAACACTGCATGTGGTGCTGCTGTGTGTAAACACTGCATGTGGTGCTGCTGAGTGTAAACACTGCATGTGGTGCTGCTGAGTGTAAACACTGCATGTGGTGCTGCTGAGTGTAAACACTGCATGTGGTGCTGCTGAGTGTAAACACTGCATGTGCTGCTGCTGAGTGTAAACACTGCATGTGCTGCTGCTGTGTGTAAACACTGCATGTGCTGCTGCTGTGTGTAAACACACTGATTCAGAGCACTGTAATAACCTCAATGGGAACACTGCTTGTGGATGGCTCTCTCTGCACATTAACACAGTTGTAGACATAGAACACATGTGCTTAATCAAGACATTTATTGAAGGGAACGTTTCGCCACTTTTGGTGTTGCCAGCCTTCGTAATGATATAGCCAAAAGCTCCGAAATGTCTCCATTAGTAAATGCCTTGATTGAGCACATGTCTTATTCCCACAGTCTATGGATATTAAATTATTTGTATATTTACACACCAGTATGTGTGAACTAACACACCTGTATTTGTCACCTAGCATTTATGTATGTGTAAATTAACAGACCTGTACTAGTACATTAACAGTTAGGCTAATGAAGTCTGGTTTGATTTTTTGTGTGATTTATAGTTTCGGAATCCTACTGAATTACTTAAGAACACACAATTCTCATTCTCTCTCTCTCTCTCTCTCTCTCTCTCTCTCTCTCTCTCTCTCTCACACACACACACACACACCTTTTCAAGGTAAGTGCTTTTCAGCTTCGTTATTCTGCAGTTGCTCTCATTACCCTGCAACAAGCACCACTTGCTGGACTACTACTGCAGTTTGTCTGAGTCTTCCTACTGCTTCCTGTATCAGTCATGCATCCTTAACAACCTCCATCCTCCTTCCTGATGCTGGTTAGAGAATAGGGTTTGGGGGAAAGAAGATGTTTAAGATGGTGGATTTGTTGCTGTGGGAAATATGTTAGTTGTTGGAGGTGAGGATGTTCAAAAGAATTGTGGAAGATTGTGTAAAGCTGGAGATGGGGATCGTTGGTTTGTGTGGGAGTAGCGGTTGGGGAGGATATAAGTAGGTAAGAGGAGAGCATTCTCCTATCCCTTTCAGGGATAGTCATCCCCTAGAGAAAGACATCCTCTGCCTCGTCTGTCTCATATTTACTATCCTCCCTTTCCGCTTGTCTTTTACTACCAAAAAGTCCTTCATGTTAAAGCCTTTAGTGGTATATATTCCTTTATGTACACCTTCTTAAATATTAGGAATCCTCTTGTGTGTACACTCTTAAATATTAGGAATCCTCTTGTGTGTACACCCTCTTAAATATTAGGAATCTTCTTGTGTGTACACCCTCTTAAATATTAGGAATCCTCTTGTGTGTACACCCTCTTAAATATTAGGAATCCTCTTGTGTGTACACCCTCTTAAATATTAGGAATCCTCTTGTGTGTACATCCTCCTGAATATTAGGGATCCTCTTGTGTGTACATCCTCCTGAATATTAGGGATCCTCTTGTGTGTACACCCTCTTAAATATTAGAAATTATCTTATGTGTACACCCTCTTAAATATTAGGGATCCTCTTGTGTGTACACCCTCTTAAATATTAGGGATTCTCTTGTGTATACACCCTCTTGAATATTAGGAATTCTCTTGTGTGTACACCCTATTAAATATTAGAAATTATCTTATGTGTACACCCTCTTAAATATTAGGGATCCTCTTGTGTGTACACCCTCTTGAATATTAGGAATCCTCATGTGTGTACACCCTCTTGAATATTAGGAATTCTCTTGTTTGTACACCCTCTTAAATATTAGGAGTCCTCTTGTGTGTACACCCTGTTGAATATTTAGGATCCTCTTAGGTAGGATCTCTACATGTAAACCTTGGCCGTGTTTGTTGTCGACTGTCTATATAGAAATACCTTCCTGCACAGAAGTATCTTCCTCCCATCATTGAATGTTCTTACAAACAAGCGCAAATATTTTCCACTACTTGTGTACACATCTCGTATTTTTTTTTAATTTCTCTTTGTGGATCATTTATATATTGTTTTTATAGTGTGTTTATTTCCTCTAGATCGTAAACCACAGTAGATCTGTCCCTGGGATCTTCTTCCTCATAGTCTTGCTGATTATTCCCCAGTTCAATAATTTTTGGTGTGTGACTAAAAGTTCCTGTTTTTTTTATCTGTTAATTGAGTTTTTAACTGATGCTGGTTATCGTAACTTGGTAAGATGGTATTTATTTGTGTTGAGTATTTATCTTCTTAGCTGTTATTGTTTGTAAAGTTTTTGCCTTGTTTTTATTGTTTGTGTTTATTGTATATAATGTTTATTGGTAAGAGTTTTGAGTGACATACACGGTCAGTGTGTTATGTAAATAAAGAATGAAAGTCACAATACCATGGATGCAATAATTCATTAGAAGTCTACACTTAAGAGAGGAATTTTATGACGACGTTTTGGTCTGTGCTGGACCACTGTCAAGTCAGAACAGTGGTCCAATACTGACCTAAACGTCGTGCATTAGTGTTCGCAATAAAGCTAGCAGAATTCTTGGCTTTATATCTAGAAGTATAAATAATAGAAGTCCTCAGGTTGTTCTTCATCTCTATATATCCTTGGTCAGGCCTCATTTAGACTATGCTGCTCAGTTCTGGTCACCGTATTACAGAATGGATATATAAAGTAAAAGGACACAAGTGCAACTAATGTGACATTTATTGTGGCAACGTTTCGCTCTCCAGGAGCTTTAATGGCTTGATAAAGCTCCTGGAGAGCGAAACGTTGCCACAATAAATGTCACATTAGTTGCACTTGTGTCCTTTTACTTTACATATTGTCGGTAATTCTACCAACTTTATTACAGAATGGATATAAATGCTCTGGAAAGCGTACAGAGGAGGATGACAAAGATGATCCCATGTATCAGAAATCTTCCCTATGAGGATAGACTGAGGGTCCTGAATCTGCACTCTCTCGAAAGGCGTAGAATTAGGGGGGATATGATCGAGGTGTATAAATGGAAAACAGGAATAAATAAAGGGGATGTAAATAGCGTGCTGAAAATTTCCAGCCAAGACAGGACTCGCAGCAATGGTTTCAAGTTTATTCTCTATGAGGGTTACAATGTATGGTTTACAGGTTTTGGGTATTGTGTGGTTTACATGTTATAAAATACTAATTACAGAGGGGGCCACTAGGACACCTAGCATGGCTAGGCATTTCGAGCAGACTTAGATTAATTCTTAACATTAAATCCTTACAGATTATGGTATTAAGGCTAAGTGACTACATAATTTGTGAGTTTAGCAATGTGAATGCTTTTGTTTTGGCACAATACAAGGTGTCTATATTGGAGTATCATAGGCAAACTTATGACTAGTTAGGATTTATTATTTTAAGATTAAGATTAGTATTTCTGGGTTTATAGTCAGTGGGTGAGTGAGTGTAATTGTGAACCACCAGGTGGTTATCATGTAGTTAGTTGTCGGGGTGGATCAAGGAGATAAGATGTTTTCTAACTGTAGTTTTGAAAGTGATGAATGTGTCTGCAGTTCTAGAGTTTTCAGGTAGGGTGTTCCAGATTTTAGGTCCTTTGAAATACATTGAATTTTTGTAAAGGTTTAGTCGAACACGGGGAATGTCATAGAGATGTTTGTGTCTGGTGTTATGCCTGTGGATCCTGTCACAACTATCAAGAAAGCGTTTTAGGTCAAGGTTAATATTGGAATTTAAGGTCCTGTAGATATAGATTGCACAGTAGTAAGTGTGGATATTCTGAACAGGGAGTAAGTTTAGATCTATGAAGAGTGGGGGTGGGGGTGTTGCCAGGGATGGGATTTAGTGATTATTCTTACGGCGGCTTTTTGTTGGGTTATTATTGGCTTTAGGTGTGTTGCTGCAGTTGAACCCCAAGCACAGATAGCATAGGTGAGGTATGGATATATAAGTGAATGGTATAGTGTGAGAAGGGCAGTTTGCGGCACGTAGTATCGTATCTTGGAGAGGATCCCCACCGTTTTGGATACTTTTTTTGTTGTGTTGGATATGGGTGCTGAAATTTAGGTTGTTGTCGAGGTATAGGCCAAGGAATTTGCCCTCATTATGTCTGGCAATTAGAGTGTTGTCGATCTTAATATTAAGTTGCGCAACACCTGCTCTGCTACCAAACATAATATAGTAGGTTTTGCCAGTGTTAAGTGTAAGTTTATTGGCTGTCATCCAGGTCGATATTTTGAGCAGCTCCTCGTTAACAATGGTGTTGAGGGTGGCAAGATTAGGGTGGGAGATGACACAAGTCGTGTCGTCAGCAAAGAGAATGGGTTTCAGGTGTTGGGATATGTTTGGAAGATCATTGATGTAAATGAGGAAGAGCAGGGGTCCAAGGACACTTCCCTGCGGAACTCCAGTATCAAGTGGCCGTATTGATGAGGCTGTGTCTTTAATGGTGACATACTGATACCTATTAGAAAGGTAGGATTTAAAATATGCAAGCGCATGGCCTCTTATATCATAGTGGTTAAGTTTGTGGAGTAGGATGCCGTGGTCTACTGTGTCAAACGCTTTTCTTAGGTCAATAAAAATTCCTAGCGGATATTCCTTATTTTCCAATGCTGTGTAAAGCAGGTCTAGCATTTTTGTAATTGCCTCATTAGTGTTTTTATTTTTCCTGAATCCAAATTGGCAGGGGTTGAGAATGTTTTGTGACGTTATAAATGAATATAGTCTCCTGTACACGAGTTTCTCGAAGATTTTGGATAGCAATGGTAAGTTTGATATTGGCCTATAGTTGTTTACGTCTGTAGGGTCACCACCTTTATGTATTGGTGTAACCCTTGCTGTCTTGAGTAGTGTCGGGAAAGTGCTAGTTTCTAGTGACTTATTAAAAAGTAATGTAATAGCATGCGAAAGGACATGGGCCGCTCGCTTGTACAATGACTTTATGATCGCTGTGACTTCCGTGGGCTCAGTTGGTACAAGATAGAAGGAATTTGGAAAATTCCCATCTAGGTAGTCCCCGGCACGGGCAATGGTACGTGGGATTTTACTGGCGAGATTAGATCCTATGTTTGAGAAGAAGTCGTTTATCTTGTTAGCTGTATCAGTGGGATGCTGTTGGAAAAATTCAGATTCAGGAAGGATATAGGAAAGCACTGGTTTGGTAATAGAGTCGTGGATGAGTGGAACAAACTCCCGAGTACAGTTATTGAGGCTGAAACGTTGTGTAGTTTTAAAAATAGGTTAGATAAATACATGAGTGGGTGTGGGTGGGTGTGAGTTGGACCTGACTAGCTTGTGCTGCTGGGTCTGGTGCCGTGCTCCTTCCTTGAGTGGAGGTGATCAGACTGGGTGGGTCATTGGGCTAATCCGGGGGGGGGGGTCATTGGGCTATTCTGGGGGGGGACACGGACCTGCTCCGCATGGGTCAGGCCTGTTGCAGTGTTCCTTTTTTCTTATGTTCGTATAAGTTTCTCTCCTTTATGCGAAGTTTTTGGAGAAGTAATCTGTAAGTTGCACAAGAAGAGCTACTGCTGGGCTTGATCTGCTATGCAAGTGTCAGTCTTCCGTTCCATTCCTGGTATTTTTCGTCTCTGTTCTCCTTGTATTTCTCAGGTTCATTGCCTCATTCTTCCTTCATCCAATCTCAGGAGGGATTTTGCTTCATTCATCATTACTTTTTTTTCCCATTTGCTTCTTACCTCTATTTTATTAAAATTTCTGTTAGGTCTCTTTCTTGTTCTTCTGTTTCTTTCCCTTACTTTCCCCACCCTCTACTGCACATCCCTTTCCTGTTGCCCTTTTGAAATATTAAAATTCTCCGACCATTCTAATTCATTCGTCCAACGCCACCCTCTCAGTGTTGTCGTTCGTAGTCCCATTCATCTCACTAATCTGTCGTAATTGGTTCCTTGCCCCCATATCCCTCTGCTTCCCCTCTGTCTGTCTCTCTCTCTCTCCCTCCCTCTATCGCCTATTACGATAGAGGCGAGTCCTCCATACCCTGCGTAGCTGTCATTATCTTGACATAACTGGGGAGATGTTCGTCTTCCACCCTTGGTCTAACTCAGGACTTATTACCTTCATAGGAAAGCTCTTCGTCCGTCTTCACCTCTCTTGTTTCATCTGTCTTCCTGTCTCATCTCTTCTTCTGGTTCATCTCTCCTGTATCTTTCCTGTATCATCTCTCCTGTATCTTTCCTGTATCATCTCTCCTATATCATCTCTTCTGTCCCATCTCTCCATGTTGAATTCATTTGTTATATATTTGTGCAGATCTGGCTGCGTACAGACGTTAGGAGGGGTGGTGGTGGTGGTGGTTGGTGGAGGTGGGTGGTGGGTGGTGGTGGTGGTGGTGAGGGGGGGGGCAAATTTGATTTAAAATTATGATCATGTATGTGTTTGTGCACAATATGACCTAACCTCTGTTACTTATCATGCACATTGTAGCCAAGTATTGCACATGTCAGAAAGTGCCTTCCCCTTGCCCGCCTGGCACCCCGCCTGGTACACCGCCTGGCACCTCGAGACTGGCAGTGAGAACACAAGTTTCCTCTGACCAAACCGGTTCTCGGTAGACAGAATTTTGTGTAAATGAAACTGCGGATTTTGGTTCTACATATTTACAATGTATTAACACTGGTAACAGTGGTGGCACCAACACTTGTTAGTGGCACTTGCAACAGTGGTGACACCTTCTTCATTATGACACTTGCAGCAGTGGTGGCACCTATACTTATTTATGACACTTGCAGCAGTGGTAACACTCATACTTGTTTATGACACTTGCAGCAGTGGTAACACTCATACTTGTTTATGACACTTGCAGCAGTGGTAACACTCATACTTGTTTATGACACTTGCAGCAGTGGTAACACTCATACTTGTTTATGACACTTGCAGCAGTGGTAACACTCATACTTGTTTATGACACTTGCAGCAGTGGTAACACTCGTACTTGTTTATGACACTTGCAGCAGTGGTAACACTCGTACTTGTTTATGACACTTGCAGCAGTGGTAACACTCGTACTTGTTTATGACACTTGCAGCAGTGGTAACACTCGTACTTGTTTATGACACTTGCAGCAGTGGTAACACTCGTACTTGTTTATGACACTTGCAGCAGTGGTAACCCTCGTACTTGTTTATGACACTTGCAGCAGTGATAACACTCGTACTTGTTTATGACACTTGCAGCAGTGGTAACACTCGTACTTGTTTATGACACTTGCAGCAGTGGTAACACTCGTACTTGTTTATGACACTTGCAGCAGTGGTAACACTCATACTTGTTTATGACACTTGCAGCAGTGGTAACACTCATACTTGTTTATGACACTTGCAGCAGTGGTAACACTCGTACTTGTTTATGACACTTGCAGCAGTGGTAACACTCGTACTTGTTTATGACACTTGCAGTAGTGGTAACACTCATACTTGTTTATGACACTTGCAGCAGTGGTAACACTCGTACTTGTTTATGACACTTGCAGCAGTGGTAACACTCGTACTTGTTTATGACACTTGCAGTAGTGGTAACACTCATACTTGTTTATGACACTTGCAGCAGTGGTAACACTCATACTTGTTTATGACACTTGCAGCAGTGGTAACACCTACACTTGTTACTGAGTCATATCTCCACTTTAAAGGGGTTTGACCGCTCACCTTTCGTAAATATCACCATAATGTTGGCCATTTCACACTTGTCTGATAGTTTTCTTTCTTGTAGTCAAGTCCTAGAATTAATCCGGAGATGATTAGATTTTGCCTCTGCTGCTACTAGCTTATTGTGCACCCCCATATCCATCCTGTAGATGGTAGCATATATGGATTTACAAAAGGCCTAGGCTCCAAAAAGAGTTAACAGGAATACATCTGGATTTATATCTACAATTGACCTCTCTGTTGCAAGCAAATTTATTATATTTGCTTGCAACAGGGTGTCTTAGTTTCATTAATGAGATACTTGGCATATCATATAGGTTATTATACTCTCTATATTCCTCAATAAGTGGACTGTTAAGCACATAGTGTTCAAGAAAGTGACTATATACTTTGCAAATAATTTGATCATCTTTGTGTCTGCCAAACTGCCAGAAGTAATTAAAAACAAGCCTAAGCCTGTTTGTTCACAATGCAAGTTGCTCCATCAACCTACTTATCTACTACTACTACCACCTTCATGTTATAATGCTGAATCTACTCAGACTTCTAACTGCATTCCTATGACATTGATTCATTATGTACTTCTAATATTATTTTTAATGCTTGACACACACACACACACACACACACACACACACACACACACACACACACACACACACACACACACACACACACACACACACACACACACACACACCGAAGTTTAACCACATTCTCCTTCAGGATACTTTCTTTGGCTACGTATCAACTTCATCATAACGGAGTAATCCAGTATGTGAACGGAATCCATAAAACTTGTACATTAATTCCCTTTCCCGAGATTTTTGAGTATCTGTATCTGGCTTCTCCAATGAGTATATTGCTTTTCATTATGCGGGTCATGAGCCTTTAATGATGACATAGACACGCACGCACACACACACACACACACACACACACACACACACACACACACACACACACACACACACACACACACACACACACACACACACACACACACACACAGTTGGAAGTTGAAGACTCAGATGAATCACAGGTATGTTAGGAAGTATTTTTTCAGTCAGAGTAATCAGGAAGTGGAATAGTTTGGGAAGCGATGTAGTGGAGGCAAGATCCATTCATAGTTTTAAGCAGAGGTATGATAAAGCTCATGGTGCAGGGAGAGTGACCCAGTAGCGGCCAGTGAAGAGGCGGGGCCAGGAGCTATGAATCGACCCCTGCAACCACAACTAGGTGAGTACACACACACACACATCTATCAGACCCACGTGGGGCCCTGGAAAAGACGGAAGCACATCAAGAACAAATGAGGGGCCTAAAGACAATGAAGGAGCTAAGCTATGTGCGGAGGCTCTAAGAGACAACTGCAGTTCCCAGGAACAGATGAGCAGGAAAAAAAGACAGCCCACTGAGCACAAGGATTGAAGGAAGGAACGCTTCAGTAGCAGGAAATAAATCGTCTCAGGGGATGCTAAGGGAAATACAGTGGGAGCACGAAAGGGAGAGGTCACTTTTTGTCTACGGGCTTCTGGAAGTTGAAGGGGAAACTTATGAAGCAAGAAAACAGGAGAAAAAAAGTGATTGAAAGTATCATGAAAGCAATAGGAGAGGACGACATGACACAATTGACAAATTTTCGGAGAATTGGATGGTTTGCAAGAGGAAAAAAACGGCCAGAGTGATTTTCAAGACAGAATCTGCTTGAAACAGGATCCTGCAGGAGAAAGCACGACTAAAGGACAAATTGGACTACTGGAGAGTGTACCTCGACCGAGATAGAACACAAGAAAGGATGCTGAAAGAGAGGGTACACACGCAAGGAGACACGAGAGGCAATGATGGAAATAAGCAGCAGAACCCAGACCCAGGTGGAAGAGCAAACACGACCTCCTCCAGAACCACCCACAGAAGGAATCCAACCACTTCAACCCCAATGCAACCAATCTAAACCAAAACCCCCACACTGTACGCTCTGCCCCCACCCCCTCATCACAAACCCCACCCCCACACCACCACCCCATATGCCCCACCAGGGCTCCCAATCCCCCAACCCCACCATTCTCCCCAGATCACAGTTTTAGAAAAGTTGAAGGTTTGGTACATGAATGTGGATGGAATAACGAATAAATGTGAGGAGTGGTATGAAAGAATCAAGGAGACGTCGCCAGACATCATAGCAGTCACAGAAACGAAACTTACCGGGATGATAACAGATGCAATCTTCCCACCTGGATATCTGTTCCTGTGGAAAGATTGGAGCAGAGGGGGAGGAGGGGTTGCACTGCTCGTTAAAAACCGATGGGGATTTGAGGAAATAGAAGGAATGAACGAGATTGGAGAAAGGGATTACATAGGTACAGTGCAGTCTGGGGGACAAAAGGTCATTGCAATGATGCATAACCCACAGAACTGCAGGAGGCCAAGAGAGGAATACGAAGAGAGCAGCAACAGAGCAATGGTAGACACTAGCTGAGGTGGCCAGAAGAGCTCACTTGAGTAGAACAAAGTTACTGGTTATGGGCAATTTCAACCACATGGAGGTGCCGAAACATGGAGAGCCAAGATGATGGATGTGGTACTGGAAAACCTCATGCATCAACATGTTAGGGACACTACCAGAGATAGAGGGGAGGATGAACCAGCAAGACTGGACCTCGTGTTCACCCTGAGTAGCTCGGACATTGAGGACATCACATATGAAAGGCCCTTTAGAGCTAGTGATCACGTGGTTCTGAGCTTTGAATGCACAGAGTTACAAGGGGAGAGGGTAACAGGAGTAGAATGGGTAAAAGTTAAAATACAAAAGGGGGGATTACAAAGGTATGAGGAACTTCCTGCAGGAGGTTCATTGGAAAAGAAAATTCGTAGGAAAGTCAGTAAAGTAAATGATGGACTATGTAACAACAAAATGCAAGGAGGCAGAGGAGAGGTTTGTTCCCAAGGGCAACAGAAATAATGGGAAGACCAAAACGAGCCCTTGGTTTACCCGAAGGTGTAGGGAGGCAAAAACTAAGTACACTTGAGAATGGAAAAAGTACAGAAAACAAAGGACCCAGGAAAATAAAGAGATTAATCGAAGATCCAGAAACGAGTATGCACAGATAAGGAGGGAGGCCCAGCGGCAGTACGAAAACAACATAGCATTAAAAGTCGAATCTGACCTGAAACTGCTGTATAGCCACGTCAGGAGGAAGACAACAGTCAAGGACCAGGTAATCAGGCTGAGGAAAGAAAGTGGGAAGCTCAGAAGAAACGACCAAGAAGTAAGGACCTCAACACAAGATTAAAGGAAGTATTTAAAGTGGAGACAGTAGGGACTCTGGGAAGACAGAACAGAGGGGTACATCAACAAGGGATATACCAACAAGTGTTGGATGAAATACACACAGCTGAAGAGGAGGTGAAGAAGCTGCTAAGTGACCTTGATACCTCAAAGGCGATGGGACCGGACATCTCTCCATGGGTCCTTAGAGAGGGATAAGAGACGCTGTGTCTGCCACTAACGACAATTTTCAATACATCCCTTGAAACTGCGCAACTACCTGAGGTATAGAAGACGGCAAATGTAGTTTCCATCTATAAGAAAGGAGACAGAAGCGAGGCACTAAACTATAGACCAGTGTTACTAACGTGTATAGTATACACGTTAGTGTATACTATACACGTTAGTGTATAGTATACACTAACAGGAGGAGAGTGGTAGAGCACCTGGAATGGAACGAGATTAAAAACGACAACCAGCACGGATTCATGGAAGGCAAATCCTGTGTCACAAACTAATTGGAGTTTTATGACAAGGTAAGAGAAGTAAGACACGAGAGGGTGGGTTGATTGCATTTTCTTGGACTGCAAGAAGGCCTTCGACACAGTTCGTCACAGGAGATTAGTGCAGAAGCTAGAGGATCAGGCACGTATAGCAAGGGCACTGCAATAGATCAGAGAATACCTCACAGGAAGGCAGCGAGTCATGGTATGTGATGAGGTATCAGAGTGGGTACCTGTGATAAGCGGGGTCCCACAGGGGTCAATCCTAGGACCACTGCTCTTCTTGGTATATGTGAATGACATGGTGAAAGGGATAGACTCAGAAGTGTCTCTGTTCGCAGATGATGTGAAGTTAATGAGGAGAATTAAATTAGATGAGGATCAGACAGGACTATAGAGAGACCTGGACAGGCTGGACGTGTGGCCCAGCAACTGGCTCCTCGAATTTAACCCTGCCATATGCAAAGTCATGAAGATTGGGGAAGGGCAAAGAAGACCACAGACAGAGTATAGGCTAGGCGGCCAAAGACTGCAAACCTCACTCAAGGAGAACGATCTTGGGGCGAGTATAATACCGAACACATCTCCGGAAGCACACATTAGCCAAGTAACTGCTGCAGCATATGGGCGTCTTGCAAACATGAGAATAGCGTTCCGATGCCTTAGTAAGGAATCGTTCAGGACTCGGTACACCGTGTACATCAGGCCCATACTGGAGTATGCAGCACCTGTTTGGAACCCACACCTGGTCAAGCACGTGAAGAAATTATAGAAAGTGCAAAGGTTTGCAACAAGGCTAGTTCCAGAGCTAAAGGGAATGTCCTGCGAAGAAAGGTTGAAGGTAATCGACCTGACAACACTGGAGGACAGGAGGGTTAGGGGAGATGATGATAACATACAAAATACTGCAAGGAAAATATAAGGTGGACAGAGACAGGATGTTCCAAAGAGTGGGCACAGAAACAAGGGGTCACAATTGAAGTTGAAGACTCAGATGAGTCAAAGGGATGTTAGGAAGTATTTCTTCAGTCATAGAGTTGTCAGGAAGTTTAAAAGTCTGGCAAGTGATGTAGTGGAGGCAAGAACTATACAGAGTTTTAAGATGAGGTATGATAAAGCTCATGGAGCAGGGAGAGAGAGGACCTAGTAGCGACCGGTGGAGAGGCGGAGCCAGGAGCTGAGTCTCGATCCCTGCAGCCACAATTAGGTGAGTACACACACACGCATATACAATAGGCCTAGTGTCTAATCGACATGTGCCTAGGACAAAATGGTAACTAACACACACACACACACACACACACACACACACACACACACACACACACACACACACACCACCCAGTCACCTGCTTGCGGGTGCTTGTGCCCCTCTCTGTCACTTGTGCTGTTCACAGTGGAACACATTCGAGCTGTGTGGCCACAGCTTCAACCATATCGCTTACGTCGCGGTTTTTAAGAATTACCTGAGTGCCTGTAGTGACCTCTGGGAGCTTTTAAGAAAATATTTTGACTTCGCTAAATTTTATGGTGTGTTTAAGTGAATCTCAAGTTTTTAACACGTGACGGTGTTTATGTTGTGTTTATATTTATGTTGTGTGTTTCGTTCGTGCTCTTAGTCTTTATTCTTGTCCGTTAGAACGGTAGAGAAGGAGATACAGGACTGTAGAAATTACAGAACACACAACAAAACATTAAATAATGTTTTGTTGTGTGCTCTGTAATTTCTACAGTCCTGTCTTTCCTTCTCTACCGTTCTTCCTTTCTCTCTTCCCCACCATTCTTCTAGTTTCCCCTCTCCCCTTCCCAGCCATTCTTCCCGTTATCCTTTCCTCATCACCACCATTCTCCCAGTTCCCCTCTCTTCCCCACCATCCTCCTCTTCTCCTCTCCCCTTCTCCCTCATTCATTAACTTCCGTGTGTTGTTTTCCTGTAATCACTAGTCAGGTATACTCGACAAAGGGTGACATTCACCACGATTAATGATGAGCCTGTTGAGGATTAGCTAATTTTTTAGGAGATTAGTTGTGGTTGCGAGTTTTTGTGTCGGCATATGTTTGTGTGGATACATGTGTGGGTATATGTTTGTGTGGGTATATGTTTATATGGATATATGTTTGTGAGGGGTATATGATTGTGTGGCTTTGTTTGTTTTGGTATATATGCATGTGGCTGTAGGGGAGTCGAGTCTCCGCTCCTGGCTCCCCCACACTGTTACTGATCTTATGAGTCGCTGTTAAATCTGCTCTTGAAACTGTGTATTAGTGTGTGTGTGCAGGTGAATGTTTTAGCGTTTGTATGTGACTGTGATCGTTAAGTGTTTATAAGAGCTAATTGAGTACCTGCCTAGGCACCTGCCTTGGTACTTGCCTTGACACCTGCTTTGATACCTGCCTAGGTACCTAACTTAAACAAGTGAGCCAGGTTATAATGGCTGTGTAGTACTTTCAGACTGTGGCCGCAACAACCTGGTTAACCATGCAGTTAAACCTCTAGCTTAACCTTAGGCCAGGTTAAGTGTGTAGGGAAGGGTATTAGAAGTTTGTGTTTGAGAAGTATGTGTTAGAGGGAGGTATAAGTGTGTTGGAGGAAGGTGTAAGTGTGTTGCAGGGAGGCATAAGTGTGTCGAAGGGAAGTATAAGTGTGTTGGAGGGGAATATTAATAAGTTGAGAAGTATAAGTGTGTTGAAGGGAGGTGTATGTGTTGGAGGAAGGTATAAGTGACTTGGAAGGAGGTATAAGTGTGTTGGAGGAAGGTGTAAGTGTGTTGTAGGAAAGTATAAGTGTGTTGACAATGTGGCCCCTGTTAGGTGGCAGGGTGACCCCTGACAGGTGACAGGGTGGCGCCTGCTAGGTAACAAGGTGGCTGGGTGGCCACCTTGTCCTACACTCACCTATATTGATCCCGCGGGAATTTGGTCCTTTAAATATCATGGCAGAAGCGACTTCGATCCTGAGGAGGAGGAGAAGCAGGAGGAGGATAAGGAGGAAGAGGAGGAACGGAGTAAAGGGATTACAGGTCAGGTCGTGGGAACGAACAGAACAGGTGGTGGGAACAGGCAAGACAGATGATAGGAACAGACAGGACAGGTGATGGGTACAGACAGGACAGGTGGTGGGAACAGACAGGACAGGTGGTGGGAACAGACAGGACAGGTGGTGGGAACAGACAGGAGGGGTGGTGGGAACAGACAAGACAGGTGGTGGGAACAGACAGGACAGGTGGTGGGAACAAACAAGACGGGTGGTGGGAACAGACAGGACAGGTGGTTGGAACAGACAGGACGGGTGATTGGAACAGACAGGACGGGTAGTGGAAACAGGACGGGTGGTGGGGACAGGACGGGTGGTGGGAACAGACAGGACGGGTGGTGGGAATAGACAGGACGGATGGTGGGAACAGACAGGACGGGTAGTGGAAGCAGGACGGGTGGTGGGAACAGACAGGACGGGTGTGGGAACAGACAGGACGGGTAGTGGAAACAGGACGGGTGGTGGGAACAGACAGGACGGGTGGTGGGAACAGACAGGACGGGTGGTGGGAACAGACAGGACGGGTGGTGGAAACAGGACGGGTGGTGGGAACAGACAGGACGGGTGGTGGGAACAGACAGGACGGGCGGTGGGAACAGACAGGACGGGCGGTGGGAACAGACAGGACGGGCGGTGGGAACAAACAGGACGGGCGGTGGGGACAGGACGGGCGGTGGGGACAGGACGGGTGGTGGGAACAGACAGGACGGGTGGTGGGAACAGACAGGACGGGCGGTGGGAACAGACAGGACGGGCGGTGGGAACAGACAGGACGGGCGGTGGGAACAGACAGGACGGGCGGTGGGAACAGACAGGACGGGCGGTGGGAACAGACAGGACGGGCGGTGGGAACAGACAGGACGGGTGGTGGGAACAGACAGGACGGGCGGTGGGAACAGACAGGACGGGTGGTGGGAAAAGACAGGACGGGTGGTGGGAACAGACAGGACGGGTAGTGGAAACAGGACGGGTGGTGGGAACAAACAGGACAAGTGGTGGGAACAGACAGGACGGGTGGTGGGAACAGACAGGACGGGCGGTGGGAACAGACAGGACGGGTGGTGGGAACAGACAGGACGGTCGGTGGGAACAGACAGGACGGGCGGTGGGAACAGACAGGACGGGTGGTGGGAACAGACAGGACGGGTGGTGGGAACAGACAGGACGGGTGGTGGGAACAGACAGGACGGGTGGTGGGAACAGACAGGACGGGTGGTGGGAACAGACAGGACGGGCGGTGGGAACAGACAGGACGGGCGGTGGGAACAGACAGGACGGGTGGTGGGAACAGACATGACGGGTAGTGGAAACAGGACGGGTGGTGGGAACAGACAGGACGGGTGTGGGAACAGACAGGACGGGTAGTGGAAACAGGACGGGTGGTGGGAACAGACAGGACGGGTGGTGGGAACAGACAGGACGGGTAGTGGAAACAGGACGGGTGGTGGGAACAGACAGGACGGGTGTGGGAACAGACAGGACGGGTAGTGGAAACAGGACGGGTGGTGGGAACAGACAGGACGGGTGGTGGGAACAGACAGGACGGGTAGTGGAAACAGGACGGGTGGTGGAAACAGGATGGGTGGTGGGAACAGACAGGACGGGTGGTGGGAACAGACAGGACGGGCGGTGGGAACAGACAGGACGGGCGGTGGGAACAGACAGGACGGGCGGTGGGAACAGACAGGACGGGCGGTGGGAACAGACAGGACGGGCGGTGGGAACAGACAGGACGGGCGGTGGGAACAGACAGGACGGGCGGTGGGAACAGACAGGACGGGTGGTGGGAACAGACAGGACGGGTGGTGGGAACAGACAGGACGGGCGGTGGGAACAGACAGGACGGGCGGTGGGAACAGACAGGACGCGAGGTGGGAACAGGGACGGGCGGTGGGAACAGACAGGACGGGTGGTGGGAACAGACAGGACGGGTGGTGGGAACAGACAGGACGGGTGGTGGGAACAGACAGGACGGGCGGTGGGAACAGACAGGACGGGCGGTGGGAACAGACAGGACGGGCGGTGGGAACAGACAGGACGGGCGGTGGGAACAGACAGGACGGGTGGTGGGAGCAGGACGGGTGGTGGGAACAGACAGGACGGGTGGTGGGAACAGGACGGGTGGTGGGAACAGACAGGACGGGTGGTGGGAACAGACAGGACGGGCGGTGGGAACAGACAGGACGGGTGGTGGGAACAGACAGGACGGGCGGTGGGAACAGACAGGACGGGCGGTGGGAACAGACAGGACGGGCGGTAGGAACAGACAGGACGGGTGGTGGGAACAGACAGGACGGGTGGTGGGAACAGACAGGACGGGTGGTGGGAACAGACAGGACGGGTAGTGGAAACAGGACGGGTGGTGGGACCCAACAGGACGGGTGGTGGGACCAGACAACAAACAGGACGGGTGGTGGGAACAGACAGGACGGGTGGTGGGAACAGACAGGACGGGTGGTGGGAACAGACAGGACGGGTGGTGGGAACAGACAGGACGGGTGGTGGGAACAGACAGGACGGGTGGTGGGAACAGACAGGACGGGCGGTGGGAACAGACAGGACGGGCGGTGGGAACAGACAGGACGGGCGGTGGGAACAGACAGGACAGGGACGGGCGGTGGGAACAGACAGGACGGGCGGTGGGAACAGACAGGACGGGCGGTGGGAACAGACAGGACGGGCGGTGGGAACAGACAGGACGGGTGGTGGGAACAGACAGGACGGGTGGTGGGAACAGACAGGACGGGTGGGAACAGACAGGACGGGCGGTGGGAACAGACAGGACGGGCGGTGGGAACAGACAGGACGGGCGGTGGGAACAGACAGGACGGGCGGTGGGAACAGACAGGACGGGCGGTGGGAACAGACAGGACGGGCGGTGGGAACAGACAGGACGGGCGGTGGGAACAGACAGGACGGGCGGTGGGAACAGACAGGACGGGCGGTGGGAACAGACAGGACGGGCGGTGGGAAGAGACAGGACGGGTGGTGGGAAGAGACAGGACGGGTGGTGGGAACAGACAGGACGGGTGGTGGGAACAGACAGGACGGGCGGTGGGAACAGACAGGACGGGCGGTGGGAACAGACAGGACGGGTGGTGGGAACAGACAGGACGGGCGGTGGGAACAGACAGGACGGGTGGTGGGAACAGACAGGACGGGTGGTGGGAACAGACAGGACGGGTGGTGGGAACAGACAGGACGGGCGGTGGGAACAGACAGGACGGGCGGTGGGAACAGACAGGACGGGTGGTGGGAACAGACAGGACGGGTGGTGGGAACAGACAGGACGGGCGGTGGGAACAGACAGGACGGGCGGTGGGAACAGGACGGGCGGTGGGAACAGGACGGGCGGTGGGAACAGGACGGGCGGTGGGAACAGGACGGGCGGTGGGAACAGGACGGGCGGTGGGAACAGGACGGGCGGTGGGAACAGGACGGGTGGTGGGACTGATGACCCTAGATCAACTTTTCAAAGGCTGACCGAGGAACTGATGCACTGAATGACACAAACATAAGTTGGGACACACACGCACACAGGTGTTGGACACACACGGGTGTTGGAACACACACAGGTGTTGGACAAACGGGTGTTGGGACATATACAGGTGTTGGACACACACACATACGTGTTTGACATATACGGGTGTTGGAACACACACACACACACAAACAGGTGTTTGATACACACAGGGGTTGGATACACACACACACAGGTGTTTGATACACACACAGGGGTTTGATACACACATAGGGGTTGGATACACACACAGGTGTTTGATACACACACATAGCGGTTGGATACACACACACACAGGTGATGACAAGCAAACGGCGAGCACAAGCATCCCTATCCCCCGCGCGCGCGCGCGCACCCACACCCACACATACCCACACACACACACACACACACACACACACACACACACACACACACACACACATAGGTGTTTGATACACACAAGGGTTGGATACACACACACAGGTGTTTGATACACACAAGGGTTGGATACATACACACACACACACACACACAGGTGTTGGACACACACACACGGGGAGAGATGCACACTCACAGGGGTTTTACACACACACACACACACACACACACACACACACTTACACAGGTGTTTGATACACACAAGGGTTGGATACACACACACACACAGGTGTTGGACACACACACACGGGGAGAGGTGCACACTCACAGGGGTTGGATACACACACATACACACAGACACACACACACACACACACACACACACACAGGTGTTGGACACACACACACGGGGAGAGATGCACACTCACAGGGGTTTTATACACACACACACACACACACACACACACACACACACACATACACACACACACACACACACACACAAACGTTTGTTAGCCAGCATTCGAGAATACACTGGGAACTAAGAAATTTGAGAGGACTCTTAGCGTTTGTATGTGTACTCACCCTTATTCTCGCTTAATTGTGGTTGCAGGGGTCGAGTCATAGCTCCTGGCCCCGCTTCTTCACTGGTCGCTACTAGGTCCACTCTCTCCCTGCTCCCTGAGCTCTTTCTAGCAGAAAACGTTCTCCTGAACGAATTTACTTGGATTTCCGACTCATTTCTACAACATTGCAAGCTCCTAATGTGTTAATTGGAACATTAAAGGCCCAGAGCTATCACCGAACTCCCGTTGTGAGTGTTTTGCATCTTGTATCACTTATTCGCGATTATTGCATTACAGCCTATATCATGTTACACAGTCTATATCATGTTACACAGTCTATATCATGTTACACAGTCTATATCATGTTACACAGTCTATATCATGTTACACAGTCTATATCATGTTACACAGTCTATATCATGTTACACAGTCTATATTATGTTACACAGTCTATATCATGTTACACAGTCTATATCATGTTACACAGTCTATATTATGTTACACAGTCTATATTATGTTACACAGTCTATATTATGTTACACAGTCTGTATCATGTTACACAGTCTGTATCATGTTACACAGTCTATATTATGTTACACAGTCTATATTATGTTACACAGTCTGTATCATGTTACACAGTCTGTATCATGTTACACAGTCTGTATCATGTTACACAGTCTATATTATGTTACACAGTCTATATTATGTTACACAATCAATATTATGTTACACAGTATTATGTTACACAGTCTATATTATGTTACACAGTCTATATTATGTTACACGGTCTATATTATGTTACAGTCAGTATTATGTTACAGAGTCAGTATTATGTTACACAGTCTATATTCTGTCACACAGTCTGTATGTTACACAATAATTATCATGTTACACAATCAATATTGTGTTACACAGCCTATATTATGTTACACAATGTTACATATTCAATATTATGTTACATAGCCTATATTATGTTACACAATGTTACATATTCAGTATTATGTTACACAATGTTACACACTCAATATTGTGTTACACAGTATTATGTTACATAGTCTGTATTCTTCAGTATGGTCTGATTTAGTTTTTATCTATTTGTATTACAGGTAATTTATCCACATTAAATTCCATCGTTCATCTTTTATTGCATATCATCAAATTTTCCAAGTCATCCTCTACACATTAACAGTTTCTCTTCTTATTAATTTTATCGAAGATTTTTTGCATCACTTCTGCATCCATATTGATTTTTTATACTTTATAATAAGTTATTTATATTAAAGGGTTCATTCTGTGGATCGAGGAGAGATGCGTGATAATTTATATACGTGGGAGATACTTGAGTGCTCACTTCCATATTAGAACGTTCTCTCATAACAAGGTGGTATACACGGGAAGGAGTATAAAATATAGCCAATGGGAAGCAGGGGCACAATAAGAGAACACTGTGTCAACATCCGTGGTCCAAGACTTTGATGCCAATAGATGACACAAACATTGCCTGGACAAATGTAGAAGGTTTCATGAGGAAAGTGGTCCACTACCTCCGCCAAGTGGCAGATCAGCCAGGTTGTGATGTTTATGGGGTCCAGTGGACCACCAGTAGTAACAGCCTGGTTGAACAGGCAATCAACAGAAAAGCCTGACCCCCAGGCCAGACTGCATGGGTAGAAAAACTCGAATCCGGTCACAGGTATATCACAGGTGTCACGCGAGAGAGAGAAACAGAGGTGTTGAGAAAAGTTTCTTAAATAAAAATTTAGATACATGATGATTGTGGTGGTGTTAGTGGTAGTGGTGGTGGTGGTGGTAGTGGTGGTGGTGGTGGTGGTGGTGTGTTGTACATGATAGTTACATAAGGACAGAAGCTGGTTATATGTCACTCAGCCTGTGTGATGGAATATGATGGAGGAGACATAGCTACCTTTTGTCCCCACTGTGTAACTATCGTATAACATAGTGTAGCAGCACACACCAGGTATCCAGTTTTGATAAAAAAAATGATTCTCTCTCTCTCTCTCTCTCACACACACACAGTCGAGGTGTGTGTGTGTGTGTGTGTGTGTGTGCGTGTGCGTGTGTGTGTGTGCGCGTGTGTGCGCGTGTACGTCTGTGCGTGTGGTACGGATCGATGTGCGCGCGTCTGGGGATGGGGAGGATTGGGGGAGGGGGTTGGCAAGAGTTGTAGTGGTGGTGGTGGATGGGTGGAGGTGGTGGTGGCACCCCTGGCCCTCTATACCCTGGCAGTGCCAGTGCCGCCGCGGACTCCTATGTGTCAATGTGTGCACCTTCCGGCACCCGCCTCGGCCTTCCTTGACATTTTCTGTGACCTCCTTCTTGGGGAGCCTCTTCTGACCCCCCCATCCCCCCAATTTTGAGTTGGCCCTGCAGCGGTGCCAGAGGGAAGGGCACCGTGGCACCGTCCTCTCCAACTAGCTACCGGAAATTAGTGAAAGTGAAGTGAAATTAATGTGTTAATTATTATCGGTGAAGGAGAAGTGTGTGTTGCGCGGTGGTGTACAAGTGCGTGAAAATCCACTGAATTCTGCCGTGTACGTTGTTCAGTGAGACGAGGGTGTCTAGTGGCTTGTACTACAGGAAGTGAGTGTAGTGAGTTAGGTAGGCCTTCTGTACACTGAGTAGGCCTCTGATAAACGAAACGAGGTAGGCCTCCAGTACAGGAAGTAAGTTAGGACTTCAGTACAGGAAGTGAGGTAAGCCTCAGATACAGAAGGTGAGGTACTTTTTAAATACAGGAAGTGAGTGGAGGTGCCAGGTGGCGTTGATACTCCAGCTGGAGTTACTGCTACCATCACTCATCTAACACCTAATATTACCTACACCAGCTTCCTTACTCACTACCACGATAACACTCCCACAGCCATCAAGAAATTGTCTAACCACATACTGGCACTGCTGGGAAGCAGTGGCAGCAGTAGCGGTGGCACCCTGGCTTAGGCACTGCTAGGTGGCAGCAGCATCACCCAGGAGTAGCAGCAGTATCTCCCAGTGCTGTATCTCGTCTCCAGCATCCCACCTCCGCAGAGGCTCACTACCAGATGGCTACCATCCCCATCACACCAGTCTGCTCACTGCCTCTCACGCCACTTTCTCCTTGTTCCTCGCTGTTGACAGTAGGCAAGACGCCCTCGCCACGAAATGATGTAGGGCCCTACAAC
Source organism: Cherax quadricarinatus (assembly GCF_038502225.1). Lineage (NCBI taxonomy): Eukaryota > Metazoa > Arthropoda > Malacostraca > Decapoda > Parastacidae > Cherax > Cherax quadricarinatus. The sequence continues at coordinate 28,606,228 of NC_091323.1, forward strand.
AAAAGATTGAAGTAGACGGTCAACGGCAGCTGTATCACTCTTCTTTCTACTGTGCTGCTGTTGCTGCTTCTACTGGCAGTGGTGGGGGTGGTGGCCTGTGCAGCTAGTGGACCGGTGTATGGTTCCAGGGAAATTCAACAAGGAACAACCACCGCGACTAGTGTTCGTGCACACTGCCCATCAATCATGGAGCCGAGTCGCTTTGAGGGTTGAAGACGCGCGTTCTGGGAGATCGTAGATCAATGTGCCTTTACGACGCCGTGCTGGTAGTCACGACGTGCTTCATAACGCAGTTGATGACTTGCGCGAGGCTCATCACCTTGAGGCTGAGGCATAATAATTTATCAATCTCGAAACTATCAGATGTATAGGTAAACGGTACACGAACACAAACATTATTAGCTCACATTCAAGTAGGTTTTGATATTCTAATGGCTGTAATACAAAATATAGTCTGTGTTTTGTATCGTCATTTTCTACATTATTGCTGTCGCATTTTTAGTAGACCGAGGGCAAGTAGTTAGGTACTTGTCCGAACACTGGTGTGTGTGTGTGTGTGTGTGTGTGTGTGTGTGTGTGTGTGTGTGTGTGTGTGTGTGTGTGTGTATGTGTATGTGTATGTACGTGTGTATATGTATATATATGACGACACCTACTACGATGATGATGACGTTGATGGCACATATCAGTTTACCTTCCCCAAGTCTGCTCAGGCCTTCAGTCATTCCCGCTCAATACTGATGACTAGCTAAGGTTGAACGAGCTTATTAAGTGGCGTTAGACGTGGTTAAGGGTGAAGGCAGCACAAGATACATTGCTTACAGCCCCTCTGGTCACGTCTCCCCCTTGAAGACAGACGTTTGTAATATCTAGACAATCTTATTCTTGCTGTTTTTGTAATTGTATGTTGTTGTCCGTCGAGCTGCCATTATAGTTTGATTTTGCGATATTCAATACAAAATTTGTGTTTTGTAAGTAAAAGTAAATGTGACAAGTACCTGTAGTTCCATTTTCTTAAGTATTAGTGGTTGTTTGTATGTAAATGTTGAGGGGACGTGCGGTAAGTGTAAGTGGTGGTAAAAGTGGGGCAGTGTTCGCCAACACTCCCCAACACTCGCTCACTCAGTGTGTTCACTACCTTGGAAATAAGGTAACCCAATGCTTTACTCTTAAGACGTGGCTACCACTCACTGAAATGCTCACAAAACTGTCGACCTTTGGACAGTAAGGTCATAGGCTGTTGACTTCTGGTGCTCATTTCGTCGGCTCACAGTCGTTATAGATCGTTAAGCTCGCTCACTGATCTAGACCTCCAACACTAGTAAGGTAGGCTCGTACTAGTTCGGCCTCCTAGCCACAAAGTCCTTATTTCAATAGTGTCTAGGTCCTAATTATTTATATTTGTGTGTGCCATATTGTAGTCTGAGGTTGGATGTATATTTGGCGAGTGGTGGCTGTCAGTCAGTGGCAAGTGGAGGTGCTATATAAATGACAGATATCTCGCCTATCATTACTTCCCTATTAGCTCAAAGTTACGCTTGATTAATTGACGGAGGGTAGGAGAGGGTGGTTCTGTTAGGACGAGACACTCGCTTTTTGTTGTTAGTGGATGTGGTGGGGAGTGGCGCACTAGTCGGCTGGTTGAAGGAAAATTAGAAAAGTTGTGTGGGAAGTAGGCCTAGCCTGCCAAGGTCGTGATGAGCCAGACGCCCGCTCAACCCCCCCGACGGGCCGTCCCGAGGCTGTTCCGCCGACAGAACAGCTTCGCCGGCTTCCCTAGTGCCACACTCAGCATCTTTAACAACAACAACAACAACAACAATGCCAACAACAACAATGGGAGGAACGCCAGTAAGGCAGTACTGCCTCCTGTCACTAGTGCAGCAAGTGGAACACCTGACGGAGGACCTCCAGTTTCTGGGGTGTCAACTACCGTAGCACCAGTTACTGGGACTTTCATACCAGGTGTGCCCACTTGTGGTGTTGCTACATGTACAGCTGCTGTCTGTGTGGCTGGGGCGCTGGTGGCGCCCCCTACAACGGCCCATGCATCAATGCCGGTCTACCAGCCACCACCAGCCGCTAGTAGGCCTGTGTCTGGGTTTTACTCTCTCCCTAGACACAACAGACCTGGTCACTTGAGCAGAGCCCTGGGTGTGGGGTTCCACTTGCTGGCCAGGACGTCTCCAGCAGGGTCCTCTGGGCCAACAGCAGCAGAGCAGTTAGGAATCAACTCCCCTTCTCTCCCCAAATCACACCGGCGAAACCTGAGTGAGGGGAGCACTGGGGAACCCGTCACAACCCTCCCTATAACACTTGGGTCGTTGTCTCGAGGTAAAGGAGTCACGAAGGAGGCGACACTGCAGACGATATCCTCCGGTGGGGAACCCAAGCTCAAATCTACAACTAAGCGGAGTGGGAGGGATGGAGAGAGCAAACCCCGGCGGAGGGACCAGGATTACCAATCATTGCCTCGCCGCTCCACCAAGGACCAGCCTGCCAAGCGCTCACCCAAAGATGGAGATTCAAAGAGTCAGAGCGCAGCGAAAAGACATGACACAGAACCTAAATTCCGGTCACTTCCCAGAAGGCATGAGGGAGAAGCGAGGTACCAGGCAGTGAGCAGGAAGAGTGAGGGTGACCCCAAGTACCAGTCACTGCCCAAGAGACAAAGCACGGAGCCCAGGTATCAAACCTTTCCTAAAAGACGTGATGGCGAGTCGTCATATTCGCACCATCCTTCATCTCCCAAGAGACGTAGCATGGATCCTGGCCAACAGTTATCATCGCCCAAGAAGCGCGATGTAGGACCAACAGCTCTTCCCTCCTCACCAAAAAGACGAGATATGGGGCCTGGTCTTCTTCCTGGATCCCCTAAGCGACGTGACACAGAGTCCGGAGCTCAGCAATCGCTCTCTCCGAAGCGGAGAGGCGCCGACCCCAAATTTCTGCCGCCACCGCCCAAAAAGTATGATATTGATCCCAAATACGAGCAGCTACCTCCAAAGAGACCAGAGGTTGACCTGAAGTACCAAACATTTCCCCAGAAGAGGCACGATCAAGTATCCAGATACCAGTCTGTACAACCAAGGGTCTATGATATAGATCCAAAATATCAAGCTCTACCACCCAAGAGACCAGAAATTGACCTGCGATATTATCCCTTACCACCTCCCAGGTATGAGGCAGAACCAAAGTATCAAACTGTGCCACCTAAACGACGGGATATAGATCAAAGGTATCCCACAGTGCCTCCCAAGAAATTTGGCATTGACGTGAAATATCAGCCAATACCACCACCCAAAAGATATGACGTCGGTCCCAGATACCAGACAATACCCCCGAAGAGACATGATATTGATCACAGATATCATTATATCCCCCCACCGCGCCCTGATATCGACCCTAGATACCAACAACTTCCACCAAGAAGACCTGACCTGGATCCTAAGTACCAGCAACTTCCCCCTAAGAGACCTGATATTGAACCCAAATATCAACAGCTTCCTTCCAGGAGACCCGATATTGAGCCCAAGTATCAACATCTTCCACCAAGAAGACCAGATATCGAGCCCAGGTATCAGCATCTACCCCCAAGACCCGATATTGAACCCAAATACCAACCCTTGCCACCAAGACCCGATATTGAACCTAAATATACGCAGTTACCACCAAGACGGCTGGATGTTGATTCCAGATACCAACCAATACCTCCAAGGCCTGATATCGAACCCAGATATCAATCGCTGCCACCAAGACCTGACGTGGAACCTAAGTACCAGTCGCTACCACCCAGACCCGACATTGAACCCAAATATCAACCGTTACCCCCAAGGCCTGATATTGAACCCAAATACCATCCACTTCCACCCAGACCGGATATCGAACCCAAATACCAACCACTGCCACCGAGGCCTGATATCGAACCCAAGTATCAACAGCTGCCACCGAGGCGACAAGACGGTGAACCTAAGTACCAGGTATTGCCACCAAGACACCCTAATGGAGAGCCCAAGTATCAGTCTTCACCACCAGACAGCGAGCTCAGGTACCAACATCAGCAGCGGAGACCTGATATTGAGCCCAAGTACCACCCAATGCCACAAAGGCCCGACATTGAACCCAAGTACCAGCAGTTACCTCTGCGACGCCTGGATGGAGAGTCGAAGTATCATCCATTGCCACCCAGACGATCTGAGGGTGATCCTAAGTACCAAGCCTTGCCCCCCAGAAGATCCGATGTTGATCCTAAGTACCAAGTCTTGCCACTGAGGAGGCCCGAGGCTGATCCTAAGTATCAACCCTTACCACCGAGGCGGCCTGAAGTTGATCCTAAGTATCAACCCTTACCTCCTAGACGGACTGATATTGATCCCAAATACCAACCCTTACCACCTAGACGGTCAGAAGGAGATGCAAAATATCAGCCAATTCCACCTAAACGAACAGATGGGGATGCCAAGTATCAGGCACTACCACCCAGACGACCAGAAGGAGAGAGCAAATACCAGCCACTGCCAGCTAAGATGGCTGATTACGAATTTCATCCTATTCCAATACATCTGGACTCTGAACACAAATTCCAGCCACCGTTCCCTATGTTTGATTACGAATTCCAACCCATTCCAACGATAAAACCCAACTACGAGCAAGTTTATCCGTCAATGCCCTTAAGAAAACCCGATGGGGAGAGCCGTCCATTGCCGCCATTGAGTGGGGATGTCCAGGGCATATCCAGTCAACCAAAAGTGCAGCCGCTGTCGCCACGAACTCAGACAAGCGACGTGCCTTATCAGGCAGCGCCTCCGGCACCAGTTGCCACTGACCAGGCTATACCTCCGAAGGCGTATCAAGGCAATGAAGTGTATCTGCCACATGCTCCTAAGACGCCGGGAAGTATACCACTGTATGAGACTATTCCTGCTAAACATCCAGGAACCGAACCTATTCCTGCGAAGGTACCTGGAGTTATACCTTTGTATGAAGGAATTCCTCCCAAGATAAAGATGCCTGACCTACCTTACCAGTCCATTGCTCCTAAAGTAAGTGAGATTGACACACTGTATCAGACGATGCCTTCTCCCATGTCTCCTCTCAAGGCTGACGAAGCTGAGCCC
>NC_091323.1:28616344-28658844 GCF_038502225.1 Cherax quadricarinatus
CTTCCTCATTACCTATATTCTCACTAATCCACCTTTCTCCCAATAGTTGCTTATAATAATACAGTATTGGCTTCTAGGAAAAATCTAGAGGTAACGACTAAAAGCCATTTGCATATACAGTATTTCTTCTGTTACCACGCAGTTTTGTTATAATTTGTGTATTTGTGCATTATTGTTGATGACCTTAAACACATTCTCAGCGTTGTGGAGCTCCTCAAACGCCAGCAGGTATTCTCTTGGGTCACCACACTGGGACACACACAAATAAAAGTTGCAGTCTTCGAGTCTGATATTTTGATGAGTCTGGGCCCCTAGCTCTCTTAAGAAACCTATTGCTCCCTATCCCTAGGGTAATGAAAGGATACTGGTGGACCAAGTCTATTTGTCGTGCTTGGGTTTTTCCTATGATCAGCAGCACCACTCTGTTGACCAGTAATGTAGGTGTCGGCTAGGTAGGTGCAACAGCTGTATTCAGGGTGGCAGCAGTATTCAGGGTGCTTGACTATTAAAGATCCAAGTTCTTTCTCGGCTGGGAACTGGGCAAGAGCAAGATTCCTCTTGATGATTCCACTGGCTTCGTTGTGTCTGACATGCTATTCTCTAGAACTTGCAAAACTGAGGGCATATTATCCAGCTACCATGTTGCCACAAATGCACTTGCACTCAGTGTGAATATGGGCAACAAAATAGAGATCACTGCAATGGGAACTGCGAGAAGAATCATTCATTGTGTTGTGCGCTCTGCTTTTCTTTCGCAGCTTACACCCTCTAACAGCTGTAATTCTTTTTCACGATGAGCTGTCCCATCTGAATTGTTTATGGGCCATAGTTTCAACTGGTTTTGTTGTCCGGGTTGAAATGGTAGCCCACTCACTGGTTAGGGTCATCCACCTCCCACAGAATTACATGTATGCTCTGGATACATTGTAAGAGAGTAAGATGTCTAACAAAGCAATCTGAGAGGAGACGGAGAGCATCGTAAAAAGTAGGTTATTTCAGGGAGGGATAGACACCTGGCCAAGCGATAGAAGACACGGGTATCTACGTTTCCGATCGTGATTTGCATTCTTGTGCAGTTAGCTATTTTTTTCCTAGAATTTCACGAATAGGTTAGACCCAAGGAGATTAGTGTCAGTGGGATTAATTACTTACACTCCTTGCAGGACAGCTGTGAGTTGCTTATTTGTGTGTTGACCGGAAGACCAGACTCTTTGCTTTATGGATTAGATGGTTCTTGCCAGAGTGATATCTTCCAAGAAGCAGATGTGAGCTCACTGCGTTTTTGATGGCTAACAGAGAAATGAGAGGTTGGGGGGGGGGGGAAGAGGGTCTTATTTATTGAAGAGAAGTTTCTAACCACTGATGAAACAAGATTAGATAAAAGGTAGGGAAAGGGTCATGCATAGCTCATAGTACATCCCTTTTGACTGAAAGGCATTTGCCATATTTAATTTGATCAGAGATTGCAAACATTAGAGCTTAGTGATGTATGCACATGCTACATAGACTGTTGCTTCAAACCTTTTTGAGTCCTGGACTTCAGCTGAGCTGGTTTAGCATGAGGGCTGCATCATGCCTGACTATTTTCCTGGCTCTCCTGACAAAGAGATGCACCAAAAAAAGGCCTATTAGTCTCAGGAACACCACCGGCGAGACAAATATTGGGGAATCTTGTAAGTTGGGATTGGGTATCCTTTTCAACATCTTCAACTGCTGCATTGAACTCAAGTTTGATTTGTTGTGGTCCTAGCCCTGTGAACCCTTCTTCAGATCCTGGTTGGAAGTACCCGGTAGCTTTGTTTACTTCTGATTCTTGGACTGTCAACAGTTCTATTCTGGTGGTATTGTCGAAAGGTCATTGTTGTTAGGAGCTCGAGCGGGTTTTTTCCCTGTAGAGCCCGGATTGTGGTCGATTCTCTGGAGCCATTTTCTCTCATCGCTGGTAATTAGTCTGATTGCTCTTGCAATATTTCCCTCCTATTTTTTTTTATTTTATTTTATTTTTTTTTGCTGATTTATGTTTTAATTTGGAGATATTGGGGAGGTTTGGTTTTCACTTCTTTGGCGAGTGCTTCTTATACCGTGAGGAAGGCGGGCGAGATAATTGCATCTGGGGAATTCATTTATTGGATGTGGCTAAAGTCTTGTTTCTCCTGGGAAAACATGCAAGCAGGCCGTACTATACAGGCAGAGGTTGGGCAGTGCTCCGCTGCTTGGTACGTCATCTTTAACTAGTTTTTTTTTTTTTTTCAAAATGTTAAATAGTTTGGCAGCACTTTGAGTGCATGTTGCTATAGGGATGTGTGACAAAGTCCTGACAGATGTTACTTAGATTGCTTCTTTGAAGTTATCTGTTGTTGCGAAGCCTGGAGGGTTGCTTTTTCTGGGTACTGGGGAGGGACTATTGGTGTTGGTTGTCCAGACGAAGCGACTGGAAGCCTAAACATCGACTAGAATTGTAATTGTGTTGGATGAAGTCAGTTCTGTTGTTGTGACTCCACTCTTTATTTCATACCAGACATCATCCAATGTAGCTTTGAAGGTTCTTGGCTTGCAGGAAGCTGGCAGTTCGATCGAACTTGTGCCACTGATATTTTACAGGATGAAGAGGTTTTGCTAGGAGACACTGGGGAGGAAGTCTAGGATTTTTTGTTATATAGCAACATGGATATATTAGTAGTGTGCTGCTACCCTATTCGTTGTGGTAGTTACACAATGGGAACAAAGTTAACCATTTTTTTTTCATATTCCATCAAGCAGGATGAGGCTGTTAACAGGATATTGAAATCTGTTAGCCTGAGGTGGGAGACTTCAGTAGGGCAATGAGGATATCGTCAAGAATTTCACCAAGGTTTCCTTCCGGCATAACAGGAATTACTGTCACTTGGGAAATGCCATCTTTCAGGATTGCCTGTCCCATGGATGGAGAAATGGAATTTGTATGAAGATGTCTCCATATCTCCATCATCCCAGAGCGTGGGGGGGGGGGACCAAGAGAAATCATACACAGGAGGCAGTGGAAAGATAAAGGGGTAGAGGAAGAGAAAGATGGAAGTCACAGGATAATATTCCACTAAGGGCTCGTCAGCTACACCAGCTGGGTTGGATGTTGAGGTGAGCAGGGGAAAAGTGCAGTATCGCATACTGTGATATGCTGGCGGGGTAGTTGGGGGATCACTTCTCCACTGGGGCCAAAAGTTATGACTCAAACCCTGCAAAGGCAGCTAGGTGTGTACACGCCCACTCTCAATTAGCGAGAGAAGGGAAGAATCGAGGTTGAAATTTATGATTCCACAATGGTTGGTGTCCTCTAGTAATCATCATTCAACCACTCGTGTGTTTCTGAAGTTGAAGAAAACGAGGGATTGGGTCCCCGAGGCTGACCCCTTGCTGGGAGATATGTGGGAAGAGAAGGGGGGATGTAGGAAGGAGGTCTCTGAAGGGTACTGAGAGAGAGAATTTAATTTCAGAAATATATAATTGTTACAAAATTAGGTGTTAATACATTTCGAGAAGCCCTTGGTTATGCAGAGAATAAATTTCACGTTACGTGAAATGGAGTTTGAGTGGAAGAGGCTTCTGTTGGACTGTGGGGAGGGGAGAGGCTTCTTTTGGGCTGTGAGGGAAAGAGGCTTTTTCTGGGATTTGGGGAAGGGAAGAGGTTTCTGTTGGGCCGTGAAGGGGTAATGAAGTTTATGTTGTGCTTAAGGGACTTTTGTTGGGCACTACATAGTTTGCAAGGCAATGAGTCACAAACTGGTCTATGGTACATCACAGCTCTATGAACACCTGCCAGCTTGAAGCCTCGTCGTAGTCTCACCATTCGTGGGATGTTGAAGCCTTTTGATAGTCTTTCCTTACAGTACCAGAGATTTAAAGCCTCATGACAGTCTTTCCTTATAGTGAGGTATGCTTTAATGAATTTAATTGGTTCTAGAACCTCTTTCTTTATAGAGTTCGTTATAGGAGTAATCTGTTCCAGGCCCCTAAATACAACCACTTAACACTGAAAAATGTAATATAAAATGTAAAAAATGCATAAATGCGCATTTAAATAAAGAATATCATTAATAGTAACAAAAATATAAATTAGCACAAAAAAATAATACTTATCCTAGCTTAGTGTTGAGCATGTAGGACAGAAGGCAGCGGAGGAGAGACTTACTGTTCCTTATGTAAATATTCGTTAAATAAACCGTTCGTTATAGCATACCCTACTGTACTATCATCTGCCGCGGAAACTTGACAGGGCTGAGTAAGACTTGTAGGGTTCCCAGTCTAACAACATGCGGAGGGGAAGGGATCCCTGCCACAAAAACTTAATTATTAAATTATAATGTGACATGATATAGCATGTCAACCATTACTGTTTGTTTGTTATTTGCTTTTTCTCACCGATGATATAAATTTATCTTTAAATTATTATAATTTGTTTTGTACATAGATTGACAAAATTCTTGCTTTGTGGAGGAGGGGGATGTCTCCTCGTTTTGTATGGAGAGTCACCAGGGGCAGCGCCAGGAGCAGCGCCTCCTGCTGCCTCTGTCTTTAATCTGGTGCTGAGTCTTGAATCTTCGTAGTATTCTGAAACACAACACTAATTACCATGGCTTGCTAACAACCCTGCGTGTGTAGGTTCCCTTTCTTTAGTGTTTATCTTATAAAATACCTGGCCTCACATGTTGAACCCTTGTGTTTAGTTCCACCCCTTCACATGTTCAACCCCTGTGTTCCACCCCTTCACTCTGTTACGAAGTAAATTCAATTAGGAATGTAGATACCGGGAAGATCTCTCTCTCTCTCTCTCTCTCTCTCTCTCTCTCTCTCTCTCTCTCTCTCTCTCTCTCTCTCTCTCTCTCTCTCTCTCTCTCTCTCTCTCTCTCTCTCTCTCTCTCTCTCTCTGTCTGTCTGTCTGTCTGTCTGTCTGTCTTCCCTTATCCACCTCCCCTACTGATTGGAACGTTTGATAACTAAACCTAACTGTCAGTTCATTCTGCCCCCGGAGTTCTTTTACTACCAGGTATTGACCTGGTACTTCCTGGAGTTCTTTTACTACCAGGTATTGACCTGGTACTTCCCAGAGTTCTCTTACAACCAGGTATTGACCTGGTACTTCCCAGAGTTCTCTTACAACCAGGTATTGACCTGGTACTTCCCAGAGTTCTCTTACAACCATGTATTGACCTGGTACTTCCCAGAGTTCTCTTACAACCAGGTATTGACCTGGTACTTCCCAGAGTTCTCTTACCAGGTATTGACCTGGTACTTCCCAGAGTTCTCTTACAACCATGTATTGACCTGGTACTTCCCAGAGTTCTCTTACAACCAGGTATTGACCTGGTACTTCCCAGAGTTCTCTTACAACCAGGTATTGACCTGGTACTTCCCAGAGTTCTCTTACAACCATGTATTGACCTGGTACTTCCCAGAGTTCTCTTACAACCAGGTATTGACCTGGTACTTCCCAGAGTTCTCTTACAACCAGGTATTGACCTGGTACTTCCCAGAGTTCTCTTACAACCAGGTATTGACCTGGTACTTCCCAGAGTTCTCTTACAACCAGGTATTGACCTGGTACTTCCCAGAGTTCTCTTACAACCAGGTATTGACCTGGTATTCATTACCTTGTATCTCTTGTTTTGAAGTTGTCCTTCTCTTGTTGTTCACTCGTGCTTTTTTTTTTTGTTTTAATCAGCAATTACTTCTTTTTCTTCTGAATCTTTCTTTTGTCTTTTTCTTCCTTTTTCCCGCTGCATGGAAGTGCTTACACACACACACACACACACACACACACACACACACACACACACACACACACACACACACACATATACACACACACACACACACACACACACACACACACACACACACACACACACACATATACACACACACACGTACACGTGTGGATCTGTCTCGAAGTCTCACATAGGTGATTTATTTTTCTTTTCCTATCTCTCCTGGGATACAATTGGTAAAGCTCTGTGGAGAGCGATACAAGATAAAGCTCTTTTCAAGGTGAACATGACTTAATATAGCTCTACACAGAGCGAAACATGATTTAATAAAGCTTTACACAAGGGTAAACATGCATTGATAAAGCACCCCACAGAGGGAAACAACCTGACAAGGCTCTATACACAGAGCGAAGCATGACCTGACAAGGCTCTATACACAGAGCGAAGCATGACCTGACAAGGCTCTATACACAGAGCGAAGCATGACCTGACAAGGCTCTATACACAGAGCGAAGCATGACCTGACAAGGCTCTATACACAGAGCGAAGCATGACCTGACAAGGCTCTATACACAGAGCGAAGCATGACCTGACAAGGCTCTATACACTGAGCGAAGCATGACCTGACAAGGCTCCATACACAGAGCGAAGCATGACCTGACAAGGCTCTATACACAGAGCGAAGCATGACCTGACAAGGCTCTATACACAGAGCGAAGCATGACCTGACAAGGCTCTATACACAGAGCGAAGCATGACCTGACAAGGCTCTATACACAGAGCGAAGCATGACCTGACAAGGCTCTATACACAGAGCGAAGCATGACCTGACAAGGCTCTATACACAGAGCGAAGCATGACCTGACAAGGCTCTATACACAGAGCGAAGCATGACCTGACAAGGCTCTATACACAGAGCGAAGCATGACCTGACAAGGCTTTATACACAGAGCGAAGCATGACCTGACAAGGCTCTATACACAGAGCGAAGCATGACCTGACAAGGCTCTATACACAGAGCGAAGCATGACCTGACAAGGCTCTATACACAGAGCGAAGCATGACCTGACAAGGCTCTATACACAGAGCGAAGCATGACCTGACAAGGCTCTATACACAGAGCGAAGCATGACCTGACAAGGCTCTATACACAGAGCGAATCGTTTTCACGTGACAATCTTTCTCGTCAACCTGTATTCTTCTTTTTAAGATAATTTCTGGTGATTTGTTCTACTCTTAAGGTAGTTTTGTTGTTGTTGTTGTTGTTGTTGTTGCCTGCATTAATGTTGCCATAGCTTGTTATTGTGTTTGTTACAAGTGACAGTGTTGCCATAGTTTGTTACTAGTGACAGTGTTGCCATAGTTTGTGTTACTAGTGACAGTGTTGCCATAGTTTATTGTTTGTTACTAGTGACAGTGTTGCCATAGTTTGTGTTTGTTACTAGTGACAGTGTTGCCATAGTTATTGTGTTTGTTACTAGTGACAGTGTTGCCATAGTTTGTTACTAGTGACAGTGTTGCCATACTTTGTGTTACTAGTGACAGTGTTGCCATAGTTTATTGTGTTTGTTACTAGTGACAGTGTTGCCATAGTTTGTTAGTGTTTGTTACTAGTGACAGTGTTGCCATAGTTTGTGTTACTAGTGACAGTGTTGCCATAGTTTGTGTTACTAGTGACAGTGTTGCCATAGTTTATTGTATTACTAGTGACAGTGTTGCCATAGCTTATTGTGTTTGTTACTAGCGACAGTGTTGCCATAGCTTATTGTGTTTGTTGCTAGTGACAGTGTTACCATAGCTTATTGTGTTTGTTACTAGCGACAGTGTTACCATAGTTTGTGTTTGTTACTAGTGACAGTGTTGCCATAGTTTGTGTTTGTTACTAATGACATTGTTGCCATAGCTTGTTATTGTGTTTGTTACTAGTAACAGTGTTGCCATAGTTTGTTATTGTGTTTGTTACTAGTGACAGTGTTGCCATAGTTTGTGTTTGTTACTAGTGACAGTGTTGCCATAGCTTGTTATTGTGTTTGCTACTAGTGACATTGTTGCCATAGTTTGTTTGTTACTAGTGACATTATTGCCATAGCTTGTTATTGTGTTTGTTACTAGTGACAGTGTTGCCATAGTTTGTTACTAGTGACAGTGTTGCCATAGTTTGTGTTACTAGTGACAGTGTTGCCATAGTTTATTGTTTGTTACTAGTGACAGTGTTGCCATAGTTTGTGTTTGTTACTAGTGACAGTGTTGCCATAGTTTGTTATTGTGTTTGTTACTAGTGACAGTGTTGCCATAGTTTGTTACTAGTGACAGTGTTGCCATAGTTTGTGTTACTAGTGACAGTGTTGCCATAGTTTGTTTGTTACTAGTGACAGTGTTGCCATAGTTTGTGTTTGTTACTAGTGACAGTGTTGCCATAGTTATTGTGTTTGTTACTAGTGACAGTGTTGCCATAGTTTGTGTTACTAGTGACAGTGTTGCCATAGTTTATTGTGTTTGTTACTAGTGACAGTGTTGCCATAGTTTGTTAGTGTTTGTTACTAGTGACAGTGTTGCCATAGTTTGTGTTACTAGTGACAGTGTTGCCATAGTTTGTGTTACTAGTGACAGTGTTGCCATAGTTTATTGTATTACTAGTGACAGTGTTGCCATAGCTTATTGTGTTTGTTACTAGCGACAGTGTTGCCATAGCTTATTGTGTTTGTTGCTAGTGACAGTGTTACCATAGCTTATTGTGTTTGTTACTAGCGACAGTGTTACCATAGTTTGTGTTTGTTACTAGTGACAGTGTTACCATAGTTTGTGTTTGTTACTAATGACATTGTTGCCATAGCTTGTTATTGTGTTTGTTACTAGTAACAGTGTTGCCATAGTTATTGTGTTTGTTACTAGTGACAGTGTTGCCATAGTTTGTGTTTGTTACTAGTGACAGTGTTACCATAGCTTGTTATTGTGTTTGCTACTAGTGACATTGTTGCCATAGTTTGTTGTTTGTTACTAGTGACATTATTGCCATAGCTTGTTATTGTGTTTGTTACTAGTGACAGTGTTGCCATAGTTTGTGTTTGTTACTAGTGACATTGTTGCCATAGCTTGTTATTGTGTTTGTTACTAGCGACAGTGTTACCATAGTTTGTGTTTGTTACTAGTGACAGTGTTGCCATAGTTTGTGTTTGTTACTAGTGACATTGTTGCCATAGCTTGTTATTGTATTTGTTACTAGTGACAGTGTTGCCATAGTTTGTGTTTGTTACTAGTGACATGTTGCCATAGTTTGTTACTAGTGACATTGTTGCCATAGCTTATTGTGTTTGTTACTAGTAACAGTGTTGCCATAGTTATTGTGCTTGTTACTAGTGACAGTGTTGCCATAGTTTGTTATTGTGTTTGTTACTAGTGACAGTGTTGCCATAGCTTGTTATTGTGTTTGCTGCTAGTGACATTGTTGCCAAAGTTTGTGTTACTAGTGACATTGTTGCCATAGTTTGTTATTGTTTATTACTAGCGACAGTGTTGCCATAGTTTGTTATTGTGTTTATTACTAGTGACAGTGTTGCCATGGCTTGTTATTGTGTTTGCTGCTAGTGACATTGTTGCCAAAGTTTGTGTTACTAGTGACATTGTTGCCATAGTTTGTTATTATTACTAGCGACAGTGTTGCCATAGTTTGTTATTGTGTTTATTACTAGTGACATTGTTGCCATAGTTTGTTATTGTGTTTGTTACTAGTGACATTGTTGCCATAGTTTGTTATTGTTTGTTACTAGTGATTGTTGCCATAGTTTGTTACTAGTGACATTGTTGCCATAGTTTGTTACTAGTGACATTGTTGCCATTGTTACTAGTGACAGTGTTGCCATAGTTTGTTTGTTACTAGTGATATTGTTGCCATAGCTTGTTATTGTTTGTTACTAGTGACATTGTTGCCATAGCTTGTTGTGTTTACTAGTGACATTTTTGCCATAGCTTGTTATTGTGTTTGTTACTAGTGACAGTGTTGCCATAGTTTATTGTTTGTTACTAGTGACAGTGTTGCCATAGTTTGTGTTTGTTACTAGTGACAGTGTTGCCATAGTTTGTTATTGTGTTTGTTACTAGTGACAGTGTTGCCATAGTTTGTTACTAGTGACAGTGTTGCCATAGTTTGTTTGTTACTAGTGACAGTGTTGCCATAGTTTGTGTTTGTTACTAGTGACAGTGTTGCCATAGTTATTGTGTTTGTTACTAGTGACAGTGTTGCCATAGTTTGTGTTACTAGTGACAGTGTTGCCATAGTTTATTGTGTTTGTTACTAGTGACAGTGTTGCCATAGTTTGTTAGTGTTTGTTACTAGTGACAGTGTTGCCATAGTTTGTGTTACTAGTGACAGTGTTGCCATAGTTTGTGTTACTAGTGACAGTGTTGCCATAGTTTATTGTATTACTAGTGACAGTGTTGCCATAGCTTATTGTGTTTGTTACTAGCGACAGTGTTGCCATAGCTTATTGTGTTTGTTGCTAGTGACAGTGTTACCATAGCTTATTGTGTTTGTTACTAGCGACAGTGTTACCATAGTTTGTGTTTGTTACTAGTGACAGTGTTGCCATAGTTTGTGTTTGTTACTAATGACATTGTTGCCATAGCTTGTTATTGTGTTTGTTACTAGTAACAGTGTTGCCATAGTTTGTTATTGTGTTTGTTACTAGTGACAGTGTTGCCATAGTTTGTGTTTGTTACTAGTGACAGTGTTGCCATAGCTTGTTATTGTGTTTGCTACTAGTGACATTGTTGCCATAGTTTGTTGTTTGTTACTAGTGACATTATTGCCATAGCTTGTTATTGTGTTTGTTACTAGTGAGTGTTGCCATAGTTTGTGTTTGTTACTAGTGACATTGTTGCCATAGCTTGTTATTGTGTTTGTTACTAGCGACAGTGTTACCATAGTTTGTGTTTGTTACTAGTGACAGTGTTGCCATAGTTTGTTTGTTACTAGTGACATTGTTGCCATAGCTTGTTATTGTATTTGTTACTAGTGACAGTGTTGCCATAGTTTGTGTTTGTTACTAGTGACATGTTGCCATAGTTTGTTACTAGTGACATTGTTGCCATAGCTTATTGTGTTTGTTACTAGTAACAGTGTTGCCATAGTTATTGTGCTTGTTACTAGTGACAGTGTTGCCATAGTTTGTTATTGTGTTTGTTACTAGTGACAGTGTTGCCATAGCTTGTTATTGTGTTTGCTGCTAGTGACATTGTTGCCAAAGTTTGTGTTACTAGTGACATTGTTGCCATAGTTTGTTATTGTTTATTACTAGCGACAGTGTTGCCATAGTTTGTTATTGTGTTTATTACTAGTGACAGTGTTGCCATGGCTTGTTATTGTGTTTGCTGCTAGTGACATTGTTGCCATAGTTTGTTATTATTACTAGCGACAGTGTTGCCATAGTTTGTTATTGTGTTTATTACTAGTGACATTGTTGCCATAGTTTGTTATTGTGTTTGTTACTAGTGACATTGTTGCCATAGTTTGTTATTGTTTGTTACTAGTGATTGTTGCCATAGTTTGTTACTAGTGACATTGTTGCCATAGTTTGTTACTAGTGACATTGTTGCCATTGTTACTAGTGACAGTGTTGCCATAGTTTGTTTGTTACTAGTGATATTGTTGCCATAGCTTGTTATTGTTTGTTACTAGTGACATTGTTGCCATAGCTTGTTATTGTGTTTACTAGTGACATTTTTGCCATAGCTTGTTATTGTGTTTGTTACTAGTGACAGTGTTGCCATAGTTTGTGTTACAAGTGACAGTGTTGCCATAGTTTGTTACTAGTGACAGTGTTGCCATAGTTATTGTGCTTGTTGCTAGTGACAGTGTTGCCATAGTTTGTGTTTGTTACTAGTGATATTGTTGCCATAGCTTGTGTTTACTAGTGACATTGTTGCCATAGTTATTGTGTTACTAGTGACAGTGTTGCCATAGTTTGTTACAAGTGACAGTGTTGCCATAGTTTGTTATTGTGCTTGTTACTAGTGACAGTGTTGCCATAGTTTGTTTTTGTTACTAGTGACATTGTTGCCATAGCTTGTTATTGTTACTAGTGACATTGCCATAGTTTGTTTGTTACTAGTGACAGTGTTGCCATAGTTTGTTATTGTGTTTGTTACTAGTGACAGTGTTGCCATAGTTTATTGTGTTTGTTACTAGTGATATTGTTGCCATAGCTTGTTATTGTGTTTGTTACTAGTGACATTGTTGACATAGCTTATTGTGTTTGTTACTAGTGACAATGTTGCCATAGTTTATTGTGTTTGTTACTAGTGACATTGATGCCATAACTTGTTATTGTGTTTGTTACTAGTGACATTGTTGCCATAGCTTGTTATTGTGTTTGTTACTAGTGACATTGTTTACATAGCTTATTGTGTTTGTTACTAGTGACAGTGTTGCCATAGCTTGTTTGTTACTAGTGACATTGATGCCATAGTTTGTGTTACTAGTGACATTGTTGCCATAGTTATTGTGTTTGTTACTAGTGACATTGTTACCGTAGTTTGTGTTTGTTACTAGTGACAGTATCGCCATAACTTGTTGTTTGTTACTAGTGACAGTGTTGCCATAGCTTGTTATTGTGCTTGTTACTAGTGACATTGTTGCCATAGTTTGTTACTAGTGACAGTGTTGCCATAGTTATTGTTTGTTACTAGTGACAGTGTTGCCATAGTTTACCAGTGACAGTGTTGCCATAGTTTACCAGTGACAATGTTGCCATAGCTTGTTACTGTATTTGTTACTAGTGACATTGTTTCCATAGTTTGTGTTTGTTACTAGTGACATTGTTGCCATAGTTTGTTACTAGTGACATTGTTGCCATAGTTTGTTACTAGTGACAGTGTTGCCATATTTTGTTACTAGTGACAGTGTTACCATAGTTTACCAGTGACAGTGTTGCCATAGCTTGTTATTGTATTTGTTACTAGTGAGTGTTGCCATAGCTTGTTATTGTGTTTGTTACTAGTGACAGTGTTGTCATAGCTTATTGTGTTACTAGTGACAGTGTTGCCACAGCTTTTTGTGTTTGTTACTAGTGACAGTGTTGCCATAGTTTGTTACTAACAGTGTTGCCATATCTTGTTATTGCTACTAGTGACAGTGTTGCCATAGCTTCTAATTGTGTTACTAGTGACAATGTTGCCATAGCTTTGTGTTTGTTACTAGTGAGTGTCGCCACAGTTTGTTACTAGTGACAGTGTTGCCATAGCTTAATGTTTCTAGTGACAGTGTTGCCATAGCTTGTTAATATATTTGTTTCTAGTGACAGTGTTGCCATAGCTTGTTATCGTGTTTGCTACAAGTGACAGTCTTGCCATAGCTTCTTTTTGTTAAAGTTACTAGTGATGTGTCCATAACTTATTGTATTTATTAGTGACAATGTTGCCATAGCAATACTTGTAATACTAAGTGTTGCCATAGTAATACTGTCAGTGTTGCCAGTAATAGTGTAATTTATCACCAGATATTTTCTTCAAATTTTCTTGTTATCTCTTCTTTTGTTTTTATTTTGTGTGGTTGTTTTGTTTGTGTAGTTATTGTTCTATTGTTTGTGTGGTTATTGTTCTGTTTGTGTGGTTATTCTGTTTGTGGTTATTATTCTGTTTGTGTAGTCATTATTCTGTTTGTGTGGTTATTATTCTGTGTAGTTATTATTCTGTTTTGTGTGGTTATTATTCTGTTTGTGTGGTTATAATTGTGTAGTTATTATTCTGTTGTTTGTGTCGTTATTATTTTGTGTAATTATTGTTGTTTGTGTGGTTATTCTGTTTGGTTATTATTCTGTTGTTTGTGTGGTTATTGTTTTCTGTGTGGTTATTGTTCTGTTGTTTGTGTAGTTATTATTCTCTTGTTTGTGTGGTTATTCTGTGTGTGGTTATTGTTCTGTTGTTTGTGTGGTTATTCTGTTTGTGTGGTTATTGTTCTGTTGTTTGTGGTTATTGTTCTTTTGTTTGTGCGGATATTCTGTTGTGTGGTTGTTTTGTTTGTGGTTATTGTTCTGTTTGTGTAGTTACTGTTCTGTTGTTTGGGTGGTTGTTCTGTTTGAGTGGTTATTCTGTTTGTGTGGTTATTGTTTTGTTGTTTGTGTGGTTATTCTATTGTTTGTGTGGTTATTGTTCTGTTTGTTTTTATTGTTCTGTTGTTTGTGTGATTATTCTGTTCTTTGTGTGGTTATTGTTCTGTTTGTGTGGTTATTGTTCTGTTTGTGGTTATTGTTCTGTTTGTGTGGTTATTGTTCTGTTTGTGTGGTTATTGTTCTGTTAGTTGTGTGGTTATTGTTCTCTTTGTGTGGTTATTGTTATTTGTGTGGTTGTTCTGTTTGAGTGGTTATTGTTCTGTTTGTGTGGTTATTGTTCTGTTTGTGGTTATTGTTCTGTTTGTGTGGTTATTGTTCTGTTTGTGTTATTGTTCTGTTTGTGTGGTTATTGTTCTGTTGTTTGTGTGGTTATTGTTCTGTTTGTGTGGTTATTGTTCTGTTTGTGTGGTTATTATGTTTGTGTGGTTATTCTGTTTGTGTGGTTTTTGTTCTGTTTGTGTGGTTATTGTTCTGTTTGTGTGGTTGTTTGTGTGGTTATTGTTCTGTTTGTGTGGTTATTGTTCTGTTTGTGTGGTTATTGTTCTGTTTGTGTGGTTATTGTTCTGTTTGTGTGGGTATTCTGTTTGTGTGATTATTGTTCTGTTGTTTGTGTGGTTATTCTGTTTGTGTGGTTATTCTGTTTGTGTGGTTATTGTTCTGTTTGTGTGGTTATTGTTCTGTTTGTGTGGTTATTGTTCTGTTGTTTGTGTGGTTATTCTGTTTGTGTGGTTATTGCTCTGTTTGCGTGGTTATTGTTCTGTTTGTGTGGTTGTTTGTGTGGTTTTTGTTCTGTTTGTGTGGTTCTGTTTGTGTGAGTTCTGTTGTTTGTGTGGTTATTCTGTTGTTTTTGGTTATTGTTATGTTTGTGTGGTTATTGTTCTGTTGTTTGCGTGGGTATTCTGTTGTTTGTGTGGTTATTGTTCTGTTTGTGTGGTTATTCTGTTTGTGTGGTTATTCTGTTTGAGTGGTTATTGTTCTGTTTGTGTGGTTATTGTTCTGTTTGTGTGGTTATTGTTCTGTTTGTGTGGTTATTGTTCTGTCTGTGTGGGTATTGTTCTGTTTGTGTGGTTATTCTGTTTGTGTGGTTATTGTTTGCGTGGTTATTGTTCTGTTTGTGTGGTTATTCTGTTTGTGTGGTTATTGTTCTGTTTGTGTGGTTATTGTTCTGTTTGTGTGGTTATTCTGTTTGTGTGGTTATTGTTCTGTTTGTGTGGTTATTGTTCTGTTGTTTGTGTGGGTATTGTTCTGTTATTTGTGTGGGTATTGTTCTGTTATTTGTGTGGGTATTGTTCTGTTATTTGTGTGGTTATTGTTCTGTTGTTTGTGTGGTTATTGTTCTGTTTGTGTGGGTATTTTTCTGTTTGTGTGGGTATTCTGTTGTTTGTGTGGGTATTGTTCTGTTTGTGTGGGTATTCTGTTTGTGTGGGTATTCTGATTGTGTGGGTATTGTTCTGTTGTTTGTGTGGGTATTGTTCTATTGTTTGTGTGGTTATTGTTCTGTTGTTTGTGTGGTTATTCTGTTGTTTGTGTGGGTATTCTGTTGTTTGTGTGAGTATTCTGTTGTGTGGGTATTGTTCTGTTTGTGTGGGTATTGTTCTGTTGTTTGTGTGGGTATTTTTCTGTTTGTGTGGGTATTCTGTTGTTTGTGTGGGTATTCTGTTGTTTGTGTGGGTATTCTGTTGTTTGTGTGGGTATTCTGTTGTTTGTGTGGGTATTCTGTTGTTTGTGTGGGTATTGTTCTGTTGTTTGTGTGGGTATTATGTTGTTTGTGTGGGTATTGTTCTGTTTGTGTGGGTATTGTTCTGTTTGTGTGGGTATTCTGTTGTTTGTGTGGGTATTGTTCTGTTGTTTGTGTGGGTATTGTTCTGTTGTTTGTGTGGGTATTCTGTTGTTTGTGTGGGTATTGTTCTGTTGTTTGTGTGGGTATTGTTCTGTTTGTGTGGGTATTCTGTTGTTTGTGTGGGTATTCTGTTTGTGTGGGTATTGTTCTGTTGTTTGTGTGGGTATTGTTCTGTTTGTGTGGGTATTGTTCTGTTGTTTGTGTGGGTATTCTGTTTGTGTGGGTATTGTTCTGTTGTTTGTGTGGGTATTCTGTTTGTGTGGGTATTCTGTTGTTTGTGTGGGTATTCTGTTGTTTGTGTGGGTATTCTGTTGTTTGTGTGGGTATTCTGTTTGTGTGGGTATTCTGTTGTTTGTGTGGGTATTCTGTTGTTTGTGTGGGTATTCTGTTGTTTGTGTGGGTATTCTGTTGTTTGTGTGGGTATTCTGTTGTTTGTGTGGGTATTCTGTTGTTTGTGTGGGTATTGTTCTGTTGTTTGTGTGGGTATTGTTCTGTTGTTTGTGTGGGTATTGTTCTGTTGTTTGTGTGGGTATTGTGTTGTTTGTGTGGGTATTGTTCTGTTGTTTGTGTGGTTATTCTGTTGTTTGTGTGGTTATTCTGTTGTTTGTGTGGGTATTGTTCTGTTGTTTGTGTGGGTATTGTTCTGTTGTTTGTGTGGGTATTGTTCTGTTGTTTGTGTGGGTATTCTGTTTGTGTGGGTATTCTGTTGTTTGTGTGGGTATTCTGTTGATTGTGTGGGTATTCTGTTGTTTGTGTGGGTATTCTGTTGTGTGGGTATTCTGTTTGTGTGGGTATTCTGTTGTTTGTGTGGGTATTCTGTTGTTTGTGTGGGTATTGTTCTGTTGTGTGGGTATTGTTCTGTTGTTTGTGTGGGTATTGTTCTGTTGTTTGTGTGGGTATTATTCTGTTTGTGTGGGTATTGTTCTGTTTGTGTGGGTATTGTTCTGTTTGTGTGGGTATTGTTCTGTTTGTGTGGGTATTGTTCTGTTTGTGTGGGTATTGTTCTGTTGTTTGTGTGGGTATTGTTCTGTTGTTTGTGTGGGTATTATGTTGTTTGTGTGGGTATTGTTCTGTTTGTGTGGGTATTGTTCTGTTTGTGTGGGTATTCTGTTTGTGTGGGTATTGTTCTGTTGTTTGTGTGGGTATTGTTCTGTTGTTTGTGTGGGTATTCTGTTGTTTGTGTGGGTATTGTTCTGTTGTTTGTGTGGGTATTGTTCTGTTTGTGTGGGTATTCTGTTGTTTGTGTGGGTATTCTGTTTGTGTGGGTATTGTTCTGTTGTTTGTGTGGGTATTGTTCTGTTTGTGTGGGTATTGTTCTGTTGTTTGTGTGGGTATTCTGTTTGTGTGGGTATTGTTCTGTTGTTTGTGTGGGTATTCTGTTTGTGTGGGTATTCTGTTGTTTGTGTGGGTATTCTGTTGTTTGTGTGGGTATTCTGTTGTTTGTGTGGGTATTCTGTTTGTGTGGGTATTCTGTTTGTGTGGGTATTCTGTTGTTTGTGTGGGTATTCTGTTGTTTGTGTGGGTATTCTGTTGTTTGTGTGGGTATTCTGTTGTTTGTGTGGGTATTCTGTTGTTTGTGTGGGTATTGTTCTGTTGTTTGTGTGGGTATTGTTCTGTTGTTTGTGTGGGTATTGTTCTGTTGTTTGTGTGGGTATTGTTCTGTTGTTTGTGTGGGTATTGTGTTGTTTGTGTGGGTATTGTTCTGTTGTTTGTGTGGTTATTCTGTTGTTTGTGTGGTTATTCTGTTGTTTGTGTGGGTATTGTTCTGTTTGTGTGGGTATTGTTCTGTTGTTTGTGTGGGTATTCTGTTTGTGTGGGTATTCTGTTGTTTGTGTGGGTATTCTGTTGATTGTGTGGGTATTCTGTTGTTTGTGTGGGTATTCTGTTGTGTGGGTATTCTGTTTGTGTGGGTATTCTGTTGTTTGTGTGGGTATTCTGTTGTTTGTGTGGGTATTGTTCTGTTGTGTGTATGGGTATTGTTCTGTTGTTTGTGTGGGTATTCTGTTGTTTGTGTGGGTATTCTGTTTGTGTGGGTATTGTTCTGTTTGTGTGGGTATTGTTCTGTTTGTGTGGGTATTCTGTTGTTTGTGTGGGTATTGTTCTGTTGTTTGTGTGGTTATTCTGTTGTTTGTGTGGGTATTGTTCTGTTGTTTGTGTGGGTATTGTTCTGTTGTTTGTGTGGGTATTGTTCTGTTGTTTGTGTGGGTATTGTTCTGTTGTTTGTGTGGGTATTGTTCTGTTGTTTGTGTGGGTATTGTTCTGTTTGTGTGGGTATTCTGTTGTTTGTGTGGGTATTCTGTTGTTTGTGTGGGTATTCTGTTTGTGTGGGTATTCTGTTGTTTGTGTGGGTATTCTGTTTGTGTGGGTATTGTTGATTGTGTGGGTATTCTGTTGTTTGTGTGGGTATTCTGTTGTTTGTGTGGGTATTCTGTTGTTTGTGTGGGTATTCTGTTGTTTGTGTGGGTATTCTGTTGTTTGTGTGGGTATTCTGTTGTTTGTGTGGGTATTGTTCTGTTTGTGTGGGTATTCTGTTTGTGTGGGTATTCTGTTGATTGTGTGGGTATTCTATTGTTTGTGTGGGTATTCTGTTGTTTGTGTGGGTATTCTGTTGTTTGTGTGGGTATTCTGTTGTTTGTGTGGGTATTCTGTTGTTTGTGTGGGTATTCTGTTGTTTGTGTGGGTATTCTGTTGTTTGTGTGGGTATTCTGTTTGTGTGGGTATTCTGTTGTTTGTGTGGGTATTCTGTTTGTGTGGGTATTGTTGTTTGTGTGGGTATTCTGTTGTTTGTGTGGGTATTCTGTTGTTTGTGTGGGTATTCTGTTGTTTGTGTGGGTATTGTTGTTTGTTAAGACTTTTTCAGCGTTTTATTTTTTACTTTTTTATCATATATTTATAATAAGTTTATTATTAAGTAGATGAATCACTACCACAACTACCACCATCACCACCACAACTACCACCATCACCACAACTACCACCATCACCACCACAACTACCACCATCACCACCACAACTACCACCATCACCACCACAACTACCACCATCACTACCACAACTACCACCATCACTACCACAACTACCACCATCACCACCACAACTACCACCATCACCACCACAACTACCACCATCACCACCACAACTACCACCATCACTACCACAACTACCACCATCACTACCACAACTACCACCATCACCACCACAACTACCACCATCACCACCACAACTACCACCATCACCACCACAACTACCACCATCACTACCACAACTACCACCATCACTACCACAACTACCACCATCACCACCACAACTACCACCATCACCACCACAACTACCACCATCACCACCACAACTACCACCATCACCACCACAACTACCACCATCACTACCACAACTACCACCATCACTACCACAACTACCACCATCACCACCACAACTACCACCATCACCACCACAACTACCACCATCACCACCACAACTACCACCATCACTACCACAACTACCACCATCACTACCACAACTACCACCATCACCACCACAACTACCATCACCACCACAACTACCACCATCACCACCACAACTACCACCATCACAACTACCACCATCACCACCACAACTACCACCATCATACCACAACTACCACCATCACTACCACCATCACCACCACAACTACCACCATCACCACAACTACCACCATCACCACCACAACTACCACCATCACCACCACAACTACCACCATCACTACCATCATACCACAACTACCACCATCACCACAACTACCACCATCACTACCATCATACCACAACTACCACCATCACCACCACAACTACCACCATCACCACCACAACTACCACCATCACTACCACAACTACCACCATCACCACCACAACTACCACCATCACCACCACAACTACCACCATCACCACCACAACTACCACCATCACCACCACAACTACCACCATCACCACCACAACTACCACTATCACCACCACAACTACCACCATCACCACCACAACTACCACCATCACCACCACAACTACCACCATCACCACCACAACTACCACCATCACCACCACAACTACCACCATCACCACCACAACTACCACCATCACCACCACAACTACCACCATCACCACCACAACTACCACCATCACCACAACTACCACCATCACCACAACTACCACCATCACCACCACAACTACCACCATCACCACCACAACTACCACCATCACCACCACAACTACCACCATCACTACCACCATCACTACCACAACTACCACCATCACTACCACCATCACTACCACAACTACCACCATCACTACCACAACTACCACCATCACTACCACAACTACCACCATCACTACCACAACTACCACCATCACCACCACAACTACCACCATCACTACCACCATCACTACCACCATCACCACCACAACTACCACCATCACCACCACAACTACCATCACCACCACAACTACCACCATCACTACCACCATCACTACCACAACTACCACCATCACCACTACAAATACCACCACCACTACCTCAACTACCACCACTACCTCAATTGCCACCACCACTACCTCAACTACCACCACTACCTCAATTACCACCATCACTACCACAACTTCCACCATCACTACCACAACTACCACCATCATTACAACAACTACTACCATCATTACAACAACTACTACCATCATTACAACAACTACTACCATCATTACAACAACTACTACCATCACCACCACCACCATCACTACCACTACCACAACTACCACAATTACTTCTACCATCACCATCATCACCACCACCACCACCCACACTCACCATCAGGAGCAGTAGCCTCAGAATTAGTTGTGGTAGTAACAAATATGTTTGTTCTCTCCTACAGAACAACAATGAGGCGCTGGCGTCACAGAAACAACCCACTATAAGCAGCAGGAACGTGAGTACCACTGTATATGTATTGTATTTGTGTGTGTGTTGTGTGTGTGTGTGTGTGTTGTGTGTTGTGTGTTGTGTGTGTGTTGTGTGTTGTCTGTGTGTTGTGTGCCTGTGTGTGTGTTCACCTATATATAGTTGCAGGGGTCGAGTAAATGCATAGTCATGAAAATATGGAAGCGGCAGAAAAGTCTAGTGAATACAAACTCGGTGGATAAAAGCTTTAAGCTCGCTCAGAGAAAGACCTCGGGGTGAGCATAGCACCTAGCTTATCACCTTAAGCACACCTGTTAACCATGAACATCAGCCACGCGTCTTGCTAAGCTAAGTTTAGCTTTCAGGACTTTCAACAAAGTCATATATATCAGGATCATCGTTGAGTCTGCAGCACCAGTGTGGAGCCCTCATCAGGGAGGTGACTACAGGAACTAGATCTAATGACACAAGAGGACACGACAGCGACTTTAAGTTATCAGAGGTATAAACAGGATGGATAGATCACAGGAGTGGACTGCTCGGGAGGGACGAAACAGGTACACAAGGGCACAGTTGGGGACACATGAGTCACAGGGACGTCAGGAAGTGTGTCATCCATCTCAGAATGGTCAGGAAGTGGAATAACCAGGACTATACCTGTTAGGTACATGTGACTGGTTTCACGAGTTTTACGCTCGCAGCCCGGGCTAGCACCAGGACTTTCGTTGACTCTTCAACTAGGCTGCTGTTATTGGTGGACTGCTGGCCTGCATAGCAGTGACAGTCTGGTTGATTTGGCACCTAACAGAGGTAGCGGTCCAGTTTCCTCTTGAAAACAGGCACTGTACATAGCTTGGCATACTAAATACTACTAGCATCGACCAGTAGCACTAGCACTCATTCCTTGGAGAAAGAACAGTCATTCAGAAATGTTGAGATAGGCCTGATCATGGAGCGGATCTCGGGGGCGTTGACCCCCGAAACACCTTCCAGGTAGGTAGCTCCTCTGCACAAGAAAGCAATAGAGCTCTGGCAAAGCAATTGTAGACCAGTAGCACTAATATCACACATTAAATTTTTTGAGAAGTTGATAAGACGCCAAATTAAAACAAAATATAGAAACAATGACCTGCATAACCCAGGTCAATATGAATAGAAAGTCAAAAATACCGTGACTGGAACAAAACGCAAATTACCCGCACATAAGAGAATGAAACTTGTGACGACGTTGCGGTCCGTCATTAGTTTCATTCTCCTGTGTGTGGGTTGTGTGTATGTGCAAGTCAGCAAGGATATAGAGTGGGAAGATCGTACTTGTAACAACTGCTTGACCATTATCACAAAATTACGGAGGCTCTGGAAGAAAACCAGAACGAAGATGTGGTTTACACGGTCTTCACTAAGACGTTTGACAAATTCTCTCATGGAGTGAGAGGGCATTAAAGATAGCCAGTACATATAATAGAAGAGTGGGACAGATTATCCTTAATTTGCTAACGAATGAAACACAACATGTAGTCTTAGCAAAGGTAAAAGTTCAATGCCCAAAGGCACGGTCCTGGCAACTTTACTGTTTCTCATCCTCATAGCAGATAGGTAAATACATCAGTCACGGCTTCGCATCATCCTTTTCGAATGATATCAAAATAAACATGAAAGTTGACTCGGTAAATGACACGGACAAATTGCAAGCAGATGTCAACAAGTGGACACTAAAAAATTACACGATGTTAACTGGTGAAGAATTCCGACTGCTCAGGTATGGAAAGAAATAAAAAAAATCTCAGAAGGAACAGTGGATACAAAACACAGGAGGACCATCTCAGAACGGAAGATGTGTAAAAGACTCATTATAATAATGTCAGCTGACCTATCACTTGAATACAATAAGGCCAATGCCAGGAAGGCCAGACAAAATACTAGGCGGATAATGAGAATTTTCAGAGGGAAATAATAGCAATGGTAACACTATTCAAATCACTTATGGTCCCTCGTTTATAATATTGTTCGATGTTGAGGTCTCCGTTCAAGGCAAGAGAGAGATATATCAGCGAGCAGTAATTGCCCTTATAGCCAATACATCATTTAAACTACTGGAAATGCCTCAGAGAACAGGGAATGTGAACGTACTCTCTGGAGGGAAGTTGAGAGATATCTGATAATATCTACATGGAAGTAACTTGTAAGCCTAGTACCGAATTATACACTTGTATAACGGACTGGAGTGTGAGATATCGGAGGAAGGGTAAAATAGACTCAGAGAAAAAATAGGGTGTACAATGGGCACAAGAGAAAAGTGGTTCAAGACTTCACCTTGGTACCAACAGATATTAGAAATATTACTGGAGCAAATGTTGAAGTTTTCACGAGGAAACTGCACCTCTGCCAAGTGCCAGATCAACCAGGCTGTGATGGCTATGTGGGCTAGCTGGCCATAAAACAGCAACAACCTGTTTGAAGAGACCATCAACAGAAAAGTCCGGTCCCAGAGGGTAGAAAAACTCTGGAAAGTGATCGCAGGCACATGACAGGTATGATCCACGTGTTGAACACTGTTCGCAGAATAAAAGTTTGTTAAAAGATGGGAAATGCGAAAATGAAAGAACACGCATCGCCATCAATAAAGTAAGCCTTATTTAATTCTTTATTGTAATCGCCTAATTGTGGTTGTAAGGTCGAGTCATATCTCCTGGCCCCGCCTCTTCACTGGTCGCTTCTACACCAGCGGGAGAGAAAATCGTGGTGGAGGCTCGATTCTCAGTGTGGGAATGTGCAGACAGAAGGTGTAGTGTAGCAGCCAGGCTGCACCAACACTAAATGTAGTGTAGCAGCCAGGCTGCACCAACACTAAATGTAGTGTAGCAGCCAGGCTGCACCAACACTAAATGTAGTGTAGCAGCCAGGCTGCACCAACACTAAATGCAAGTAGTAAATGTTATAATAAAATATTTTATCGGCACCAACAATAAAATTAAATGTAGCGGTAATGTTGGT
The DNA here is from genome assembly GCF_038502225.1 of Cherax quadricarinatus. Taxonomy (NCBI): domain Eukaryota; kingdom Metazoa; phylum Arthropoda; class Malacostraca; order Decapoda; family Parastacidae; genus Cherax; species Cherax quadricarinatus. The sequence continues at coordinate 28,639,942 of NC_091323.1, forward strand.
GGAGGGCAGCACTGCCATCCCCAGGCCGCTAGTCTGCCATCCCCAGGCCGCTAGTCTGCCATCCCCAGGCCGCTAGTCTGCCATCCCCACGCTACTGGTCTTCCATCCCTACGCTGCTGGTCTCAAATCCCAAGGCTGCTGGTGTCCTATCCCCAGGCAGCTGGTCTGCCATCCCCACACTGCTGGTCTACCTTCCCCAGGCTGCTGGTCTGCCGTCACTACACTCTGCACACTTTCAGCCCTCTCTTGCCCTTATAAACTTTCTAGACTCATAAAATTAATTTACTCTGCCTATCTAACTGGCTTGGTCCCAAATCTGCGCACCGAAATCACTCCCTAAGAGATCCGGAGGCTTGGCAGACATACAAAACTTCTCCAATGGGAAGCAGGGGATGCTTTGCGTGCTCAGTGCTAGACGGCGTTAGTATGAGCAGGATATATGGAGGAGAGTAGAATACATGGCATGTAGTGGGATGCTCTGAAGAGGGTGGGATACATATAATAGAAGGGATGCATGCAAGGTGGGATACATGGAGGAAGGTAGGATACATGGAAAGGATGGGATATTCATGTTGAGGATACATTGTTTAAGTTGGATACATGAAGGGAACCAACCACCAGGACTCATTCATGAGGAATGGTGGTTGATAGTGTGTGCTGAGTGCTGACCTCATCCCTGAGGATCAGTGTGTGCTGAGTGTTGGTTCTCACCTCAGCACTGAGGATACAGTGTGTGCTGAGTGGTGCTCACCTCAGCGCTGAGGATACAGTGTATGCTGAGTGCTGGTGTTGACCTCAGCACTGAGAATACAGTGTGTGCTGACCTCAGCACTTAGGATATAGTGTGTGCGGAGTGCTGACCTCAGCACTGAGGATGTAGTGTGTACTGAGTGTTGGTGCTGACCTCAGCACTGATGATACAGTGTGTACTGGTGCTGACTTCAGCACCGAGGATACAGTATGTACTGGTGCTGACTTCAGCACCGAGGATACAGTATGTACTGGTGCTGACCTCAGCACTGAGGATACAGTGTGTACTGGTGCTGACCTCAGCACTGAGGATACAGTGTGTACTGGTAATAACCTCAACATTGAGGATACAGTGAGTGATGGTGCTGACCTCAGCACTGAGGATACAGTGTATGCTGAGTGCTGGTGTGGACCTCAGCACTGAGGATAGTGTGTGCCGAGTGTTGCTGACCTCAGCACTGAGGATATAGTGTGCTGAGTACTGACCTCAGCACTGAGGATACAGTGTGTACTGGTGCTGACATCAGCACTGAAGATACAGTGTGTACTGGTGTTAACCTCAGCACTGAGGATACAGTGTGTACTGGTGCTAACCTCAGCACTGAGGATAGTGAGTGATGATGCTGACCTCAGCACTGAGGATATAGTGTGTGCTGAGTGATGACCTCAGCACTGAAGATAGTGTGCCGAGTGCTGACCTCAGCGCTGAGGATACATTGTGTACTGGTGCTGACATCAGCACTGAGGATATAGTGTGTGTTGAGTGTTGCTGACCTCAGCACTGAGGATACAATGTGTGCTGAGTGCTGGTGCTGACCTCAGCACTGAAGGCAACTCAAGTTGGGATTACTGACACTCAAGTTGGCGGGAGGAAGGTCTGGGCAGGAGAAAATATTTGGCGGGATGAGGGCTCTTGCGGGAGGATAATTTTCTGCGGGGAAAATATTTCGGCGGGAGGAGGATTTTGACGGCAGAAGAATCCTGGCAAAAGGTGCGTTTTTTGGCGGGAGAAAGATTTTTAGCTGGGGAAAGATTTTTGGCGGGAGAAAGATTTCTGGCAAGATTAGCATTTTTGGCGACAGTAAGATTTTTTTTTTTTTTTGACTGGCCAAAGATGATTTTTTTTTTCTTTGAGAAATCAGTCCCCTAGGAAATTTTCTAAACAGTAATGCTACTAGGATCTCAGGTGACAACACAGAGGTGACAACACAGAGGTGACAGCACAGAGGTGACAGCACAGAGGTGACAGCACAGAGGTGACAACACAGAGGTGACAACACAGAGGTGACAACACAGAGGTGACAGCACAGAGGTGACAGCACAGAGGTGACAGCACAGAGGTGACAGCACAGAGGTGACAGCACAGAGGTGACAACACAGAGGTGACAGCACAGAGGTGACAACACAGAGGTGACAACACAGAGGTGACAACACAGAGGTGACAACACAGAGGTGACAGCACAGAGGTGACAACACAGAGGTGACAACACAGAGGTGACAAAGCACAGAGGTGACAGCACAGAGGTGACAGCACAGAGGTGACAGCACAGAGGTGACAGCACAGAGGTGACAGCACAGAGGTGACAGCACAGAGGTGACAGCACAGAGGTGACAGCACAGAGGTGACAGCACAGAGGTGACAGCACAGAGGTGACAACACAGAGGTGACAACACAGAGGTGACAGCACAGAGGTGACAGCACAGAGGTGACAGCACAGCACAGAGGTGACAGCACAGAGGTGACAGCACAGAGGTGACAACACAGAGGTGACAGCACAGAGGTGACAGCACAGAGGTGACAGCACAGAGGTGACAGCACAGAGGTGACAGCACAGAGGTGACAGCACAGAGGTGACAGCACAGAGGTGACAGCACAGAGGTGACAGCACAGAGGTGACAGCACAGAGGTGACAGCACAGAGGTGACAGCACAGAGGTGACAGCACAGAGGTGACAGCACAGAGGTGACAGCACAGAGGTGGCAGCACAGAGGTGGCAGCACAGAGGAGGCAACACAGAGGAGGCAACACAGAGGAGACAACACAGAGGAGGCAACACAGAGGAGACAACACAGAGGAGACAACACAGAGGAGACAACACAGAGGAGACAACACAGAGGAGACAACACAGAGGTGACAACACAGAGGAGACAACACAGAGGAGACAACACAGAGGAGACAACACAGAGGAGACAACACAGCGGAGACAACACAGCGGAGACAACACAGCGGAGACAACACAGCGGAGACAACACAGCGGAGACAACACAGCGGAGACAACACAGCGGAGACAACACAGCGGAGACAACACAGCGGAGACAACACAGCGGAGACAACACAGCGGAGACAACACAGCGGAGACAACACAGCGGAGACAACACAGCGGAGACAACACAGAGGAGACAACACAGAGGAGACAACACAGAGGAGACAACACAGAGGAGACAACACAGAGGAGACAACACAGAGGAGACAACACAGAGGAGACAACACAGAGGAGACAACACAGAGGAGACAACACAGAGGAGACAACACAGAGGAGACAACACAGAGGAGACAACACAGAGGAGACAACACAGAGGAGACAACACAGAGGAGACAACACAGAGGAGACAACACAGAGGAGACAACACAGAGGAGACAACACAGAGGAGACAACACAGAGGAGACAACACAGAGGAGACAACACAGAGGAGACAACACAGAGGAGACAACACAGCGGAGACAACACAGCGGAGACAACACAGCGGAGACAACACAGCGGAGACAACACAGCGGAGACAACACAGCGGAGACAACACAGCGGAGACAACACAGCGGAGACAACACAGAGGAGACAACACAGAGGAGACAACACAGAGGAGACAACACAGCGGAGACAACACAGCGGAGACAACACAGCGGAGACAACACAGCGGAGACAACACAGCGGAGACAACACAGCGGAGACAACACAGCGGAGACAACACAGCGGAGACAACACAGAGGAGACAACACAGTGGTGACAACACAGAGGAGACAACACAGAGGAGACAACACAGAGGAGACAACACAGAGGAGACAACACAGAGGAGACAACACAGCGGAGACAACACAGCGGAGACAACACAGCGGAGACAACACAGCGGAGACAACACAGCGGAGACAACACAGCGGAGACAACACAGAGGAGACAACACAGAGGAGACAACACAGAGGAGACAACACAGCGGAGACAACACAGCGGAGACAACACAGAGGAGACAACACAGAGGAGACAACACAGCGGAGACAACACAGCGGAGACAACACAGAGGAGACAACACAGAGGAGACAACACAGAGGAGACAACACAGCGGAGACAACACAGCGGAGACAACACAGAGGAGACAACACAGCGGAGACAACACAGCGGAGACAACACAGCGGAGACAACACAGCGGAGACAACACAGAGGAGACAACACAGAGGAGACAACACAGAGGAGACAACACAGCGGAGACAACACAGCGGAGACAACACAGAGGAGACAACACAGAGGAGACAACACAGAGGAGACAACACAGCGGAGACAACACAGAGGAGACAACACAGCGGAGACAACACAGCGGAGACAACACAGAGGAGACAACACAGAGGAGACAACACAGAGGAGACAACACAGCGGAGACAACACAGCGGAGACAACACAGAGGAGACAACACAGCGGAGACAACACAGCGGAGACAACACAGCGGAGACAACACAGAGGAGACAACACAGAGGAGACAACACAGAGGAGACAACACAGAGGAGACAACACAGAGGAGACAACACAGCGGAGACAACACAGAGGAGACAACACAGCGGAGACAACACAGCGGAGACAACACAGCGGAGACAACACAGAGGAGACAACACAGAGGAGACAACACAGAGGAGACAACACAGCGGAGACAACACAGCGGAGACAACACAGAGGAGACAACACAGCGGAGACAACACAGCGGAGACAACACAGCGGAGACAACACAGAGGAGACAACACAGAGGAGACAACACAGCGGAGACAACACAGCGGAGACAACACAGAGGAGACAACACAGAGGAGACAACACAGAGGAGACAACACAGAGGAGACAACACAGAGGAGACAACACAGCGGAGACAACACAGCGGAGACAACACAGCGGAGACAACACAGCGGAGACAACACAGCGGAGACAACACAGAGGAGACAGCACAGAGGAGACAGCACAGCGGTGACAACACAGCGGTGACAACACAGCGGTGACAACACAGCGGTGACAACACAGTGGTGACAACACAGCGGTGACAACACAGCGGTGACAACACAGCGGTGACAACACAGCGGTGACAACACAGCGGTGACAACACAGCGGTGACAACAGTGGTGACAACACAGTGGTGACAACACAGTGGTGACAACACAGCGGTGACAACACAGCGGAGACAACACAGCGGAGACAACACAGCGGAGACAACACAGAGGAGACAACACAGCGGAGACAACACAGCGGAGACAACACAGCGGTGACAACACAGCGGTGACAACACAGCGGTGACAACAGTGGTGACAACACAGTGGTGACAACACAGTGGTGACAACACAACGGTGACAACAGTGGTGACAACACAGTGGTGACAGGACCTGCAGTGAGACCTGAGTAAATAACATTGACAGGTAATTTCCGTACAGTAATTATATCAGGAGAGTCACAGTGACCTTCACTCCGGTTCTCTCTCCTCTACAGTTGTTGTAGACGTGACTGATGGCTACACCTGTTTTAGAGGTGATTCTGAAGGCTACATCTGCTGTAGAAGTGACTCTGAAGGCTACACTTGTTGTAGAAGTGACTGAAGGCTACACGTGTTGTAGAAGTGACTGAAGGCTACACTTGTTGTAGAAGTGACTGAAGGCTACACGTGTTGTAGAAGTGACTGAAGGCTACACGTGTTGTAGAAGTGACTGAAGGCTACACTTGTTGTAGAAGTGACTGAAGGCTACACGTGTTGTAGAAGTGACTGAAGGCTACACGTGTTGTAGAAGTGACTGAAGGCTACACGTGTTGTAGAAGTGACTGAAGGCTACACGTGTTGTAGAAATGACTAGGTATGGGAAACTAGACTTTATGAAAGTCTGTCTTTATTAATAATAAGAAGCAAAGTTAATTGTTAAAATTATAAAATTTTTATGACATTCACTTAATTGGAGCGGCTTTTAGGGTGAAATTAAAGTGATGAACATTCACCAAGTAACTGCTAGAGTGGTGAACACTGATGAACAATTGTAATGTGGAAGTAAAATAACCAGGAAGCTGATAACTTTGTGTTAGATGACTTTCCTACTGCTCTTGACTCATTTACACCAAGTTAGGTTGTGTTTAGATAATTTCCTCAGAATTATTGACGTAGACACTCTCTCTTACGACAGCTACACTAGTACATCTCTCAGCTAACTCTCTCAAGACAGCTACACTAGTACATCTCTCAGCTAACTCTCTCAAGACAGCTACGCTAGTACATCTCTCAGCTAACTCTCTCAAGACAGCTACGCTAGTACATCTCTCAGCTAACTCTCTCAAGACAGCTACGCTAGTACATCTCTCAGCTAACTCTCTCAAGACAGCTACGCTAGTACATCTCTCAGCTAACTCTCTCAAGACAGCTACACTCGTATATCTCTCAGCTAACTCTCTCAAGACAGCTACACTCGTATATCTCTCAGCTAACTCTCTCAAGACAGCTACACTCGTATATCTCTCGGCTAACTCTCTGAAGACAGCTACACTCGTATATCTCTCAGCTAACTCTCTCAGGACAGCTACACTCGTATAATCTCTCAGCTATCTGGAAAATATGGGTTCACTATCTTATTGTTATTGTATACAACACCGACTAGTTTGTTATTAAGATGCATGTACAACACTAGATGTTTTTATTAGGGAGACGTTAAGCCTGTATTATACTGATTAAGTCTGCGGCGCAAGCGAAAAGTTTCGTCACTAAAGATTGTACATGTGTCTTATTCATTATGGCTGAGCTATGACGTTATGTTCCTATTTCTGCTAAATGCAATCAATGTTAGATAGTGTATGAGAATCTTCCTCTAAGCACATTCCATTAACTCTTAACACTCAACGTTGAGTTATTTTTAAACCCTTAAACTGTCCAAACGTAGATCTACGTTTTTTCAACATTTGAAAGTATGTAAAAAAACGTAGACCTTCTTTTTTTTTTACATTTGAATATGTGTTTAAAAAAAACTTTGATCTCCATTTTTTTTTGTTATATTTGAAAATATGTAAAAAAACGTAGATCTACTTTTGGAGCACTACGCATGTGCACGTAGATCTGTTTGGACAGTTTAAGGGTTAACAGTATTAGATAAGATTAGAATTTCAGTTGAATTTACAGTTTTTTTCCGGTCCATACAGTGTTTGGTCCTGTGAAATAGAAACATCGTCATATATAAGACTTGATAAAGATTTAATTAACAGAGCGAACGTTGTACCAGTAAAAACTTATTCAACATTTCTCTTCAGTTTTTTTGGGCAGAATAGCATTTGGATTCAGTGTTGTGTAGTCATGTTGGCCCAAGAGCTGAGCCGTGGAAAGAACATACGCTGCACACAGGAACAAGATTTACTTTGTCACCATTGTTGCTAGACACATATCCAGCACATGAGGACATACTCCGGCGTCTAAACTAGCAAGTAGTGACATGCTGTGTAAGCAGGTTAAATCTGTAGAGCCAGTTCAAAGTTCATTGTCCTTAAAACTTCATGGTCGTCTTCAGGAAGCTGAATTGCTACCATCTGAGGTCAACACAATGTCGACTTTCCACTGTATGTGCGAGTCACTTAACAATAAAATACTTTCATATAACGTGATATATTACACTCTCATAAATTAAGCGACAGATATTAGAGTTTAGTTTCTACGGTAACGAAGCAGTAGGATGCGATGAACCATCTGAAGCAAATTCCTGGGTAGTTTTGGTCAAAGGTTAGAAGCACAGTCATGGCTGTGCTTCCAGCCTTTGATCACAGCCATGACTGTGCTTCCAGCCTTTGATCACAGCCATGACTGTGCTTCCAACCTTTGACCACGGTCATGACTGTGGTCATGAGTGGAGTTAGTGCTCTTCACTAACTCCAAGGCTGAGGAACTGATTACCTTATCTTTTGTTTATAATTCTTCACATTATGTCCTTGTTATTGTATTGATAAAGCCACTGGTTGGCGAAACGTCTACAAGCAAAGATACCCAGATGTAGAAATTTTACCCAGACCAATATTGCAGTGTTATATCATCCTTGTTAATGATTAAGACACATGCGCAACAGTTGGGTATCTTTGCTGAAACGTTTCGCCTACACAGTAGGCTTTTTTCAATCATATACAGAGGTAGCAGGTATAATAGTGAAATGAAGATGATGTAATGATTCCCTCAGCCTTGAGGGACTGACCACCTGACAGGTTGATGATTAAGACCATGGTGTCTTAATCATCAACTTATTGGTGTATTTTATACCATTTTCAGCATATCATCCTTGTGTTTTTGTTCTTCAGTAAATAAGATATTAAATACAGGAAAGACTTTTAAAGCGGGAACAGAAAATGGGTAAACATAGGTAAACATTTTCTGTTCGTCATTCTTATACGTAACAGATTGGCGTCAGTGGTTGAGTGCGACAGTTATTTTACTGACGTTCATAAGCTAAAGTAAAATACAATAAAAGGCAGTTAGTACACTGCAACACATTGATAACAATAACACCTGGCTACCAGCTTTTATCACTGGCTGCCCTCACCTTCTGCCTATTAACAGAGTTACCCCTCTCTCCTTTCCTACTTCCCTCTTTCTCTTCCTGCTGCTTCTGCTTTCAGTTCTCTGTTTCCTTTTCTATATATTTGTTGCTCAGCTCTCTGAGTGAAATATCTTCATAAAAAGTTGTTTTTTCACCGTGTGTATTAGGTTATCCTGAGAGATGATAATTCCCAAGTTAGAAGAACTGCAGTTCTTCTGGAACTGTGCCTTTGAAGCTGTCGTAGCTGCTTAACCCTTAGTGCAATACTTGACTCTCGGTAAAGGTCAATAGTGCATCACAGGAGAGACTCTTTAGGAAGAACATTTAAGTACATTTATTGTGTCCACTACATGTACTCGTGCTGTTTTATTTGTTGAGGTCGATACACAGCTCCTCACCCCGGTTTTTATGCTGGTTTTATTGACAGTTACTAGAGTCTGGCCTTCCGGACCCTGCCATATCTACTCATGAAACTATGAAGGAAGTTTTCCTCCACTAACGAAACTGTGAAGGAAGTTTTCTTCCACTAACGAAACTGTGAAGGAAGTTTTCTTCCACTACTCATGAAACTGTGAAGGAAGTTTTCTTCCACTAATGAAACTGTGAAGGAAGTTTGCTTCCACTAATGAAACTGTGAAGGAAGTTTTCTTCCACTAACGAAACTGTGAAGGAAGTTTTCTTCCACTACTCATGAAACTATGAAGGAAGTTTTCTTCCACTAATGAAACTGTGAAGGAAGTTTTCTTCCACTAACGAAACTGTGAAGGAAGTTTTCTTCCACTACTCATGAAACTGTGAAGGAAGTTTTCTTCCACTAATGAAACTGTGAAGGAAGTTTGCTTCCACTAACGAAACTGTGAAGGAAGTTTTCTTCCACTACTTATGAAACTATGAAGGAAGTTTTCTTCCACTAACGAAACTGTGAAGGAAGTTTGCTTCCACTACTCATGAAACTGTGAAGGAAGTTTTCTTCCACTAATGAAACTGTGAAGGAAGTTTTCTTCCACTAATGAAACTGTGAAGGAAGTTTTCTTCCACTACTCATGAAACTGTGAAGGAAGTTTTCTTCCACTACTCATGAAGCTGTGAAGGAAGTTTTCTTCCACTAATGAAACTGTGAAGGAAGTTTTCTTCCACTACTCATGAAACTGTGAAGGAAGTTTTCTTCCACTACTCATGAAGCTGTGAAGGAAGTTTTCTTCCACTACTCATGAAGCTGTGAAGGAAGTTTTCTTCCACTACTCATGAAGCTGTGAAGGAAGTTTTCTTCCACTACTCATGAAGCTGTGAAGGAAGTTTTCTTCCACTAATGAAACTGTGAAGGAAGTTTTCTTCCACTAATGAAACTGTGAAGGAAGTTTTCTTCCACTACTCATGAAGCTGTGAAGGAAGTTTTCTTCCACTAATGAAACTGTGAAGGAAGTTTTCTTCCACTACTCATGAAGCTGTGAAGGAAGTTTTCTTCCACTAATGAAACTGTGAAGGAAGTTTTCTTCCACTAATGAAACTGTGAAGGAAGTTTTCTTCCACTAATGAAACTGTGAAGGAAGTTTTCTTCCACTACTCATGAAACTGTGAAGGAAGTTTGCTTCCACTACTCATGAAACTGTGAAGGAAGTTTTCCTCCACTAACGAAACTGTGAAGGAAGTTTTCTTCCACTACTCATGAAGCTGTGAAGGAAGTTTTCTTCCACTACTCATGAAACTGTGAAGGAAGTTTGCTTCCACTACTCATGAAACTGTGAAGGAAGTTTTCTTCCACTACTCATGAAACTGTGAGGGAAGTTTTCTTCCACTAATGAAACTGTGAAGGAAGTTTTCTTCCACTACTCATGAAACTGTGAAGGAAGTTTTCTTCCACTACTCATGAAACTGTGAAGGAAGTTTTCTTCCACTAATGAAACTGTGAAGGAAGTTTTCTTCCACTACTCATGAAGCTGTGAAGGAAGTTTTCTTCCACTTTCCCATCCAGCTCATTCCATTTCCTATTCCCCTGATATTAAAGAAATGTTTTGACATGTTTGTGGCTCAACTGAATCTTCGGCTTCCGTCTGTGGCTCCTCGTTCCTTGTCACTTTTTCTTAAACAACCTGCCTTACTTTGCCTAAGTACCCCGTGGGTTTTTCTACCTTGTAATCCTTTTTCCTCTTTTGCTTGTCCCTTCCAGGGCCGTCAGGTTCAGTTTCTGGAAGCTCTGCATGTTGCTACTTCTCAGCTGCCAGACAAGTCTTGTTACAAACCTTTTAACTGTTCTCTTTCCATCGTACGTGTTTGACCAGGTGTGGCCCCCCACTCTGTGGCTGCACACTTGTTTGACCAGGTGTTGGTTCCCACACAACAATATACTCTGGTAAATATTAAGTAAAAATGTTATCTTCAGCAATACAGGAAGCTGAAGCAGCTGTAGGCACGCAGATATTGTATTAGTGTATAGTATATCAACTTGTTTATATTGCATTATTGCATTATTGGATAATGCATTACGCTGGTTTTATTGTTTGTGCTTCCCGGTGTAAGAGACGCGTCTATGTGTGTGTGTGCGAGTTTTTGTTTGAGTGTGTGTGTTTTGTGTGTTTGTACTTATCAAATTGTGTTTGCGGGGGTCGAGAGACTGCTCATGGCCCTGCCTCCTAGATTACTCTGGTTGGCTTCACTGATGTCTGGCCTCTTGGGTCTTATCATTTCTACTCTTGGAACTGTATATTGAGTTTGCTTCCACTACTGACCCATCCATGTCATTCTGTTTTTCCAACGACCCTGAGACTAAAGAAATAATTCCCGATATTCCTACGACTCATTTGTGTTTTCAGCTTTCACCTGTGTCCTCTTGATCCTGCTTCTCTTAATTCAAACCTTCCTCTCAGATCTGGTACCAGCCTGGTTGCAAGCCTTTGGACCTTTTCTAGTTTCTTCACGTTCTTGATTAGGTGTGGGCTACATGCTGGGGCCTCGTACTCATTGACTGGCCTAACATACGTTATTATTTCAGGTTTTGAAGGATTCTTTATTCAATTTCCTGAATGGTATTCTGAGGTACATATATGAATGACGTTATATGGTTATGTGCAGTTCTGGCGATATGCTCTGTGTTATATTCACCCTCAAGTCCTTTTCGCTCTCTTCTTTGCGACTCTTTCCTCCCATGTTGTACCCTGTGTTCGGCCTGCCCTGTCCCCCAATTGGCATAACCTTGCATTTGTTTGGGTTGAACTGGAGAAGCCACTTGTTTGATATCAACTGTAGTCTGTTGACGTCTCTCTGGAGTTTATTACTGTCTTCTCTTTTTATTCTTCCCATTAGTTTTATATCCACAAACAGTGGCATATAGGATTCAATATCCTCTAATAGGTCCTTCATGTATATTAGGAACGGCAGTGGTCGTAGCAGTGATCCTTTTGGAATACTACTTGTTACTCTCTCCCAGTGTGATGTCCCACTCTTTACTGCCACTCTCTCTCATTCAAGTACTCCCTGACCCACTGAAGCACTATACCTTTCAACCTTGCCTGTTTCTCTAATTTCTAGAGGATTTCTGGTGTGATACCGTTTCAAATGCTTTCCTGCAGTCCAAGAAGATGCAGTCCATCCATCCATCCAGCAAGTTTATATGACAGAATTTTCCATCTCCAAATCCGTGATGGTTTTCTGTAAGGGCACTTCTCCTCTTCATGTTCTCCAATATCCCTTTCCTTACTATCGTCCCAGCAACTTCTGACAGTATGCATCTTAAAGATACCAGCCTGTGTGTGTGTGTGTGTGTGTGTGTGTGTGTGTGTGTGTGTGTGTGTGTGTGTGTGTGTGTGTGTGTGTGTGTGTGTGCGCACTGTTAGAAACATTCTTGAGACTTCACTTCTCTTAGTCCAATCGAGAAAGTGTTGATGAAGCGTAGACAATTAGTCATATGTGTTGGTTATCATTAAACAATGAATTATAATGATAAATTAAGGAAGGATTAACACAAACTAAGAGTCAGGATTGTTGCTACGTGCACTTCAGAGTGTGTAGGCTCTTGTTCCAGCCTCAGAGAGTCATATTGCTGGAGCTGGTTACCCTCTCTTGCTGCTCTTTGCTGATTACTCTATCCTTTTCTGTAGGATAGTTTCTTTATGAGAACAGTGTCATGCTTCTCTGTTCTGTATGATAGTAACACTATTCTTATACTATTATTATTATTTTATTAACACATCGGCAGTTCAGTATTATTGTTGTAAAACCTTCGTGGGTTTAGTGCTTAGTTTTGTTTGTAATATTATTATTATTACTTTTATATAGGAGTTATTTCACAAGTCAGAGCAGCATGAGTTTAAAGCAGGTCGTTCCTGCCTCTTGCAGTTGTTGAACCATTACGACATGGTCTTGGATGCACTGCAAGACAAAATGCAGATGTAAGCTAGACAGACTTTGCAAAAAGTCTTCAACAAGTGCGACCATGGTGTAATAGCGCATGAAATGCATGTAACATGAATAACTGGAAAAGGGTGCGGATTTATTTTTTATTAATGGAACGCAAAAGAGTAATAGTCGATCGAGTAACAGGAGAGGCAGCCACTGTGACAAACTCTGTTACTGGAGGCACTGTACTCGCTCCATTCACTGTTCTCGCTTGAGGCACTGTACTCGCTTCAGTCACTGTACTCGCTCCAGTCATCTTTCTTATTCTCATATCCGACATAGCAGTGTAATGTAACTGCCCCGGGAGGGGGGTTGGGGGGGTAGCCAGCTTGGGTAACGAGGTGACGCACTGTTTCGCTGCTACCGGCAATTATAACGCAGCGAGTACACGCCAGACACAACCAACGTATGACCCTCTTATTTTTTGTTTACTTTTGCATTGGACACAATAAATGAAGTAAAATGTTGTTACTAGGCTGAGAGAGTCTGCCCTGATGCACCAGTGACCTTTACTGATGGTTGGGAGAGGGAGAGCTCAGGTGAGGGAGAGGGGGGAACAAAGGTGAGGGAGAAGGGAGAGCAAAGGCGAGGGAGAGGGGGAAACAAAGCTGAGGGAGAGGGAAAAGAACAGTAAAGGAGAGACAATTGAGGGGAACGGGAGTGGAGGGGGAGAAAGGGAGGGAGAAAGATATGGAAGGAAATAGGAGGATTACATGAGAGAGAAAGAGAGAAATGGAAAGCGGGAGAGATTCGGAGAGGGAGGACGGGAGACGAATAAAGAGGAGGATACAGAGGGGAGACAGGAAGCTACAGAGAGAAGAGTAAGAGAATGGGAGATGGGACAGAGAATTGAGAGGGGAGGGAGGTGATAAAAAGAGGATCAGCACAGAGAGGGCAAGCGGAGGAAGGCTACGAGGGGAAAGAGAAAGAGGAACAAGGGTAAGGAGAACAGAAGACGGGAAGTGGAAGAGAGGGGAGATAACAAGGGAGATAGGAAGGGGAAGGAGGGGTGAGCAAGAGGGAAGGAGGTGAGAGAGAGGAATAGGTAATTCGACTAATAGGCAGAAAGTGAAGGTAGACCGTGATAATAGGTGCTAGATGTTGATAGTGCCAGGTGTTGAGAGTGCCAGGTGTTGTTTAGAGTGCCAGGTGTTGAGTGTGCTAGGTGTTATTTAGAGTGCCGGGTGTTGAGAGTGCCAGGTGTTGTTCAGGGTGCTAGGTGTTGAGAGTGCCAGGTGTAAGAGTGGGAGTTGTTGAGAGTACCAAGTGTTGTTGAGAGTTCAAGATGTTGAGAGTGCCAGGTATTGTTAAGAATGCCAGGTATTAAGCGTGCCACGTGTTGTTAAAAGTGCCTGGTATTGTTGAGAGTGCCAGATATTGTTAAATGCTAGACGTTGTTGAGAGTGCCAGTTGTTGAGGGTGCCAAGTAGAGTCAGGTGTTGTTGAGGGCACCAGGAAGAGCCAGGTGATGTTGAAGGTGCCAGGCAGAACCAGGTGTTGTTGAGGGTGCCAGGTAGCGCCAGGTGTTGTTGAGGCTGCCAGGTAGAGCCAGGTGTTGTTGAGGGTGCCAGGTAGCGCCAGGTGCTGTTGAAGGTGCCAGGTAGAGCCAAATGTTGTTGAGGGTGCCAGGTAGAGCCAGGTGTTATTGAGGGTGCCAAGTAGAGCCAGATGTTGTTACCACCAGAGAGCTGCAAACAGTATTGAGTGTGCTAAGAGGATGGAAGGTGGGAAGATGGATGGATGGAAGGCGGGAGAGTGGATGGATGGAAGGTGGGAGGATAGATAGATGGAAGGTGGGAAGATGGATGGATGGAAGGTGGGAAGGTGGATGGATGGAAGGTGGGAAGGTGGATGGATGGAAGGTGGGAGGGTTGATGAATGGAAGGTGGGAAGATGGATGGATGGAAGGTGGGAGGGTGGATGGATGGAAGGTGGGAGGGTGGATGGTTGGAAGGTGCGAGGATAGATAGATGGAAGGTGGGACGGTGGATGGATGGAAGGTGGGAGGATGGATAGGTGGAAGGTGGGAGGGTGGATGGATGGAAGGTGGGAGGATGGATAGGTGGAAGGTGGGAGGGTGGATGGATGGAAGGTGGGAAGATGGATGGATGGAAGGTGGGAGGGTGGATGGATGGACGGAAGGTGAGAGGGAGGATGGATGGAATGTGGGACGATGGATGGATGGAAGGTGGGAGGATGGATAGGTGGAAGGTGGGAGGGTGGATGGATGGAAGGTGGGAAGATGGATGGATGGAAGATGGGAGGGTGGATGGATGGAAGGTGGGAGGGTGGATGGATGGATGGAAGGTGGGAGGATGGATGGATGGATGGAAGGTGGGAGAATGGATGGATGGATGGAAGGTGGGAGGATGGATGGATGGAAGAGGGGAGGGTGGATGGATGGAAGGTGGGAAGAGGGATGGATGGAAGGTGGGAGGATGGATGGATGGAAGGTGCGAGGCTGGATGGATGGAAGGTGGGAGGCTGGATGGATGGAAGGTGGGAGGCTGGATGGATGGAAGACGGGAGGATGGATGAATGGAAGGTGGGAGGATGGATAGATTAAACGTGGTAGGGTTGATGGATGGAAGGTGGGAAGATGGATGGATGGATGGAAGGTGGGAGGCTGGATGGATGGAAGGTGGGAGGCTGGATGGATGGAAGACGGGAGGATGGATGAATGGAAGGTGGGAGGATGGATAGATTAAACGTGGTAGGGTTGATGGATGGAAGGTGGGAGGATGGATGGAAGGTGGGAGGATGGATGGATGGAAGGTGGGAGGATGGATGGAGGGAAGGTGGGAGGGTGGATGGATGGAAGGTGGGAGGATGGATGGAGGGAAGGCTGGAGGGTGGATGGATGGATGGAAGGTGGGAGGATGGATGGATGGAAGGTGGGAGGATGGATGGATGGAAGGTGGGAGGATGGATGGATGGAAGGTGGGAGGATGTATGGATGGAAGGTGGGAGGATGGTTGGATGGAAGGTGGGAGGATGGTTGGATGGAAGGTAGGAGGATGGTTGGATGAAAGGTGGGAGGGTGGATAGATGGAATGTGGGAGGATGGATGGGTGGAAGGTGGGAGGATGGATGGATGGAAGGTGGGAGGATGGATGGATGGAAGGTGGGAGGATGGTTGGATGGAAGGTGGGAGGATGGTTGGATGGAAGGTGGGAGTATGGAAGGTGGGAGGATGGATAGATGGGAGGATGGATGGATGGAAGGTGGGAGGATGGATGGATGGAAGGTGGGAGGATGGATGGATGGAAGGTGGGAGGATGGATGGATGGAAGGTGGGAGGATGGATGGATGGAAGGTGGGAGGATGGATGGATGGAAGGTGGGAGGATGGATGGATGGAAGATGGGAGGATGGTTGGATGGAAGATGGGAGGATGGATAGATGGAAGGTGGTTGGATGGATGGCTCGAAGGTGGGAGGATGGATGGATGGATGGATGGAAGGTGGGAGGATGGATGGATGGAAGGTGGGAGGATGGATGGATGGAAGGTGGGAGGATGGATGGATGGAAGGTGGGAGGGTGGATGGATGGAAGGTGAGGCTGGATGGATGGAAGGTGGGAGGATGGATGGATGGAAGGTGGGAGGATGGATAGATGGAAGGTGGGAAGATGGATTGATGGAAGGTAGGAGGATGGATAGATGGATGGAAGGTAGGAGGATGGATAAATGGATGGAAGGTGAGAGGATGGATAAATAAAAGATGGGAAGATGGATGGATGGAAGGTGAGAGGATGGATAAGTAGAAGGTTGGAAGATGGATGGATGGATGGAAGGTGAGAGGATGGATAAGTAGAAGGTGGGAAGATGGATGGATGGAAGGTGAGAGGATGGATAAGTAGAAGGTGGGAGGAGGGATAGATGGATTGGAGGATGGGGGATGAAAGGTGGGAGGATGGATGGATGGATGGTGGGAGAGTGGATGGATGGAAGGTGAGAGGATAGGTGGATGGAAGGTGGCAGGATGGATAGATGGAAGGTGGGAGGGTGGATGGATGGTAGGTGGGAGGATGGATGGATGGAAGGTGGATGGATGGAATGTGGGAGGGTGGATGGATGGAAGGTGGGAAGATGGACGAATTGATGAAAGGAGGGAGGGTGGATGGATGGAAGGTGTAAGGATGGATGGATGTAAGGTGGGAGGATGGAAGGTGGGAGGATGGATAGATGGAAGGTGGGAGGGTGCATGGATGGAAGGTGGGAGGATGGATGGATGGAAGGTGGGAGGATGAATGGATGGATGGAAGGTGGGAGGATGAATGGATGGAAGGTGGAAGGATGGATGGATGGGAGGTGGGAGGATGGATGGATGGAAGGTGGTAGGATGGATTGATGTAAGGTGGGAGGATGGGTGGATGGGAGGTAGGAGGATGGATGGATGGATGGAAGGTGGGAGGATAAATAGATGGAATGTGGAAGGATGGATAGATGGAAGGTGGGAGGATGGAAGGTGGGAGGATGAATGGATGGATGGAAGGTGGGAGGATGGGTGGATGGGAGGTAGGAGGATGGATGGATGGATGGAAGGTGGGAGGATAAATAGATGGAATGTGGAAGGATGGATAGATGGAAGGTGGGAGGATGGATGGATGGAAGGTGGGAGGATGGATGGATGGAAGGTGGGAGGATGGATGGATGAAAGGTGGGAGGATGGATGGAAGGTGGGAAGGTGGATGGATGGAATGTGGGAGGATGGATGGATGGAAGGTGGGAGGATGGAAGGTGGGAAGATGGACGGATGGACGGAAGGTGGGAGGATGGATAGATGGAAGGTGGGAGGATGGATAGATGGAAGGTGGGAGGATGGATAGATGGAAGGTGGGAAGGTGGATGGATGGAAGGTGGGAGGATGGACGGATGGATGGAAGGTGTAAGGGTGGATGGATGGAAGGTGATAGGATGGATAGATGAAAGGTGGGAGGATGGATGGAAGGTGGGAAGGTGGATGGATGGAATGTGGGAGGATGGATGGATGGAAGGTGGGAGGATGGAAGGTGGGAAGATGGACGGATGGACGGAAGGTGGGAGGATGGATAGATGGAAGGTGGATGGATGGGCGGAAGGTGTGAGGATGGATAGATGGAAGGTGGGAGGGTGGATGGATGGAAGGTGGTAGGATGGATGGATGGAAGGTGGGAGGGTGGACGGATGGAAGGTGGGAGGATGGATGGATGGAAGGTGGGAGCGTGGACGGATGGAAGGTGGGAGGATGGATGGATGGAAGGTGGGAGGGTGGACGGATGGGAGGGTGGATGGATGGAAGGTGGGAGGATGGATGGATGGAAGGTAGGAGGGTGGATGAATGGAAGGTGGGAGGATGGATGGTTGGAAGGTGGGAGGATGGATGGTTGGAAGGTGGGAGGGTGGATGGATGGAAGGTGGGAGGGTGGATGGATGGAAGCTGGGAGGATGGACGGATGGAAGGTGGGAGGATGGATGGATGGAATGTGGGAGGATGGACGGATGGAAGGTGGGAGGGTGGATGGATGGAAGGTGGGAGGATGGATGGATGGATGGATGGAAGGCGGGAGGATGGACTGATGGAAGGTGGGAGGGTGGATGGATGGAAGGTGGGAGGATGGATGGATGGATGGATGGAAGGTGGGAGGATGGATGGATGGAAGGTGGGAGGATGGATGGAAGGTGGTAGGGTGGAGGGATGGAAGATGGGATGATGGATGAATGGAAGGTGAGAGGATGGATGGATGGTTGGTGGGAGGATGGATGGATGGAAGGTGGGACGGTGGATGGATGGATGGAAGTTGGGAGGGTAGATGGATGGAAGGTGGAAGGATGGATGGATGGGAGGTGGGAGGATGAATGGATGGATGGATGGAAGGTGGTAGGATGGATTGATGTAAGGTGGGAGGATGGGTGGATGGGAGGTAGGAGGATGGATGGATGGATGGAAGGTGGGAGGATAAATAGATGGAATGTGGAAGGATGGATAGATG
>NC_091323.1:28663844-28673844 GCF_038502225.1 Cherax quadricarinatus
AGCGGTTGTGGTGGATGTTGGTGGTGGTGGAGGTAGTGGTGGTGGTGGTAGATGGTGGTGGTGGTAGATGGTGGTGGTGGATGTTAGTGGAGGATGTTGGTGGAGGTAATGGTGGTGGTGGTAGATCGTGGTTGTGGTTGTTGGTGATGGATGCTGGTGATAGTGGTGGTGGTGTTGGAGGTAGTGGTGGATGTTGGTGGCAGATAATGATTAAGGTAGTAGTGGTAGCGGATGATGATGGTCGTGGATGGTGGATGATGTAGTGGTGGTAGTGGTGAAGGATAATTATGGAGGTAGTGCTGGTGGTGGTGATGGTTGATGATGCAAGTAGTGGTAGTGGTGGTTTATTTACGTAGTGGTGGTAGTAGTGATGGTTGATGGTGGAGGTAGTGGTGATGATAGTGGTGGTTGTGGTGAAGGATGATCATGGAGATAGTAGTGGTAGTGGTGATGATTGATGGTGGAGGTACTGGTGATTATAGTGGTAGTAGTATTGACAATAGTATAACTTTTCCTTCCTTTCATGAGAATCTGACTGAACATTTCAGTTATAAGATGACTTACCTAACACTGTTGAAAGTACCTCAGTTTTTGTGGAAAGTGGATAAAGGAAGACACAGACATAATCTAACAATGATTACATTTAGCAGACGTGGGAACCTAACGTGATAGCTCAGCCATGATGAATAAAACACACGTACAACATTAAATATCTTTAGTGACAAAACCTTTCGCCTGCTGCGCAGGCGAAAGGTAGAAACTTCTCGTCAATAAAGACACCCCAGTGTTGCGCATGTACCTTACTTGTCGGTATTGTATACAGTTTATAATGCCAGTGGTGACACTTTTCCAATTGCTCGTGCTCCCTCGTTTGTAATATTGCTCAGTGTTGACGACCCCGTTTAGTGCCGGAACAAATACAAAAATTGTTTGCGGGTCACATAGAGCCAGTAAAGCATTTAAATTACTGGAAACGCCTTAAAATCTTAAATATGTACTCACTGGAGCGGAGCAGAGAGAGAGATACATGATAATATATATCTGGAAAATATTCGCGGGCCTGGTGCCAAATCTGCACACTGCTATAATATACTGGAGCGAGAGATATGAGAGGAAGTGCAAAATAAACCCGGTGAAAAGCAGGAGTGCAGTGAACACAAAAAGGGAACACCGTATCAACATTCGAGGTCCCAGATTATTGAACATCTTACCGAAAGATATCAGAAACACTGCTGGAACAAGTGTAGAAGTCTTGAAGAGGAACCTGGAAAAATATCTTCACCAGGTGCCAGATCAGCCAGGATAGCAGCAGACGAGCCTGGCCGCCCATGGCCGGGCTCCTGGAGTAGACTCCTCGAAACTCATCAAAAGTAATAAAGTATTGAAATCATATTTTCCAGATAGCTGAGAGAATAAGAGTGTAGCTGCCCTGAGAGGGTTAGCTGAGAGATATACGAGTGTAGCTGTCTTGAGAGGGTTAGCTGAGAGATATACGAGTGTAGCTGTCTTGAGCGAGTTAGCTGAGAGATGTACTAGTGTGGCTGTCGTAAGAGAGTTAGCTGAGAGATGTACTAGTGTAGCTGTCTTGAGCGAGTTAGCTGAGAGATATACGAGTGTAGCTGTCTTGAGAGAGTTAGCTGAGAGATGTACTAATGTAGCTGTCTTGAGAGAGTTAGCTGAGAGATGTACTAGTGTAGCTGTCTTGAGCGAGTTAGCTGAGAGATATACGAGTGTAGCTGTCTTGAGAGAGTTAGCTGAGAGATGTACTAGTGTAGCTGTCTTGAGAGAGTTAACTGAGAGATGTACTAGTGTAGCTGTCTTGAGAGAGTTAGCTGAGAGATATACGAGTGTAGCTGTCTTGAGAGAGTTAGCTGAGAGATATGCGAGTGTAGCTGTCTTGAGAGAGTTAGCTGAGAGATATACGAGTGTAGCTGTCTTGAGAGAGTTAGCTGAGAGATGTACTAGTGTAGCTGTCTTGAGAGAGTTAGCTGAGAGATATACGAGTGTAGCTGTCTTGAGAGAGTTAGCTGAGAGATGTACTAGTGTAGCTGTCTTGAGAGAGTTAGCTGAGAGATATACGAGTGTAGCTGTCTTGAGAGAGTTAGCTGAGAGATATACGAGTGTAGCTGTCTTGAGAGAGTTAGCTGAGAGATGTACTAGTGTAGCTGTCTTAAGAGAGTTAGCTGAGACATATACGTGTGTTCGCATCGCTATTGGGCCGTGCGGACGTGCTGCGCAGTAGCTCCTGATTGAGTTGGCTTTTGCGCAGTGTTGACGTGTACCTGGCTCTGTGAAGACCTGTTTGCGCGCTCTCTAGAATTGAAGCAAGATGCCCTCCATCGAGCAACTTTACCAACAGCTTAAGGAAGAATTGAGGTTGGCGAATATGGAAATTCGGCGACTGACCGAGGAAAACAAGAAGATTCGTAGCAGTCCTCCTGTTTTGAGTCCTCAGGTCAAGAAGGGAAACTGGTCAGTGGCTGGACAGCAGGGAAAGAAGTTGACGATCAAGAAGATGAATGGAAAGGTAGAAACGATGAAGAAGAAAGAGACTGCCGTGGAAACTGTTGTGGAAACATCCAATACATTCTCAGTGCTACCCGACGAATGTGAGTCGACTACTGGGAACGAGACGACGAAAGACATTAAGGAAGGTAAGAATATTGTTGTTGTTGGGGATAGCCAAGTTAGGTATATGGATAGGGCGTTCTGCTTGAAGGACAGGAGTAGGAGACAGAGAGTTTGCTTTCCTGGGGCTGGGATGGAGGATATTGTTAGCCGTCTGGATGACATCATGAAAGGTAATGGGAGCAATCCTATTATCTGTCTCAGTGCTGGAGGCAACGATGTTGGCAGACGTAGGAGTGAGGACCTGATTAGCAGGTATAGGTCAGCAATAGAAATAATTAGAAGTAAGGGTGGGAACCCTCTCATATGTGGTATTTTGCCAAGGAGGGGAGTTGGAAATGAATGGTTGTCCAGGGCAATTGGTGTCAATTGCTGGCTGGACAAATACTGTAAGGAAAATGCAGTAACATTCATTGACAACTGGGACCTCTTCTATGGCAGAAATGACATGTTTGCTAGGGATGGGGTTCACTTATCTAGGTGTGGGGTGGGAGCACTGGCAACTGCAGTGGAGGGAGCAGTTAGGACTTTAAACTAGGAATAGTTAGTGGTATGGGTTTTGGCAGGAAAGCAGTGAAGTCCCAGTGTAGTAATATTACGAGTTCTAGGGGAACTAGTAATAATAAGAACGAGATAGATATTGAAAAGCCAGGGACCTTGGGTGATAAGGACAGTAATAGGTTTAGTAGAAAAATAGAAATGAGCAGGAAGGGTAAAGAGAAAGGAGAGTCTTTCAATGTTTATTATGCTAATTGCCGTAGTGCTAGGAATAAGATGGACGAGTTGAGATTAGTTGCTAGTGTAGGTAACATTGATGTATTTGCCTTAACTGAGACGTGGTTTAATTCAAAAAGTCGGGACATGCCTGCGGAATGTCATATTCAGGGTTTTAAATTGTTCCAAGAAGATAGAAGTATTGGGAGGGGGGGTGGGGTGGCATTGTATGTCCGAGATCGCTTGAACTGTTGCATAAAAACGGGTATTAAGTCTGAAGTAACACATACAGAGTCTGTTTGGATAGAATTTTCAGAGGGGCATGAAAAACTGATTTTAGGAGTGATATACCGTCCCCCAAACTTAGATAGGGACCAAGGGAAACTACTATGGGAGGAAATTGTTAAGGCCACAAGGCACGATAATGTAGTAATTCTAGGAGACTTTAACTTTAGTCATGTTGATTGGAATTTCTTGACTGGGAATTTAGAATCATACGACTTCTTAGAAGTATTTCAGGATTGTTTTTTGAAGCAGTTTGTGACAGAACCTACAAGGGGAAATAACCTGCTTGACTTAGTTATGGCAAACAATGAATCCCTTGTTAATAATTTAGAAATTTCTGAGGAACTGGGTGCTAGCGACCACAAATCAATTACATTTAGCATTGAATGGAAGTACGTTAGTAGCGATAACTCAGTAACAGTCCCAGATTTTCGCTTAGCAGATTACGATGGGCTTAGAGAACACTTATCATCTGTTGACTGGGGTAACGAAGAGAGCTATCAATATGACAGTTTTCTGAACACTATACATGCTGCTCAAAGAGCGTTTATCCCATATAAAGAAATTAGATCAAATAGAAATGACCCAAAATGGATGAATAATAGGCTCAAATATCTACTAGGGCAAAAGAAAGGAATTTATAGGCGTATCAAAAGAGGTGAGGGTCATCTTATGAATCAGTATATTGACATTAAGAGGGACATTAAAAAGGGGATAAGAAAAGCTAAAAGGGACTATGAAATTAAAGTTGCTAGGGATTCTAAAACTAACCCAAAAAGTTTTTTCCAGGTCTATAGAACAAAAGTTAGAGATAAGATAGGTCCCCTTAAAAATAACTATGGGCACCTTACTGACAAAGAGAATGAAATGTGCTTGATTTTAAATAATTATTTTCTCTCAGTTTTTACACAGGAAGACACTAACAATATTCCAGTAATTAATTTTTACAGTGGGCTAGAAGAAGATAAATTATGTAACATCACAGTCACTAGTGAGATGGTTGTGAGGCAGATAGACAGACTGAAGCAAAATAAGTCGCCAGGTCCTGATGAGGTTTTTTCAAGGGTTCTTAAGGAATGCAAAATGGAACTCTGTGAACCATTAACTAATATTTTTAATTTATCTCTTCAAACAGGTGTAGTGTCTGATATGTGGAAGATGGCTAATGTAACTCCTATTTTTAAAACAGGGGACAAGTCGTTACCGTCAAATTACCGCCCAATAAGCCTGACCTCAATTGTAGGCAAATTACTAGAGTCAATTATAGCTGAGATTATAAGAAGCCATCTCGATAAGCATAGCTTGATTAATGATACTCAGCATGGATTCACAAGAGGCCGGTCTTGTCTAACTAATTTATTAACTTTCTTCAGTAAAGCTTTTGAGGCTGTTGACCACAATAAAGAATTTGATATTATTTACTTAGATTTTAGTAAGGCTTTTGATAGAGTTCCGCACCATAGACTGTTAAAGAAAGTGGCAGCTCATGGCATTGGGGGAAAAGTGCTCTCGTGGATCGAGTCATGGCTCACTGACAGGAAGCAGAGAGTGTCCATAAATGGGGTTAAATCCGAGTGGGGATCTGTAACAAGTGGCGTTCCACAGGGATCAGTCTTGGGCCCGTTGTTGTTTATAATATATATCAATGATCTTGATGAGGGAATTACTAGTGATATGAGCAAATTCGCCGATGACACAAAGATAGGTAGGATAATTGATTCAAACGTAGATGTTAGGGAACTTCAGGAGGATTTAAACAAACTCTATTCTTGGTCAGAAAAGTGGCAGATGCAGTTCAATGTAGATAAATGCAAGGTTCTGAGGCTTGGGAGTGCCCATAACACTAGTACTTATAAATTAAATGATGTAGAACTTAGCCATACAGATTGCGAGAAGGACTTGGGGGTTATGGTGAGCAGCAACCTTAAACCAAGACAGCAATGCCTAAGCGTACGTAATAAGGCAAATAGATTACTGGGATTTATATCAAGAAGTGTAAGCAACAGAAGTCCAGAGGTCATACTGCAGCTTTATACATCATTAGTAAGGCCTCACCTAGATTATGCAGCTCAGTTCTGGTCTCCGTATTACAAAATGGACATAAATTCGTTAGAAAACATTCAGCGTAGGATGACTAAATTAATACATAGCATCAGAAATCTTCCTTATGAAGAAAGATTGAAGACTCTTAAGTTACATTCACTTGTTAGACGAAGAATGAGGGGAGACCTGATCGAAGTGTATAAGTGGAAGATAGGTATAAATAAAGGGGATATTAATAAGGTCTTGAGGATGTCTCTCCAAGAGAGAACGCGCAGTAATGGATTTAAATTAGGTAAGTTTAGATTTAGAAAGGACATAGGAAAGTATTGGTTTGGAAATAGGGTAGTTGATGAGTGGAACAGTCTACCTAGTTGGGTTATTGAGGCTGGGACTTTGGGTAGTTTCAAATCTAGGTTGGATAAGTACATGAGTGGGAGGGGTTGGATTTGAGTGGGACTTTCACATCAGAGCTTATTTCTTGGGTGGCATTGAAAATTGGGTTGGGCAAATGTTTTGTTAGTGGGATGAATTGTAAAGGACCTGCCTAGTATGGGCCAGCAGGCCTCCTGCAGTGTTCCTCCTTTTCTTATGTTCTTATGTTCTAGCTGTCTTGAGAGAGTTAGCTGAGAGATGTACTAGCGTAGCTGTCTTGAGAGAGTTAGCTGAGAGATGTACTAGTGTAGCTGTCTTAAGAGAGTTAGCTGAGAGATATACGAGTGTAGCTGTCTTGAGAGAGTTAGCTGAGAGAGTTAGCTGAGAGATGTACTAGTGTGGCTGTCGTAAGAGAGTTAGCTGAGAGATGTACTAGTGTAGCTGTCTTGAGCGAGTTAGCTGAGAGATATACGAGTGTAGCTGTCTTGAGAGAGTTAGCTGAGAGATGTACTAATGTAGCTGTCTTGAGAGAGTTAGCTGAGAGATGTACTAGTGTAGCTGTCTTAAGAGAGTTAGCTGAGAGATGTACTAGTGTAGCTGTCTTGAGCGAGTTAGCTGAGAGATATACGAGTGTAGCTGTCTTGAGAGAGTTAGCTGAGAGATGTACTAGTGTAGCTGTCTTGAGAGAGTTAACTGAGAGATGTACTAGTGTAGCTGTCTTGAGAGAGTTAGCTGAGAGATATGCGAGTGTAGCTGTCTTGAGAGAGTTAGCTGAGAGATATACGAGTGTAGCTGTCTTGAGAGAGTTAGCTGAGAGATGTACTAGTGTAGCTGTCTTGAGAGAGTTAGCTGAGAGATATACGAGTGTAGCTGTCTTGAGAGAGTTAGCTGAGAGATGTACTAGTGTAGCTGTCTTGAGAGAGTTAGCTGAGAGATATACGAGTGTAGCTGTCTTGAGAGAGTTAGCTGAGAGATATACGAGTGTAGCTGTCTTGAGAGAGTTAGCTGAGAGATGTACTAGTGTAGCTGTCTTAAGAGAGTTAGCTGAGACATATACGAGTGTAGCTGTCTTGAGAGAGTTAGCTGAGAGATATACGAGTGTAGCTGTCTTGAGAGAGTTAGCTGAGAGATGTACTAGCGTAGCTGTCTTGAGAGAGTTAGCTGAGAGATGTACTAGTGTAGCTGTCTTAAGAGAGTTAGCTGAGAGATATACGAGTGTAGCTGTCTTGAGAGAGTTAGCTGAGAGATATACGAGTGTAGCTGTCTTGAGAGAGTTAGCTGAGAGATGTACTAGTGTAGCTGTCTTGAGAGAGTTAGCTGAGAGATGTACTAGCGTAGCTGTCTTGAGAGAGTTAGCTGAGAGATGTACTAGTGTAGCTGTCTTGAGAGAGTTAGCTGAGAGATGTACTAGTGTAGCTGTCTTGAGAGAGTTAGCTGAGAGATATACGAGTGTAGCTGTCTTGAGAGAGTTAGCTGAGAGATATACGAGTGTAGCTGTCTTGAGAGAGTTAGCTGAGAGATGTACTAGTGTAGCTGTCTTAAGAGAGTTAGCTGAGACATATACGAGTGTAGCTGTCTTGAGAGAGTTAGCTGAGAGATATACGAGTGTAGCTGTCTTGAGAGAGTTAGCTGAGAGATGTACTAGCGTAGCTGTCTTGAGAGAGTTAGCTGAGAGATGTACTAGCGTAGCTGTCTTGAGAGAGTTAGCTGAGACATATACGAGTGTAGCTGTCTTGAGAGAGTTAGCTGAGAGATGTACTAGTGTAGCTGTCTTGAGAGAGTTAGCTGAGAGATGTACTAGCGTAGCTGTCTTGAGAGAGTTAGCTGAGAGATGTACTAGTGTAGCTGTCTTGAGAGAGTTAGCTGAGAGATGTACTAGTGTAGCTGTCTTGAGAGAGTTAGCTGAGAGATATACGAGTGTAGCTGTCTTGAGAGAGTTAGCTGAGAGATATACGAGTGTAGCTGTCTTGAGAGAGTTAGCTGAGAGATATACGAGTGTAGCTGTCTTGAGAGAGTTAGCTGAGAGATATACGAGTGTAGCTGTCTTGAGAGAGTTAGCTGAGAGATGTACTAGTGTAGCTGTCTTGAGAGAGTTAGCTGAGAGATGTACTAGCGTAGCTGTCTTGAGAGAGTTAGCTGAGAGATGTACTAGTGTAGCTGTCTTAAGAGAGTGTCTACGTCAATAATTCTGAGGAAATTATCTAAACACAACCTAACTTGGTGTAAATGAGTCAAGAGCAGTAGGAAAGTCATCTAACACAAAGTTATCAGTTTCCTGGTTATTTTACTTCCACATTACAATTGTTCATCAGTGTTCACCACTCTAGCAGTTACTTGGTGAATGTTCATCACTTTTATTTCACCCTAAAAGCCGCTCCAATTAAGTGAATGTCATAAAAATTTTATAATTTTAACAATTAACTTTGCTTCTTATTATTAATAAAGACAGACTTTCATAAAGTCTAGTTTCCCATACCTAGTCACTTCTACAACACGTGTAGCCTTCAGTCACTTCTACAACAAGTGTAGCCTTCAGTCACTTCTACAACAAGTGTAGCCTTCAGTCACTTCTACAACAAGTGTAGCCTTCAGTCACTTCTACAACAAGTGTAGCCTTCAGTCACTTCTACAACAAGTGTAGCCTTCAGTCACTTCTACAACAAGTGTAGCCTTAAGTCACTTCTACAACAAGTGTAGCCATCAGTCACTTCTACAACAAGTGTAGCCATCAGTCACTTCTACAACACGTGTAGCCTTCAGTCACTTCTACAACACGTGTAGCCTTCAGTCACTTCTACAACACGTGTAGCCTTCAGTCACTTCTACAACACGTTTAGCCTTCAGTCACTTCTACAACAAGTGTAGCCATCAGTCACTTCTACAACACGTGTAGCCTTCAGTCACTTCTACAACACGTGTAGCCTTCAGTCACTTCTACAACACGTGTAGCCTTCAGTCACTTCTACAACACGTGTAGCCTTCAGTCACTTCTACAACACGTGTAGCCTTAAGTCACTTCTACAACAAGTGTAGCCTTCAGTCACTTCTACAACAAGTGTAGCCTTCAGTCACTTCTACAACAAGTGTAGCCTTCAGTCACTTCTACAACAAGTGTAGCCTTCAGTCACTTCTACAACAAGTGTAGCCTTCAGTCACTTCTACAACAAGTGTAGCCTTCAGTCACTTCTACAACAAGTGTAGCCTTCAGTCACTTCTACAACAAGTGTAGCCTTAAGTCACTTCTACAACAAGTGTAGCCATCAGTCACTTCTACAACAAGTGTAGCCATCAGTCACTTCTACAACACGTGTAGCCTTCAGTCACTTCTACAACACGTGTAGCCTTCAGTCACTTCTACAACACGTGTAGCCTTCAGTCACTTCTACAACACGTGTAGCCTTCAGTCACTTCTACAACACGTGTAGCCTTCAGTCACTTCTACAACACGTGTAGCCTTCAGTCACTTCTACAACAGGTGTAGCCTTAAGTCACTTCTACAACACGTGTAGCCTTCAGTCACTTCTACAACAAGTGTAGCCTTAAGTCACTTCTACAACACATGTAGCCTTCAGTCACTTCTACAACAAGTGTAGCCTTCAGTCACTTCTACATCAAGTGTAGCCTTCAGTCACTTCTACAACAAGTGTAGCCTTCAGTCACTTCTACAACAAGTGTAGCCATCAGTCACTTCTACAACAAGTGTAGCCTTCAGTCACTTCTACATCAAGTGTAGCCTTCAGTCACTTCTACAACAAGTGTAGCCTTCAGTCACTTCTACATCAAGTGTAGCCATCAGTCACTTCTACAACAAGTGTAGCCATCAGTCACTTCTACAACAAGTGTAGCCTTCAGTCACTTCTACAACAAGTGTAGCCATCAGTCACTTCTACAACAAGTGTAGCCATCAGTCACTTCTACAACAAGTGTAGCCTTCAGTCACTTCTACAACAAGTGTAGC
>NC_091323.1:28678844-28693844 GCF_038502225.1 Cherax quadricarinatus
AGTGTGGTAGTACTTTGACACTGTAGGTTACAGTGTGGTAGTACTTAGACACTGTAGGTTACAGTGTGGTAGTACTTAGACACTGTAGGTTACAATGTGGTAGTACTTAGACACTGTAGGTTACAGTGTGGTAGTACTTTGACACTGTAGGTTAGTGTGGTAGTACTTAGACACTGTAGGTTACAGTGTGGTAGAACTTTGACACTGTAGGTTACAGTGTGGTAGTACTTTGACACTGTAGGTTACAGTGTGGTAGTACTTAGACACTGTAGGTTACAGTGTGGTAGTACTTAGACACTGTAGGTTACAGTGTGGTAGTACTTAGACACTGTAGGTTACAGTGTGGTAGTACTTAGACACTGTAGGTTACAGTGTGGTAGTACTTTGACACTGTAGTTTACAGTGTGGTAGTACTTTGACACTGTAGGTTACAGTGTGGTAGTACTTTGACACTTTAGGTTACAGTGTGGTAGTACTTAGACACTGTAGGTTACAGTGTGGTAGTACTTTGACACTGTAGTTTACAGTGTGGTAGTACTTTGACACTGTAGGTTACAGTGTGGTAGTACTTTGACACAGTGACTTACAGTGTGGCGGTACTGAGACACAGTGGCTTACAGTGTGGCAGTACTGAGACACAGTGACTTACAGTGTGGCAGTACTGAGACACAGTGGCTTAGTGTGGCAGTACTGAGACACAGTGGCTTACAGTGTGGCAGTACTGAGACACAGTGACTTACAGTGTGGCAGTACTGAGACACAGTGGCTTAGTGTGGCAGTACTGAGACACAGTGGCTTACAGTGTGGCAGTACTGAGACACAGTGACTTACAGTGTGGCAGTACTGAGACACAGTGACTTACAGTGTGGCAGTACTGAGACACAGTGACTTACAGTGTGGCAGTACTGAGACACAGTGACTTAGTGTGGCAGTACTGAGACAGTGACTTACAGTGTGGCAGTACTGAGACACAGTGGCTTACGGTGTGGCAGTACTGAGACACAGTAGCTTACAGTGTGGCAGTACTGAGACACTGGCTTACAGTGTGGCAGTAGTGAGACACAGTAGCTTATAGAGTGGCAGTACTGAGACACAGTGGCTTACAGTGTGGCAGTACTGAGACACAGTGGCTTACAGTGTGGCAGTACTGAGACACAGTGACTTACAGTTTGGCAGTACTGAGACACAGTGGCTTAGTGTGGCAGTACTGAGACACAGTGACTTACAGTGTGGCAGTACTGAGACACAGTGACTTACAGTGTGGCAGTACTGAGACACAGTGGCTTACAGTGTGGCAGTACTGAGACACAGTGACTTACAGTGTAGCAGTACTGAGACACAGTGACTTACAGTGTGGCAGTACTGAGACACAGTGACTTACAGTTTGGCAGTACTGAGACACAGTGACTTACAGTGTGGCAGTACTGAGACACAGTGGCTTACAGTTTGGCAGTACTGAGACACAGTGGCTTACAGTTTGGCAGTGCTGAGACACAGTGGCTTACAGTTTGGCAGTGCTGAGACACAGTGGCTTACAGTTTGGCAGTACTGAGACACAGTGGCTTACAGTTTGGCAGTGCTGAGACACAGTGACTTAGTTTGGCAGTGCTGAGACACAGTGACTTACAGTTTGGCAGTGCTGAGACACAGTGGCTTACAGTTTGGCAGTAGTGAGACACAGTGACTTACAGTTTGGCAGTAGTGAGACACAGTGACTTACAGTTTGGCAGTAGTGAGACACAGTGACTTACAGTTTGGCAGTAGTGAGACACAGTGACTTACAGTGTGGCAGTACTGAGACACAGTGACTTACAGTTTGGCAGTAGTGAGACACAGTGGCTTACAGTTTGGCAGTACTGAGACACAGTGACTTACAGTTTGGCAGTAGTGAGACACAGTGACTTACAGTTTGGCAGTAGTGAGACACAGTGACTTACAGTTTGGCAGTAGTGAGACACAGTGACTTACAGTTTGGCAGTAGTGAGACACAGTGGCTTACAGTTTGGCAGTACTGAGACACAGTGGCTTACAGTTTGGCAGTACTGAGACACAGTGGCTTACAGTGTGGCAGTACTGAGACACAGTGGCTTACAGTTTGGCAGTACTGAGACACAGTGGCTTACAGTTTGGCAGTACTGAGACACAGTGGCTTACAGTTTGGCAGTACTGAGACACAGTGGCTTACAGTGTGGCAGTACTGAGACACAGTGACTTACAGTTTGGCAGTACTGAGACACAGTGGCTTACAGTTTGGCAGTACTGAGACACAGTGACTTACAGTTTGGCAGTACTGAGACACAGTGGCTTACAGTTTGGCAGTACTGAGACACAGTGACTTACAGTTTGGCAGTACTG
Organism: Cherax quadricarinatus; assembly: GCF_038502225.1. Lineage (NCBI taxonomy): Eukaryota > Metazoa > Arthropoda > Malacostraca > Decapoda > Parastacidae > Cherax > Cherax quadricarinatus. Next base: position 28,681,200 of record NC_091323.1, read on the forward strand.
AGACACAGTGGCTTACAGTTTGGCAGTACTGAGACACAGTGACTTACAGTTTGGCAGTACTGAGACACAGTGGCTTACAGTTTGGCAGTACTGAGACACATTGACTTACAGTTTGGCAGTACTGAGACACAGTGGCTTACAGTTTGGCAGTGCTGAGACACAGTGACTTACAGTTTGGCAGTACTGAGACACAGTGACTTACAGTTTGGAAGTACTGAGACACAGTGGCTTACAGTTTGGCAGTACTGAGACACAGTGACTTACAGTTTGGCAGTACTGAGACACAGTGACTTACAGTTTGGCAGTACTGAGACACAGTGGCTTACAGTTTGGCAGTACTGAGACACAGTGACTTACAGTTTGGCAGTACTGAGACACAGTGACTTACAGTTTGGCAGTACTGAGACACAGTGACTTACAGTTTGGCAGTACTGAGACACAGTGACTTACAGTTTGGCAGTACTGAGACACAGTGACTTACAGTTTGGCAGTACTGAGACACAGTGACTTACAGTTTGGCAGTACTGAGACACAGTGACTTACAGTTTGGCAGTACTGAGACACAGTGACTTACAGTGTGGCAGTACTGAGACACAGTGACTTACAGTTTGGCAGTACTGAGACACAGTGACTTACAGTTTGGCAGTACTGAGACACAGTGGCTTACAGTTTGGCAGTACTGAGACACAGTGGCTTACAGTTTGGCAGTACTGAGACACAGTGACTTACAGTTTGGCAGTACTGAGACACAGTGACTTACAGTTTGGCAGTACTGAGACACAGTGACTTACAGTTTGGCAGTACTGAGACACAGTGACTTACAGTTTGGCAGTACTGAGACACAGTGACTTACAGTTTGGCAGTACTGAGACACAGTGACTTACAGTGTGGCAGTACTGAGACACAGTGACTTACAGTTTGGCAGTACTGAGACACAGTGACTTACAGTTTGGCAGTACTGAGACACAGTGACTTACAGTTTGGCAGTACTGAGACACAGTGACTTACAGTTTGGCAGTACTGAGACACAGTGACTTACAGTTTGGCAGTACTGAGACACAGTGACTTACAGTTTGGCAGTACTGAGACACAGTGGCTTACAGTTTGGCAGTACTGAGACACAGTGACTTACAGTTTGGCAGTACTGAGACACAGTGACTTAGTTTGGCAGTACTGAGACACAGTGGCTTACAGTTTGGCAGTACTGAGACACAGTGACTTACAGTTTGGCAGTACTGAGACACAGTGGCTTACAGTTTGGCAGTACTGAGACAGGTTTAATTGGTCACTTTACTCGTGAAAACTAACAACGTCATTACGCGAGTTTTCAGTATTTCTCAGTGTTCTTTTTACACTTGTATTCTATTTAAAAAAATCTGCCATGTTAAAAGAAAACAATGGATTTTTTTTAAGAAAGTCCAATTTCATAGTTTTTCTTTAAAACATAGTCCAATTTATCATAAAAAAAATTTCCAAGTAAGATATACCAACACTTGAGTGTTCCAAGTAAGATATACCAACACTTGAGTGTTCCATGTAAGATATACCAACACTTGAGTGTTCCAAGTAAGATATACCAACACTTGAGTGTTCCAAGTAAGATATACCAACACTTGAGTGCTCCAAGATATAGCAACGCTTGAATGTTCGAACATATACCAACTTAGACCATTAACTTGTCTCGTTAGTTAATGGTCGAAGTCGGACCGAAACGTCGTCATTGGTTTGAGTCTCGTGTGTTTGCGGATTATTTGTGTATTGTTACAGTCACGGTATTGTGCCTTTATATTATTTGTGAGTACGCAAAATTAACTTAATTGATACTATCCTTGCAGTATTATGTATCAGTCAGTAAATACTGAAGTCAGCCAGAAGAGGAAGACTCGTGTATTTTTAGATTTAACAAAAATAATAAAGAGTCGCAGTATTTTATACGGAAGATTGGCATATGCGCACACCTGTACACTTGACTTTCAGTCTTCACCATCGAGTTGTTAGTCACCTTTGTTGTGTGTGTTTAAAGTTATGTTGCAGAGGGATTTACAAAATTATCAAAAGATTCCTGGGAGGTGGGAAAGTGTTGCACACCTGTGGTCCTAGGGTGTCTGCATATGCCATTTTTTCCATTAATCTTGCGCTAGTTGCGGGACACCAGCGTTGTAAATTTGAAGCCGAGCGGATAAGTCGTTCTCGTGTTATGGGGTAAAGAAAAATGAAAAGTTGGAAGAAGGAAAAACTTAGAAAAAAAAAATCAGCCTACCACCTTTCAAGTTCCCCTTTCAGAGTACCTTACTACTACTACTACTACTAATATTATTATTATTATTATATATATATATATATATATATATATATATATATATATATATATATATATATATATATAGTATTATTATATATTATTATTATTTATTATTATTATTATATATTAGTATTATTTATATTATTATATATTATAATCATTATTAAATTGCAGTATTAACTTAACAATGTTCAGATATTTGATATTTTCTAAGTGAAAGTGTGTGGGTGGTAACCATAGACTTGTGTGCTCAGTTTATGTACGTCGTTGTGAGGTGTACGTCTGGGACAAACGTGACGTTTATCACACCTGCTGCGTCACATCTGCCTTGCGCTAGGTTCTGTTCCTAGTTGCCATACCTAGTTATGATTCCTAGCTGAGTATCACTAAAATGATGAAAATTGTCACCTTTGTTGGTTATAGTTGAGCAGAATTGGTTAGTACCCCAGGATGTCCACCGTAGGTTGGCACCCCAGGATGGCATCCAGGATGTACACCCTAGGTTGGCACCCCAGGATGGCATCCAGGATGTACACCCTAGGTTGGCACCCCAGGATGGCATCCAGGATGTACACCCTAGATTGGCACCCCAGGATGGCATCCAGGATGTACACCCTAGATTGGCACCCCAGGATGGCATCCAGGATGTACACCCTAGGTTGGCACCCCAGGATGGCATCCAGGATGTACACCCTAGGTTGGCACCCCAGGATGGCATCCAGGATGTACACCCTAGGTTGGCACCCCAGGATGGCATCCAGGATGTACACCCTAGGTTGGCACCCCAGGATGACATCCAGGATGTACACCCTAGGTTGGCACCCCAGGATGGCATCCAGGATGTACACCCTAGGTTGGCACCCCAGGATGGCATCCAGGATGTACACCCTAGATTGGCACCCCAGGATGGCATCCAGGATGTACACCCTAGGTTGGCACCCCAGGATGGCATCCAGGATGTACACCCTAGGTTGGCACCCCAGGATGGCATCCAGGATGTACACCCTAGGTTGGCACCCCAGGATGGCATCCAGGATGTACACCCTAGGTTGGCACCCCAGGATGGCATCCAGGATGTACACCCTAGGTTGGCACCCCAGGATGACATCCATAATGTACACCCTAGGTTGGCACCCCAGGATGGCATCCAGGATGTACACCCTAGGTTGGCACCCCAGGATGGCATCCAGGATGTACACCCTAGGTTGGCACCCCAGGATGGCATCCAGGATGTACACCCTAGGTTGGCACCCCAGGATGGCATCCAGGATTTACACCCTAGGTTGGCACCCCAGGATGGCATCCAGGATGTACACCCTAGGTTGGCACCCCAGGATGGCATCCAGGATGTACACCCTAGGTTGGCACCCCAGGATGGCATCCAGGATTTACACCCTAGGTTGGCACCCCAGGATAGCATTCAGGATTTACACCCTAGGTTGGCACCCCAGGATGGCATCCAGGATGCACACCCCAGGTTGACACCCCAGGTTAGCACCCACGATGTCAACCCTGGGATGGCACTGTGCCACTGGCAACCCCTCAGATCCTCGTCAACCATAAAAATAGATATAATAAAATTATCTGTCTCCCTGACCCTTTCTTCTACCCCTCTCTTTCCTCCATCCTTCTACCCCTCTCTTTCCTCCATCCTTCTACCCCTCTCTTTCCTCCATCCTTCTACCCCTCTCTTTCCTCCATCCTTCTACCCCTCTCTTTCCTCCATCCTTCTACCCCTCTCTTTCCTCCATCCTTCTACCCCTCTCTTTCCTCCATCCTTCTACCCCTCTCTTTCCCCCATCCTTCTACCCCTCTCTTTCCCCCATCCTTCTACCCCTCTCTTTCCTCCATCCTTCTACCCCTCTCTTTCCTCCATCCTTCTACCCCTCTCTTTCCTCCATCCTTCTACCCCTCTCTTTCCTCCATCCTTCTACCCCTCTCTTTCCTCCATCCTTCTACCCCTCTCTTTCCTCCATCCTTCTACCCCTCTCTTTCCTCCATCCTTCTACCACTCTCTTTCCTCCATCCTTCTACCCCTCTCTTTCCTCCATCCTTCTACCCCTCTCTTTCCTCCATCCTTCTACCACTCTCTTTCCTCCATCCTTCTACCACTCTCTTTCCTTCAACCTCCTCCGTCCCTCCATCCTTCTACCACTCTCTTTCCTCCATCCTTCTACCCCTCTCTTTCCTTCAACCTCCTCCGTTCCTCCATCCTTCTACCACTCTCTTTCCTCCATCCTTCTACCACTCTCTTTCCTTCAACCTCCTCCGTTCCTCCATCCTTCTACCACTCTCTTTCCTCCATCCTTCTACCCCTCTCTTTCCTCCATCCTTCTACCACTCTCTTTCCTCCATCCTTCTACCCCTCTCTTTCCTCCATCCTTCTACCCCTCTCTTTCCTCCATCCTTCTACCACTCTCTTTCCTCCATCCTTCTACCCCTCTCTTTCCTCCATCCTTCTACCCCTCTCTTTCCTCCATCCTTCTACCCCTCTCTTTCCTCCATCCTTCTACCCCTCTCTTTCCTCCATCCTTCTACCCCTCTCTTTCCTCCATCCTTCTACCCCTCTCTTTCCTCCATCCTTCTACCCCTCTCTTTCCTCCATCCTTCTACCCCTCTCTTTCCTCCATCCTTCTACCCCTCTCTTTCCTCCATCCTTCTACCCCTCTCTTTCCTCCATCCTTCTACCCCTCTCTTTCCTCCATCCTTCTACCCCTCTCTTTCCTCCATCCTTCTACCACTCTCTTTCCTCCATCCTTCTACCCCTCTCTTTCCTCCATCCTTCTACCCCTCTCTTTCCTCCATCCTTCTACCACTCTCTTTCCTCCATCCTTCTACCACTCTCTTTCCTTCAACCTCCTCCGTCCCTCCATCCTTCTACCCCTCTCTTTCCTTCAACCTCCTCCGTCCCTCCATCCTTCTACCCCTCTATTTCCTTCAACCTCCTCCGTCCCTCCATCCTTCTACCCCTCTCTTTCCTTCAACCTCCTCCGTCCCTCCATCCTTCTACCCCTCTCTTTCCTTCAACCTCCTCCGTCCCTTCATCCTTCTACCCCTCTCTTTCTTTCAACCTCCTCCGTCCCTCCATCCTTCTACCCCTCTCTTTCCTTCAACCTCCTCCGTCCCTCCATCCTTCTACCCCTCTCTTTCCTTCAACCTCCTCCGTCCCTCCATCCTTCTACCCCTCTCTTTCCTTCAACCTCCTCCGTCCCTTCATCCTTCTACCCCTCTCTTTCTTTCAACCTCCTCCGTCCCTCCATCCTTCTACCCCTCTCTTTCCTTCAACCTCCTCCGTCCCTCCATCCTTCTACCCCTCTCTTTCCTTCAACCTCCTCCGTCCCTTCATCCTTCTACCTCTCTCTTTCCTTCAACCTCCTCCGTCCCTTCATCCTTCTACCCCTCTCTTTCCTTCAACCTCCTCCGTCCCTTCATCCTTCTACCCCTCTCTTTCCTTCAACCTCCTCCGTCCCTTCATCCTTCTACCCCTCTCTTTCCTTCAACCTCCTCCGTCCCTCCATCCTTCTACCCCTCTCTTTCCTTCAACCTCCTCCGTCCCTCCATCCTTCTACCCCTCTCTTTCCTTTAACCTCCTCCGTCCCTCCATCCTTCTACCCCTCTCTTTCCTTCAACCTCCTCCGTCCCTCCATTCTTCTACCCCTCTCTTTCCTTCAACCTCCTCCGTCCCTCCATCCTTCTACCCCTCTCTTTCCTTTAACCTCCTCCGTCCCTCCATCCTTCTACCCCTCTCTTTCCTTCAACCTCCTCCGTCCCTCCATCCTTCTACCCCTCTCTTTCCTTCAACCTCCTCCGTCCGTCCATCCTTCTACCTCTCTCCCTCTTATCTGCCTTCTTCCTGCCTTCATGCCACCTTCCCTCGCCTTATGTTAAACATTTGTCTCTTTTATTCTATTTTCTCTGTCTCCCTCTTCTTCTCCCGATATTATCACCTCTGTCTCCCTCTTTTTCCTCTTCTCTAACTTCTCTATTATGCTTGGCTCGACTACAAGACGACAACGCCTACCTTCTCAGAAGCAAGACGACAACGCCTACCTTCTCAGAAGCAAGACGACAACGCCCACCTTCTCAGAAGCAAGACGACAACGCCCACCTTCTCAGAAGCAAGACGACAACGCCCACTTTCTCAGAAGCAAGACGACAACGCCCACCTCAGAAGCGAGACGACAACGCCCACCTTCTCAGAAGCAAGACGACAACGCCCACCTTCTCAGAAGCAAGACGACAACGCCCACTTTCTCAGAAGCAAGACGACAACGCCCACTTTCTCAGAAGCAAGACGACAACGCCCACCTTCTCAGAAGCAAGACGACAACGCCCACCTTCTCAGAAGCAAGACGACAACGCCCACTTTCTCAGAAGCAAGACGACAACGCCCACCTTCTCAGAAGCAAGACGACAGCGCCCACCTTCTCAGAAGCAAGACGACAACGCCCACCTTCTCAGAAGCAAGACGACAACGACAACCTTCTCAGAAGCAAGACGACAACGCCCACTTCTCAGAAGCAAGCCAACAACGACAGCCTTCTCAGAAGCAAGACGACAACGACAGCCTTCTCAGAAGCAAGACGACAACGACAGCCTTCTCAGAAGCAAGACGACAACGACAACCTTCTCAGAAGCAAGACGACAACGACAACCTTCTCAGAAGCTAGACGACAACGACAACCTTCTCAGAAGCAAGACGACAACGACAACCTTCTCAGAAGCAAGACGACAACGACAGCCTTCTCAGAAGCAAGCCGACAACGACAGCCTTCTCAGAAGCAAGACGACAACGACAGCCTTCTCAGAAGCAAGACGACAACGACAGCCTTCTCAGAAGCAAGACGACAACGACCACCTTCTCAGAAGCAAGACGACAACGCCCACATTCTCAGAAGCAAGACGACAACGACCACCTTCTCAGAAGCAAGACAACGACCACCTTCTCAGAAGCAAGACGACAACGACAACCTTCTCAGAAGCAAGACGACAACGACAACCTTCTCAGAAGCAAGACGACAACGACAACCTTCTCAGAAGCAAGACGACAACGACAACCTTCTCAGAAGCAAGACGACAACGACAACCTTCTCAGAAGCAAGACGACAACGACAACCTTCTCAGAAGCAAGACGACAACGACAACCTTCTCAGAAGCAAGACGACAACGACAACCTTCTCAGAAGCAAGACGACAACGACAACCTTCTCAGAAGCAAGACGACAACGACAACCTTCTCAGAAGCAAGACGACAACGACAACCTTCTCAGAAGCAAGACGACAACGACAACCTTCTCAGAAGCAAGACGACAACGACAACCTTCTCAGAAGCAAGACGACAACGACAACCTTCTCAGAAGCAAGACGACAACGACAACCTTCTCAGAAGCAAGACGACAACGACCACCTTCTCAGAAGCAAGACGACAACGACCACCTTCTCAGAAGCAAGACGACAACGACCACCTTCTCAGAAGCAAGACGACAACGACCACCTTCTCAGAAGCAAGACGACAACGACAACCTTCTCAGAAGCAAGACGACAACGACAACCTTCTCAGAAGCAAGACGACAACGACAACCTTCTCAGAAGCAAGACGACAACGACAACCTTCTCAGAAGCAAGACGACAACGACAACCTTCTCAGAAGCAAGACGACAACGACAACCTTCTCAGAAGCAAGACGACAACGACAACCTTCTCAGAAGCAAGACGACAACGACAACCTTCTCAGAAGCAAGACGACAACGACAACCTTCTCAGAAGCAAGACGACAACGACAACCTTCTCAGAAGCAAGACGACAACGACAACCTTCTCAGAAGCAAGACGACAACGACAACCTTCTCAGAAGCAAGACGACAACGACAACCTTCTCAGAAGCAAGACGACAACGACAACCTTCTCAGAAGCAAGACGACAACGACAACCTTCTCAGAAGCAAGACGACAACGACAACCTTCTCAGAAGCAAGACGACAACGACAACCTTCTCAGAAGCAAGACGACAACGACAACCTTCTCAGAAGCAAGACGACAACGACCACCTTCTCAGAAGCAAGACGACAACGACAACCTTCTCAGAAGCAAGACGACAACGACAACCTTCTCAGAAGCAAGACGACAACGACAACCTTCTCAGAAGCAAGACGACAACGACAACCTTCTCAGAAGCAAGACGACAACGACAACCTTCTCAGAAGCAAGACGACAACGACAACCTTCTCAGAAGCAAGACGACAACGACAACCTTCTCAGAAGCAAGACGACAACGACAACCTTCTCAGAAGCAAGACGACAACGACAACCTTCTCAGAAGCAAGACGACAACGCCCACCTTCTCAGAAGCAAGACGACAACGCCCACTTTCTCAGAAGCAAGACGACAACGCCCACCTCAGAAGCGAGACGACAACGCCCACCTTCTCAGAAGCAAGACGACAACGCCCACCTTCTCAGAAGCAAGACGACAACGCCCACTTTCTCAGAAGCAAGACGACAACGCCCACTTTCTCAGAAGCAAGACGACAACGCCCACCTTCTCAGAAGCAAGACGACAACGCCCACCTTCTCAGAAGCAAGACGATAACGCCCACTTTCTCAGAAGCAAGACGACAACGCCCACCTTCTCAGAAGCAAGACGACAACGCCCACCTTCTCAGAAGCAAGATGACAACGCCAACCTTCTCAGAAGCAAGACGACAACGACCACCTTCTCAGAAGCAAGACGACAACGCCCACCTTCTCAGAAGCAAGACGACAACGACAACCTTCTCAGAAGCAAGACGACAACGACAGCCTTCTCAGAAGCAAAACGACAACGACAGCCTTCTCAGAAGCAAGACGACAACGACAACCTTCTCAGAAGCAAGACGACAACGACAACCTTCTCAGAAGCTAGACGACAACGACAACCTTCTCAGAAGCAAGACGACAACGACAACCTTCTCAGAAGCAAGACGACAACGACAGCCTTCTCAGAAGCAAGCCGACAACGACAGCCTTCTCAGAAGCAAGACGACAACGACAGCCTTCTCAGAAGCAAGACGACAACGACAGCCTTCTCAGAAGCAAGACGACAACGACCACCTTCTCAGAAGCAAGACGACAACGCCCACATTCTCAGAAGCAAGACGACAACGACCACCTTCTCAGAAGCAAGACAACGACCACCTTCTCAGAAGCAAGACGACAACGACAACCTTCTCAGAAGCAAGACGACAACGACAACCTTCTCAGAAGCAAGACGACAACGACAACCTTCTCAGAAGCAAGACGACAACGACAACCTTCTCAGAAGCAAGACGACAACGACAACCTTCTCAGAAGCAAGACGACAACGACAACCTTCTCAGAAGCAAGACGACAACGACAACCTTCTCAGAAGCAAGACGACAACGACAACCTTCTCAGAAGCAAGACGACAACGACAACCTTCTCAGAAGCAAGACGACAACGACAACCTTCTCAGAAGCAAGACGACAACGACAACCTTCTCAGAAGCAAGACGACAACGACAACCTTCTCAGAAGCAAGACGACAACGACAACCTTCTCAGAAGCAAGACGACAACGACAACCTTCTCAGAAGCAAGACGACAACGACCACCTTCTCAGAAGCAAGACGACAACGACCACCTTCTCAGAAGCAAGACGACAACGACCACCTTCTCAGAAGCAAGACGACAACGACCACCTTCTCAGAAGCAAGACGACAACGACCACCTTCTCAGAAGCAAGACGACAACGACCACCTTCTCAGAAGCAAGACGACAACGCCCACATTCTCAGAAACAAGACGACAACGCCCACCTTCTCAGAAGCAAGACGACAACGACCACCTTCTCAGAAGCAAGACGACAACGACCACCTTCTCAGAAGCAAGACGACAACGACCACCTTCTCAGAAGCAAGACGACAACGACCACCTTCTCAGAAGCAAGACGACAACGACCACCTTCTCAGAAGCAAGACGACAACGACCACCTTCTCAGAAGCAAGACGACAACGACCACCTTCTCAGAAGCAAGACGACAACGACCACCTTCTCAGAAGCAAGACGACAACGACAACCTTCTCAGAAGCAAGACGACAACGACAACCTTCTCAGAAGCAAGACGACAACGACAACCTTCTCAGAAGCAAGACGACAACGACAACCTTCTCAGAAGCAAGACGACAACGACAACCTTCTCAGAAGCAAGACGACAACGACAACCTTCTCAGAAGCAAGACGACAACGACAACCTTCTCAGAAGCAAGACGACAACGACAACCTTCTCAGAAGCAAGACGACAACGACCACCTCAGAAGCAAGACGACAACGACCACCTTCTCAGAAGCAAGACGACAACGACCACCTTCTCAGAAGCAAGACGACAACGACAACCTTCTCAGAAGCAAGACGACAACGACAACCTTCTCAGAAGCAAGACGACAACGACAACCTTCTCAGAAGCAAGACGACAACGACAACCTTCTCAGAAGCAAGACGACAACGACCACCTTCTCAGAAGCAAGACGACAACGACCACCTTCTCAGAAGCAAGACGACAACGACAACCTTCTCAGAAGCAAGACGACAACGACAACCTTCTCAGAAGCAAGACGACAACGACAACCTTCTCAGAAGCAAGACGACAACGACAACCTTCTCAGAAGCAAGACGACAACGACAACCTTCTCAGAAGCAAGACGACAACGACAACCTTCTCAGAAGCAAGACGACAACGACAACCTTCTCAGAAGCAAGACGACAACGACAACCTTCTCAGAAGCAAGACGACAACGACAACCTTCTCAGAAGCAAGACGACAACGACCACCTTCTCAGAAGCAAGACGACAACGACCACCTTCTCAGAAGCAAGACGACAACGACCACCTTCTCAGAAGCAAGACGACAACGACCACCTTCTCAGAAGCAAGACGACAACGACCACCTTCTCAGAAGCAAGACGACAACGACCACCTTCTCAGAAGCAAGACGACAACGACAACCTTCTCAGAAGCAAGACGACAACGACAACCTTCTCAGAAGCAAGACGACAACGACAACCTTCTCAGAAGCAAGACGACAACGACAACCTTCTCAGAAGCAAGACGACAACGACCACCTTCTCAGAAGCAAGACGACAACGACAACCTTCTCAGAAGCAAGACGACAACGACAACCTTCTCAGAAGCAAGACGACAACGACAACCTTCTCAGAAGCAAGACGACAACGACAACCTTAACTCGCAATAATAAAACCAGCGCCAGAAATTCTGGCCGGATGATAATTTGAAGTTTGATTGAAATATGACGAAGACTGAATGAAGGAAGATCTGCCAGTTTGACCCGGAATGAAGGAAGATCTGCCAGTTTGACCCGGAATGAAGGAAGATCTGCCAGTTTGACCCGGAATGAAGGAAGATCTGCCAGTTTGACTCGGAATGAAGGAAGATCTGCCAGTTTGACTCGGAATGAAGGAAGATCTGCCAGTTTGACTCGGAATGAAGGAAGATCTGCCAGTTTGACCCGGAATGAAGGAAGATCTGCCAGTTTGACCCGGAATGAAGGAAGATCTGCCAGTTTGACTCGGAATGAAGGAAGATCTGCCAGTTTGACCCGGAATGAAGGAAGATCTGCCAGTTTGACTCGGAATGAAGGAAGATCTGCCAGTTTGACCCGGAATGAAGGAAGATCTGCCAGTTTGACCCGGAATGAAGGAAGATCTGCCAGTTTGACTCGGAATGAAGGAAGATCTGCCAGTTTGACCCGGAATGAAGGAAGATCTGCCAGTTTGACTCGGAATGAAGGAAGATCTGCCAGTTTGACTCGGAATGAAGGAAGATCTGCCAGTTTGACTCGGAATGAAGGAAGATCTGCCAGTTTGACCCGGAATGAAGGAAGATCTGCCAGTTTGACCCGGAATGAAGGAAGATCTGCCAGTTTGACTCGGAATGAAGGAAGATCTGCCAGTTTGACTCGGAATGAAGGAAGATCTGCCAGTTTGACCCGGAATGAAGGAAGATCTGCCAGTTTGACTCGGAATGAAGGAAGATCTGCCAGTTTGACTCGGAATGATGGAAGATCTGCCAGTTTGACTCGGAATGAAGGAAGATCTGCCAGTTTGACTCGGAATGATGGAAGATCTGCCAGTTTGACTCGGAATGAAGGAAGATCTGCCAGTTTGACTCGGAATGATGGAAGATCTGCCAGTTTGACCCGGAATGAAGGAAGATCTGCCAGTTTGACTCGGAATGAAGGAAGATCTGCCAGTTTGACCCGGAATGAAGGAAGATCTGCCAGTTTGACTCGGAATGAAGGAAGATCTGCCAGTTTGACTCGGAATGATGGAAGATCTG
>NC_091323.1:28698844-28746344 GCF_038502225.1 Cherax quadricarinatus
TGGAATAGACAAGGTGGACAGAGACAAGATGTTCCAGAGAGGGGACACAGAAACAAGGGGTCACTCTTGGAAGTTGAAGACTCAGATGAGCCACAGGGATGTTAGGAAACAGTTCTTCAGTCATAGAGTGGTCAGGAAGTGGAACAGTCTGGCGAGCGATGTAGTGGAGGCAGGAACCATACATGGCTTTAAGACGAGGTATGATAAAGCTCATGGAGCAGGGAGAGAGAGGACCTAGTAGCGTTCATGGAAGAGGCAGGGCCAGGAGCCGAGTCTCGATCCTTGCAACTACAATTAGGTGAGTACACACACACACACACACACACACACACACACACACACACACACACACACACACACACACACACACACACACACACACACACACACACACTAGCACAATATATTTTCTTCAAGTTAACAGCAGACATAAAACTCTGGTGAGATATTATGTAAGATTATTAAAACATATGACTTTTTCCAGAGCGTTATGGAAGGTTAATAACAGTCCTGGGAGAGTTGTGTGTGTGTGTGTGTGTGTGTGTGTGTGTGTGTGTGTGTGTATTCACCTAGTTGTACTCGCCTAGTTGAGGTTGCAGGGGTCGAGTCCGAGCTCCTGGCCCCGCCTCTTCACTGATCGCTGCTAGGTCACTCTCCCTGAACCGTGAGCTTTATCATACCTCTGCTTAAAGCTATGTATGGATCCTGCCTCCACTACATCGCTTCCCAAACTATTCCACTTACTGACTACTCTGTGGCTGAAGAAATACTTCCTAACATCCCTGTGATTCATCTGTGTCTTCAACTTCCAACTGTGTCCCCTTGTTACTGTGTCCAATCTCTGGAACATCCTGTCTTTGTCCACCTTCTCAATTCCTCTCAGTATTTTGTATGTCGTTATCATGTCCCCCCTATCTCTCCTGTCCTCCAGTGTCGTCAGGTTGATTTCCCTTAACCTCTCCTCGTAGGACATACCTCTTAGCTCTGGGACTAGTCTTGTTGCAAACCTTTGCACTTTCTCTAGTTTCTTTACGTGCTTGGCTAGGTGTGGGTTCCAAACTGGTGCCGCATACTCCAATATGGGCCTAACGTACACGGTGTACAGGGTCCTGAACGATTCCTTATTAAGATGTCGGAATGCTGTTCTGAGGTTTGCTAGGCGCCCATATGCTGCAGCAGTTATTTGGTTGATGTGCGCTTCAGGAGATGTGCCTGGTGTTATACTCACCCCAAGATCTTTTTCCTTGAGTGAGGTTTGTAGTCTCTGGCCCCCTAGACTGTACTCCGTCTGCGGTCTTCTTTGCCCTTCCCCAATCTTCATGACTTTGCACTTGGTGGGATTGAACTCCAGGAGCCAATTGCTGGACCAGGTCTGCAGCCTGTCCAGATCCCTTTGTAGTTCTGCCTGGTCTTCGATCGAGTGTGTGTGTGTGTGTGTGTCTGTGTGTCTTTGTGCCTGTGTGTGTGTCTGTGTCTCTTTGTGTGTGTGTGTGTCTGTGTGTGTGTGTGTCTGTGTGTGTGTGTGTCTGTGTTTGTGCGTGTGTGTGTGTGTCTGTGTCTGTGTCTGTTTGTGTGTGTGTGTGTGCACGTATGTGTGTGTGCGCGCACGTGTATGTGTGTGCACGTGTGTGTATGTGTGTGTGCACGTGTATGTGTGTGTGTGTGTGCGCGTGCGTGCATATGTACTCGCCTAGTTGACCTCACCTAGTTGAGGTTGCAGGGGTCGAGTCCAAGCTCCTGGCCCCGCCTCTTCACTGGTGGCCACTAGGTCTCACTCCCTGAACCATGAGCTTTATCGTACCTCTGCTTAAAGCTATGTATGGATCCTGCCTCCACTACATCTCTTCCCAAACTATTCCACTTCCTGACTACTCTGTGGCTGAAAAAATACTTCCTAACATCCCTGTGATTCATCTGTGTCTTCAGCTTCCAACTGTGTCCCCTTGTTGCTGTGTCCAGTCTCTGGAACATCCTGTCTTTGTCCACCTTGTCAATTCCTCTCAGTATTTTGTAAGTCGTTATCATGTCCCCCCTATCTCTCCTGTCCTCCAGTGTCGTCAGGTTGATTTCCCTTAACTTCTCCTCGTAGGACATACCTCTTTGCTCTGGGACTAGTCTTGTGGCAAACCTTTGCACTTTCTCTAATTTCTTAACATGCTTGGGTAGGTGTGGGTTCCAAACTGGTGCCGCATACTCCAATATGGGCCTAACGTACACGGTGTACAGGGTCCTGAACGACTCCTTATTAAGATGTCGGAATGCTGTTCTGAGGTTTGCCAGGCGCCTATATGCTGCAGCAATTGTTTGGTTGATGTGCGCTTCAGGAGATGTGCCTGGTATTATACTCACCCCAAGATCTTTTTCTTTGAGTGAGGTTTGTAGTCTCTGGCCCCCTAGACTGTACTCCGTCTGCGGTATTCTTTGCCCTTCCCCAATCTTCATGACTTTGCACTTGGTGGGATTGAACTCCAGGAGCCAATTGCTGGACCAGGTCTGCAGCCTGTCCAGATCTCTTTGTAGTTCTGCCTGGTCTTCGATCGAATGAATTCTTCTCATCAACTTCACGTCATCTGTAAACAGTGACACCTCAGAGTTTATTCCTTCTGTCATGTCGTTCACAAATACCAGAAACAGCACTGGTCCTAGGACTGACCCATGTGGGACCCCGCTGGTCACAGGTGCCCACTCTGACACCTCGCCACGTACCATTACTCGCTGCTGTCTTTCTGACAAATATTCCCTGATCCATTGTAGTGCCTTCCCTGGTATCCCTGCTTGGTCATCCAGTTTTTGCACTAATCTCTTGTGTGGTACTGTGTCAAACGCTTTCTTGCAGTCCAAGAAAATGCAATCCACCCACCCCTCTCTCTCTTGTCTTACTGCTGTCACCTTGTCATAGAACTCCAGTAGGTTTGTGACACAGGATTTCCCGTCCCTGAAACCATGCTGGCTGCTGTTGATGAGATCATTCCTTTCTAGGTGTTCCACCACTCTTCTCCTGACAATCTTCTCCATGACTTTGCATACTATACATGTCAGTGACACTGGCTGTAGTTTAGTGCTTCATGTCTGTCTCCTTTTTTAAAGATTGGGACTACATTTGCTGTCTTCCATGCCTCAGGCAATCTCCCTGTTTCGATAGATGTATTGAATATTGTTGTTAGGGGTACACATAGCGCCTCTGCTCCCTTTCTCAGGACCCATGGAGAGATGTTATCTGGCCCCATTGCCTTTGAGGTATCTAGCTCACTCAGAAGCCTCTTCACTTCTTCCATGATTGTGTGTACCATGTCCAGCACCTGGTGATGTGCCACACCTCTCCGTCCCTCTGGAGCCCCTTCTGTCTCCTCTGTGAACACTTCGAATCTCTTGTTGAGTTCCTCACATACTTCCCGGTCATTTCTTGTTGTCTCTCCTCCTTCCTTAGCCTGATTACCTTGTCCTTGACTGTTGTTTTCCTCCTGATGTGGCTGTATAACAGCTTCTGGTCAGATTTGGCTTTCGCTGCTATATCGTTTTCATATTGTCGTTGGGCCTCCCTTCTTATCTGTGCATATTCGTTTCTGGCTCTACGACTGCTCTCCTTATTCTCCTGGGTCCTTTGCCTTCTATATTTCTTCCATTCCCTAGCACACTTGGTTTTTGCCTCCTTGCACCTTTGGGTGAACCATGGGCTCATTCTGGCTTTTTCATTATTCCTGTTTCCGTTGGGTACAAACCTCTCTTCAGCCTCCTTGCACATTGTTGCTACATATTCCATCATCTCATTAACTGACTTCCCTGCCAGTTCTCTGTCCCACTGAACCTCGTTCAGGAGGTTCCTCATTCCTGTGTAGTCCCCTTTCCTGTAGCTTGGTTTCATTTGTCCTGGCCTTCCTGCTTCCCCCTCCACTTGTAGCTCTACTGTGTATTCGAAGCTCAAAACCACATGATCGCTGGCCCCAAGGGGTCTGTCATATGTGATGTCCTCAATATCTGCACTGCTCAAGGTGAATACTAAGTCCAGTCTTGCTGGCTCATCCTCTCCTCTCTCTCTTGTAGTGTCCCTTACGTGTTGGTACATGAAGTTTTCCAGTATCACCTCCATCATCTTAGCCCTCCATGTATCTTGGCCCCCATGTGGGTCCAAGTTCTCCCAGTCGATCTCCTTGTGGTTAAAGTCGCCCATGATCAGGAGCTTTGCCCTGCATGCATGAGCTCTTCTGGCCACTGCAGCCAGTGTGTCAACCATCGCTCTATTGCTCTCGTCATACTTATGCCCTGGTCTCCTGCTGTTCTGTGGTGGGTTATACATCACTGCAATTACCACCTTGGGACCTCCAGAGTGAAGCGTTCCCGCTATGTAATCACTTTTTTCTCCGCTGTCTCCTCTCTCCAGCTCATCAAAATTCCATCAGTGTTTGATCAGCAGTGCCACTCCTCCACCCCCCCTGTTCCTTCTGTCTTTCCTCAGGATCTGGTATCCCATTGGAAAGATGGCATCTGTTATCATATCTGTAAGCTTGGTTTCTGTGAGCGCTATGATGTCCGGTGATGTCTCTTTGACTCTTTCGTGCCACTCCTCCCACTTGTTTGTTATTCCATCAGCATTTGTGTACCATACCTTCAGTTTCCTTTCCAATACTGTGGTTTGGGGGGCCTGTGGGGGTGGGAGACCTGGTAGCATACTGTGCGATTCTATGATTGGGGGTTGGGTGGAAGCTGTGGGTATGGATTGTAGTGTGTGTTGGGATGGTGTGATAGGTTGTGGGGTTCTGAGGATAGTTGTGTGTGTGCTTGCCCTTGCTTCTCTGTTCTGCTCTGATTGACCTCTGCTGGTTCCATCCTTGTTTCCTTTCCTATCTCCTTTCGTTTTTTTTGTCCTCTCCCTTAGCTGCTGTCTCTCTGTTTGTGTTCTGTCTCTGTCTAGGAACACCTTCTTGTACTCTTCCGAGTTTTTCAACCTTGGTTTCTCTTGGAGGATCCTGTTCCTCACTGTTTCTGTCCTGAGAATCTGCTTGATCGGTCGGTTTCTCCCCTTCACGTACCCCCCTATTCTCTGAAAATTTACAATCTCGTCCATGTCTTCTTCCCTATTTCCGTGATGATTTTCCCAATCTCCTTTCTTTCTTCCTGGCGTCTTTCAGTGTGTGTCTTTTCCTCTCTCTCCCGAAGCCCATGGATAAACACTGATTTTGCCCTTTCCTCATCCCATTGCCTCTCCCTCTGTGATTCTGGTTCCTGTCTGTATATGGTCATTTTCTCCTTTGATTTTTCCATAATTCATATCTCCTTCCTTCCTGTTCAGCCTCTCAGCTTCGTATGGTATGTCTTCTCTGGTCACTGCCCCTGAGACTTGCTTCAGCCTGTTTATCTCAAATTCTAGGACCCTTACCCTGTCTACTGCAGTTTCGACTTGTGCCTCCCATTTCTTCGTCTCCTTCTCCAACCTCTTTTCCCATTTCGCAGAGAGCTCTTTCTCCATTTTTTCAGAAAGCTCTCCTAATTTTCTCTCCCATTCTTGCTCCATCCTTTTCCACTGCTCCTCCATCCATTCCTCCCTACCAATACCATTGTCATCTGATCCCTGATTCCTACGAGTCCCAACCATTTTTTTTTATAGTAAAGGAAAGAGAGAGAAAGAGAGAGAAAGAAAAAGAGAGAGAGAGAAAGAGAGAGAGAGAGAGAGGGGAAAGGTAGAAGGAGAGAGAGGGGGAGAGTGAAAAGGAAAAGGGGAGAGAGTGAGAGAAAGAGAGAAGGAGAGAAGGGAAAGATAGGAGAGAAGGGAGTGAGAAGGGAAAAGAGGGAGAGAGAGAGAGAGGAAGAGAGGAAAAGAGAGAGGAAGAGAGAGAAAGGGAGAAAGAGAGGAAAAGAGAGAGAGGGAGAGGAAGAGAGAGAGAGAGAGGAAGAGACAGAAAGAGTAAGAGAGAGAGAGAGAGAGAGAAGAATAGAAAGAGAGAGAGAGAGGAAGAGAGGAAAAGAGACAGAGATGGAGAGAGAAGGAAGGGTTAGAGGTTCAATTCACATAAAGGTGTGAAATCCTGTATATGTGTGTGTGTGTGTGTGTGTGTGTGTGTGTGTGTGTGTGTGTGTGTGTGTGTGTGTGTGTGTATGCGTGCGTGCTACAGCTATTCAAGTGCCTAACAGCAGATCCTGTTCTCACCTAGTGTATGTGTGTATGCATGCGTTTATGTAAGCAGTCCTTATTTGCCTCGTATGTACTACATATGTTTTGCATATGTACCCTATCTCTTGGTTCCCACTGTACTGTCTTGTGTGCCTAAAATTACGTAAATTCGCATAAAGGTGTGAAATCCTGTATGTGTGTGTGTGTGTGTGTGTGTGTGTGTGTGTGTGTGTGTGTGTGTGTGTGTGTGTACTCACCTAATTGTACTCACCTAATTGTGGTTGCAGGGGTCTAGACTCAGCTCCTGACTCTGCCTCTTCACTGATTGCTACTAGGTCCTCTCTCTCTCTGCTTCCTGAGCTTTGTCATACCTCTTCTTAAAACTATGTATGGTTCCTGCCTCCACTACACTTGCTAGGCTATTCCACTTCTTGACAACTCTATGACTGAAGAAATACTTCCTAACGTCCCTGTGACTCGTCTGAGTCTTCAGTTTCCAGTTGTGACCCCTTGTTCCTGTGTCCCCTCTCTGGAACATCCTATCTCTGTCCACCTTGTCTATTCCCCGCAGTATCTTGTATGTCGTTATCATGTCTCCCCTGACCCTTCTGTCCTCCTGTGTCGTCAGTCCGATTTTCCTCAACCTTTCATCGTACGACATTCCCCTGAGCTCTGGGACTAGCCTTGTTGCAAACCTTTGTATTTTATCTAACTTCTTGACGTGCTTTACCAGGTGTGGGTTCCAGACTGGCGCTGCATACTCCAGTATGGGCCTAACATACACAGTGTACAGTGTCTTGAACGATTCCTTATTAAGGTATCGGAACGCTATTCTCAGGTTTGCCAGGCGCCCGTATGCTGCAGCAGTTATTTGGTTGATGTGTGCCTCCGGTGATGTGCTCGGTGTTATGGTCACCCCGAGGTCTTTCTCCCTGAGTGAGGTCTGTAGTCTTTGTCCACCTAGCCTATACTCTGTCTGCGGTCTATTTTGCCTCTCCCCAATCTTCATGACTTTGCATTTGGCAGGATTGAATTCGAGAAGCCAGTTTCTGGACCACATGTCCAGCCTGTCCAGGTCTCTTTGCAGTCCTGCCTCATCCTCATCCGATTTAATTCTTCTCATCAACTTCACATCATCTGCGAATAGGGACACTTCAGAGTCTATTCCTTCCATCATGTCGTTCGCATATATCAAAAATAGCACTGGCCCTAGAACTGACCCCTGTGGGACCCCGCTCGTCACAGGCGCCCACTGTGATACCTCTTCACGTACCATGACTCGTTGCTGCCTCCCTGTCAGGTATTCCCTGATCCATTGTAGTGCCCTCCCTGTTACATGCGCCTGATCCTCCAGCTTCTGCACTAATCTCTTGTGGGGAACTGTCAAAGGCCTTCCTGCAGTCTAGGAAAACGCAATGAACCCACCTCTCTCTCTCGTGTCTTCTGTTACCTTGTCATAAAACTCCAGGAGGTTTGTGATACAAGATTTGCCTTCCATGAACCCATGCTGGTTTTCATTTATAATCTTGTTCCGTTCCAGGTGTTCGACCACTCTCCTCCTGATAATCTTCTCCATGACTTTGCACACAATACATGTCAGAGACACAGGTCTGTAGTTTAGCGCCTCGTTTCTGTTTCCTTTCGTAAATATGGGGACTACATTTGCTGTCTTCCATTTCTCAGGTAGTTGCCCAGTTTCAAGGGATGTGTTGAAGATTGTGGTTAGAGGCACGCACAGCATCTCTGCTCCTTCTCTAAGGACTCATGGGGAGATGTCTGGTCCCATCGCCTTTGAGGTATCAAGGTCACTTAGCAGCTTCTTCACCTCCTCCTCGGTTGTTCGTATGTCATCCAACATTTGTTGGTATATTCCCTCTTGATGTTCCCTTCTGTGCTATCTTCCCACAGCCCTTCCTGTCTCTACTGTAAAAAACTTCCTTAAATCTCCTGTTCAGCTCCTCACATACCTCCTGATCATTTCTTGTGAGTTCTCCCCCTTCTGTCCTTAATCTGATCACCTGGTCTTTGACTGTTGTCTTCTTCCTGATGTGGCTATACAACAGTTTCGGGTCAGTCTTGATTTTCGATGCTATGTCATTTTCATACTGTCGCTGGGCCTCCCTCCTTACCTGTGCGTACTCGTTCCTGGCTCTGCGACTGATCTCCCTATTTTCGTGTGTTCTCTGCCTTCTGTACTTTTTCCATTCTCTATTGCACTTTGTTTTTGCATCCTTACACCGTCGGGTAAACCAGGGGCTCGTTCTGGTCTTCCCGTTGTTTCTGTTGCCCTTGGGAATAAACCTTTCCACTGCCTCCTTGCATTTTGTTGTTACATATTCCATCATTTTATTTACTGGCTTTCCTGCCAGTTCACTGTCCCACGAGACCTCCTGCAGGAAGTTCCTCAACCCTATGTAGTCCCCTCTTTTATAGTCAGGCTTTTCCCATTCAACTCCTGTTACTCTCTCGACTTGCAGCTCTACTATATATTCAAAGCACAGAACCACGTGGTCGATAGCTCCTAGGGGACTCTCATAGTTGATGTCCTCAATGTCTGAACTGCCCAGGGTGAACACAAGGTCCAATCTTGCTGGTTCATCCTCCCCTCTCACTCAGGTAGTGTCCTTAACATGTTGGTGCATGAGGTTTTCCAGCATGTGTGTGTGTGTGTGTGTGTGTGTGTGTGTTTGTGTGTGTTTGTGTGTGTGTGTGTGTGTATGTTGTGTGTATGTGTGTATGTGTGTGTGTATGCGTGTGTGTATGCGTGTGTTTATGTAAGCAGTCCTTATTTCCCTCGTATGTACTACATATGTTTTGCATATGTACCCAATCTCTTGGTTCCCACTGTACTGTCTTGTGCCTAAAATTACGTTCAATTCTGTATGCTAGGCTTCGCTAGGCTATCTCTCATACTAGGCTACCTGTCATTAACTGCTTAACTCTCCTACACCTCAATAAATTCTATTAAATACCAGTATTCTAATTCTGATAGCTCGAGGAGAGTGACCTCCAATTTCCAGCTAGAGATTGGTGCTGACCCCATGCAACTCAAACTAGGTTAATATTACGTGCGGCTGGCAGTGGAGTAATGTTGTCATCCCTCCTGGGTCCCAGTAGGTGAAAAATGCTTGATGCTTCTCGGTAATTTTTCCACTAACTTCCTGTAGGCACTGTAGTCTCTAGCTCCTCTAATTTTTTTTTCACTCACTGTATTTACTGACATCTATACATATCTCTTATCTCCCTGATCTTGAGTCGCACTTATTCTTCAAATACCCCACTGCGTTATTATGGCAACACTATTTAGGACTGACACAACCGTTCACCTTCCTTCCAACGACCCCCACATAGTAACTGTCACTATTTACTAAATTGTTTTTCTGTGATCACTTATATTTCCTTTTTTCGGGACTTAAGTGATTATATTCACTCTTATGCTTGCACACGCCTATATCCCACACTCTATTCCTTATGGTACAGTCAGAAATTACCACCAAAACACGAGCTCAAACCGCGTGACTCCTCCACGAGCGTGCGTGTATGTGTGCGTGTGTGTGTGTGTATATATATGTGTGTGTGTGTCTGTGTGTGCGTGTATGTACTCACCTAATTGTGGTTGCACCCGTCGAGACTCAGCTCCTGGCCCCGCCTCTTCACTGAACGCTACTAGGGCCTCTCCCTGCTCCATGAGCTTTATCATACTTCAACTTAAATAGCTATGTATGGTTCCTGCCTCCACTACATCACTTGCTACACTATTCCACTTCCTGACTACTCTGTGACTGAAGAAATACTTCCTAACATCCCTTTGACTCATCTGAGTCTTCAACTTCCAAGTATGACCCCTTGTTTCTGTGTCCCCTCTCTGGAACATCCTGTCTCTGTCCACCTTGTCTATTCCACGCAGTATTTTGAATGTCGTTATCATGTCTCCTCTAACCCTCCTGTCCTCCAGTGTCGTCAGGCCGATTTTCCTTAACCTTTCTTCGTAGGACTTTCCCCTTAGCCCTGGAACTAACATTGTCGCAAACCTTTTGCGCTTTCTCTAATTTCTTGACGTGCTTGACCAAGTGTGGGTGCTGCATACTCCAATACGGGCCTGACGTACACGGTGTACAGTGTCTTGAACGATTCCTTACTAAGGTACTAAGGTGTATGTGTACTCACCTAGTTGAGGTTGCAGGGGTCGAGTGCAAGCTCCTGGCCCCGCCTCTTCACTGGTGTGTGCGCGCGCGCGTATGCGTGTGTGCATGTGGTTGATCATGTGTGTGGATGTGGTGGAGCTCTGCGTACATCTCCTGCGTCTTGAAGAGCTTTATCAAGAGCTCGTGATCCTCAGTGTAGGTTAGGTAAGGTTTGTCAGGACACAAAACGAGTATTTTCTGACGGGGATCTTAGTCATATAACCCGCAGCTTGAGCTTTTGGTCATCCGACCGAGACCTTCCACTGGCTTACCCCTTCACCCTTTTAAAAAGTATAGCTTTGATTATAATCATAGTTATTTATGGAGAGAGTAAAGTGTGCAAGTGGAAGATAGCCTTCAACAAGGAGGTATAAATAGGGTGTTAAGAATAACCAGGACAGAACTGGGAACAATACGTTAAGGTGGATAAATCTAGTCTTAGAGAGAATATAAGATAGCGCTTATTTAGTTGTTAGTGATATTGCTGGTGCTTCTTTTAGTGATGATAATTCTAGTGCTGGGAGTATTGCTGGGTGCTAGTGCTGGGAGCATTGCTGGGTGCTAGTGCTGGGAGTATTGCTGGGTGCTAGTGCTGGGAGCATTGCTGGGTGCTAGTGCTGGGAGTATTGCTGGGTGCTAGTGCTGGGAGCATTGCTGGGTGCTAGTGCTGGGAGTATTGCTGGGTGCTAGTGCTGGGAGTATTGCTGGGTGCTAGTGCTGGGAGCATTGCTGGGTGCTAGTGCTGGGAGTATTGCTGGGTGCTAGTGCTGGGAGTATTGCTGGGTGCTAGTGCTGGGAGTATTGCTGGGTGCTAGTGCTGGGAGCATTGCTGGGTGCTAGTGCTGGGAGTATTGCTGGGTGCTAGTGCTGGGAGCATTGCTGGGTGCTAGTGCTGGGAGCATTGCTGGGTGCTAGTGCTGGGAGCATTGCTGGGTGCTAGTGCTGGGAGCATTGCTGGGTGCTAGTGCTGGGAGTATTGCTGGGTGCTAGTGCTGGGAGCATTGCTGGGTGCTACTGCTGGGAGCATTGCTGGGTGCTACTGCTGGGAGCATTGCTGGGTGCTAGTGCTGGTAGTATTGCTGGGTGCTAGTGCTGGGAGCATTGCTGGGTGCTAGTGCTGGGAGCATTGCTGGGTGCTAGTGCTGGGAGTATTGCTGGGTGCTAGTGCTGGGAGCATTGCTGGGTGCTAGTGCTGGGAGCATTGTTGGGTGCTAGTGCTGGGAGTATTGCTGGGTGCTAGTGCTGGGAGCATTGCTGGGTGCTAGTGCTGGGAGCATTGCTGGGTGCTACTGCTGGGAGCATTGCTGGGTGCTACTGCTGGGAGCATTGCTGGGTGCTAGTGCTGGGAGCATTGCTGGGTGCTAGTGCTGGGAATATTGCTGGGTGCTAGTGCTGGGAGCATTGCTGGGTGCTAGTGCTGAGACTATTGCTGGGTGCTAGTGCTGGGAGTATTGCTGGGTGCTAGTGCTGGGAGCATTGCTGGGTGCTAGTGCTGGAAGCATTGCTGGGTGCTAGTGCTGGGAGTATTGCTGGGTGCTAGTGCTGGGAGCATTGCTGGGTGCTAGTGCTGGGAGTATTGCTGGGTGCTAGTGCTGGGAGCATTGCTGGGTGCTAGTGCTGGGAGCATTGCTGGGTGCTAGTGCTGGGAGCATTGCTGGGTGCTAGTGCTGGGAGCATTGCTGGGTGCTAGTGCTGGGAGCATTGCTGGGTGCTAGTGCTGGGAGTATTGCTGGGTGCTAGTGCTGGGAGTATTGCTGGGTGCTAGTGCTGGGAGTATTGCTAGGTGCTAGGGCTAGTGCTGGGAGTATTGCTGGGTGCTAGGGCTAGTGCTGGGAATATTGCTGGGTTCTAGTGCTGGGAGTATTGCTAGGTGCTAGGGCTAGTGCTGGGAGTATTGCTGGGTGCTAGTGCTGGGAGTATTGCTGGGGGTATTGCTAGGTGCTAGGGCTAGTGCTGGGAGTATTGCTGGGTGCTAGTGCTGGGAGTATTGCTAGGGCTAGCGCTGGGAGTATTGCTGGGTGCTAGTGCTGGGAGTATTGCTGGGTGCTAGTGCTGGGAGTATTGCTGGGTGCTAGGGCTAGTGCTGGGAGTATTGCTGGGGGTATTGCTAGGTGCTAGGGCTACTGTTGGGAGTATTGCTAGGTGCTAGGGCTAGTGCTGGGAGTATTGCTAGGGCTAGTGCTGGGAGCATTGCTGGGTGCTAGAGCTAGTACTGGGAGTATTGCTGGGGGTATTACTAGGTGCTAGGGCTAGTGCTGGGATTATTGCTAGGCGCTAGGGTTAATGCAGTAATGAAGATAGAGCTAGTTCTCTTTCTCCCAAGTTGCATTGTTACGCAATGTCTAATAGATTTATAATAGAGAATATAAACAATAGATTTATAATAGAGAATATAAACAATAGATTTATAATAGAGAATATAAACAATAGATTTATAATAGAGAATATAAACAATAGATTTATAATAGAGAATATAAACAATAGATTTATAATAGAGAATATAAACAATAGATTTATAATAGAGAATATAAACAATAGATTTATAATAGAGAATATAAACAATAGATTTATAATAGAGAATATAAACAATAGATTTATAATAGAGAATATAAACAATAGATTTATAATAGAGAATATAAACAATAGATTTATAATAGAGAATATAAACAATAGATTTATAATAGAGAATATAAACAATAGATTTAAAATAGAGATGAATTAAAAAGTTAGTTATATAGTAATACGTCTGGGGGGGGGGAGGTACGACTGCAGGATGGCAGGAAGGCAGGATGGCAGGCAGATAGGATGGCAGACATACTGGCAGGCAGGCAGACAGGATGGCAGACAAGCTGGCAGACAGAATGGCTGGCAGGCAGGCAGACAGGATGGCAGGCAGGGAAACAGGATGGCTACAAGCTGGCAGGCAGGCAGACAGGATCGCAGACAAACTGGCAGGCAGGCAGACAGGATGGCAGACAAGCTGGCAGACAGAATGGCAGGCAGGCAGACAGGATGGCAGGCAGGGAAACAGGATTGCTACATGCTGGCAGACAGGATGGCAGGCAGGGAAACAGGATGGCTACAAGCTGGCAGGCAGGGAAACAGGATGGCAGGCAGGCAGACAGGATGGCAGGCTGTCAGACAGGATGGCAGACAGGATGGCAGGCAGGCAGACAGGCTGGCAGACAGGATGGCAGGCTGTCAGACAGGATGGCAGACAAGCTGACAGACAGGATGGCAGGCTGGCAGACAGGATGGCAGGCTGGCAGACAGGATGGCAGGCTGGCAGACAGGATGGCAGGCTGGCAGACAGGATGGCAGGCTGGCAGACAGGCTGGCAGACAGGATGGCAGGCTGGCAGACAGGATGGCAGGCTGGCAGACAGGATGGCAGGCTGGCAGACAGGATGGCAGGCTGGCAGACAGGATGGTAGGCTGGCAGACAGGATGGCAGAATGGCTGGCAGGCAGGCAGACAGGATGGCAGGCAGGGAAACAGGATGGCTACAAGCTGGCAGACAGGATGGCAGGCAGGCAGACAGGATCGCAGACAAACTGGCAGGCAGGCAGACAGGATGGCAGACAAGCTGGCAGACAGAATGACAGGCAGGCAGACAGGATGGCAGGCAGGGAAACAGGATTGCTACATGCTGGCAGACAGGATGGCAGGCAGGGAAACAGGATGGCTACAAGCTGGCAGACAGGATGGCAGGCAGGGAAACAGGATGGCAGACAGAATGGCAGGCAGGCAGACAGGATGGCAGGCGGTCAGACAGGATGGCAGACAGGATGGCAGGCAGGCAGACAGGCTGGCAGACAGGATGGCAGGCTGTCAGACAGGATGGCAGACAAGCTGACAGACAGTATGGCAGGATGGCAGGCTGGCAGACAGGATGGCAGGCTGGCAGGCTGGCAGACAGGATGGCAGGCTGGCAGACAGGATGGCAGGCTGGCAGACAGGATGGCAGACTGGCAGACAGGATGGCAGGCTGGCAGACAGGATGGCAGGCTGGCAGACAGGATGGCAGGCTGGCAGACAGGATGGCAGACAGGATGGCAGGCTGGCAGACAGGATGGCAGGATGGCAGGCTGGCAGAGAGGATGGCAGGCTGGCAGACAGGATGGCAGGCTGGCAGACAGGATGGCAGGCTGGCAGACAGGATGGCAGGCTGGCAGACAGGATGGCAGGCTGGCAGGCAGGCTGGCAGACAGGCTGGCAGACAGGATGGCAGACAGGATGGCAGACAGGCTGGCAGACAGGATGGCAGACAGGATGGCAGGATGGCAGGCTGGCAGACAGGATGGCAGGCTGGCAGACAGGATGGCAGACAGGATGGCAGGATGGCAGGCTGGCAGACAGGATGGCAGGCAGGATGGCAGACAGGATGGCAGGCTGGCAGACAGGATGGCAGACAGGATGGCAGGATGGCAGGCTGGCAGACAGGATGGCAGGCTGGCAGACAGGATGGCAGGCTGGCAGACAGGATGGCAGGCTGGCAGACAGGATGGCAGGCTGGCAGACAGGATGGCAGGCTGGCAGACAGGATGGCAGGCTGGCAGACAGGATGGCAGGCTGGCAGACAGGATGGCAGACAGGATGGCAGGCTGGCAGACAGGATGGCAGGCTGGCAGACAGGATGGCAGACAGGCTGGCAGACAGGATGGCAGACAGGATGGCAGACAGGCTGGCAGACAGGATGGCAGGCTGGCAGACAGGATGGCAGGATGGCAGGCTGGCAGACAGGATGGCAGACAGGATGGCAGGCTGGCAGACAGGATGGCAGACAGGATGGCAGGCTGGCAGACAGGATGGCAGGAAGGAACAACATGGAGAGCTATAAATAAATATCCATCTGATTTTTATTAAATGTTATTACTTTAAATATTAATAATGAATGTTATAATAATAGTGAATAATAACAATAATATAATAATAATGACATGTACATCAGTCTGCCAGTTTTCATGACAGTGTAGCAACAGTTTGGTGGTTCATAAAATATAAGGGACAAGGGAGGAGGGGGGGGAGAGACGGTCATAAAGTGAAGTTTACCCGGCGGCGGCGGCGGCGGCGGCGGCGGCGGCGGCGTCGTCGTCAGCTGTGAGGCGGCGGCGGTAGTAGGTATGGGGGTTCTGGCGGTTACCGATGGGGAGGAGGCAGCTCCACTGACTTCGTTGTTGATAGTCCTATTATTATTATTATTATTATTATTATTATTATTATTGCAAGATATATATGAGGTTCTTGGAGTATGCAGCAGCATCAGGGAAGCCCTGCTGGATAACGCTATGAAACTGGAGAAATGCAGAGGTTTGCAACTAGACAAGTCCTTGACATAAGGTTAGTGAGTGAGGAGAACCTGAGAAACTGAACTTGATGACTTGAAAGGACAGCAGAACCATAGAGGAGAGACATGATAACGACATTCAAAATACTCAGGAGGACTTAATAGGGGATAAACTGCTCGAGAGGCGAGAAACAGGTACACGAGGGCACAAGTAGAAGTAGAGACATACACGAGTCACTGAGATGTCGGTGACATCTCTCTCTCTCTCTCTCTCTCTCTCTCTCTCTCACACACACACACACACACACACACACACACACACACACACACACACACACACATACACCACACACATACACCACACACATACACCATACACACCACACACATACACCACACATACACCACACACATACACCACACACATACACCACACATACACACCACACATACACACACACATACACATACACCACACACACCACACATACACCACACACATACACCACACACATACACCACACACACACACACATACACATACACACACACACACACACACACGGGGCCAGGAGCTCGGACTCGACCCCCGCAACCTCAACTAGGTGAGTACACACACACACACAATCTCACACACACACACACACACACCACACACATACACCACACACATACACCACACACATACACCACACACATACACCACACACACACACCACACATACACCACACACACACCACACACATACACCACACACATACACCACACACACACCACACACATACACCACACACATACACCACACACACCACACATACACCACACACACCACACATACACCACATACACCACACATACACCACACACATACACCACACACACACACACACACGTACACCACACACATACACCACACACATACCACACACACACACACACACACACACACACACACATACACACACACATACACCACACACACACACACACACACACACACACACACACACACCCCACACACACACACACACACACACACACACACACACACACACACACACACACACACACACACACACACACACACACACACGCTGCTACCCACTACTACGCTCATGCATTTGTGCCTTACCCTCCTGCTGCCTCCATTGGCTATTATGGATCATAATTCCGGGAGTTTATGTGAAGATGTAAGCATAAAGGGAAGTGATCGTTCCTGTGGTGACACTGAACCACTACATCAAACAGTCAGTCCAAGTGCTGTCACTTTTGGTGCTGGCACTGTGTACTTGGGGGGGGGGGTGCTGTTGGAAGCACTGTATTGGGAGGTGTCACTGAAAGCATAGTATACTAGAGAGGGGAGTCACTGTAAGCCCCTGACACTGTAATAACTCATAAAGTGGTAGGTTAATGGCACTGCAAGTGTTACACGGAGACGCGTACTAGTGACCTACTATTGAGACACTCCTCAGTCAGCAAATGCAATGATGGTGTTTGTCGTATTCAGTTCTACTGGTTGTTGCCTGTCTTCCTGAGTCTTCCTTTTGAAGAAACACACAGGCTGCTTAATCCACGCCCTCATCTCCATGTTTTGTTCTGTAGGTGCTGCCTAGTGTTGTCAGGGTAAATTAACAAGAAACTGCTGACTTTTCCAGCGGGTAGATGGCGTTCTCTTAGTACACAGTCAACGATGGTAATGGAACTTGTTTCCTTATGTCAAAACCAGCATCTCTCGTATTTAGTATTTAAGCTTTAAATAGGATATTACAAGGACCCCATTGAAAATAATTCACTTTCACTTTTTTGGGTTATGTATGATAATTGTATGATAATTGTATTTGTGTGTACCTGTATAAATAAACTTATTTAGCCAGGTTTTATTATATAAATCCCACATGTAGACATTCATGTATCAGTCTCAGTTGACTTAAATTATGTCTAGTTCAGTTGAGGCCATGAATAAGTGTAAATAATGTGTACGAGGTTACCTCCTGGCAGGGAGCACCTCAGGTGGCAGGGAGCACCTCAGGTGGCAGGGAGCACCTCAGGCTAGCAACTCGTCATTTATCACCGAGGGAGGTAGCTACTACAGGCGGTGATATTGTCTTCCTGGGTTACTAGACATGTCTTTGTATAAAGGCCAAGAGTCGTTCAAGGTAACAGTGTACACAAGTAAATTTTATAATGAAAGGATTGGTTGTTGTATATTCTTTCGTTTATACTTATCCCGGGTGTATACAATTTAGTTCATGTGACTGGTGTACTGTGGGTAGTCTTGTAACACTGGTCCAGCCTGGATATGTGGGAGTATAAGGGACTGGGATCACTGTTCTTATGTGGGAGTACATGGGACAGGCTCTGTGTAGAGCGTTATTAAGTCAAGCTAATGACTTGGTCTCTTGCCTATGTTTCGATCCTCCCAGGAAGGTGCTACAGTCCTGTCATACGAATATAACATAGAAGCTTGTTAAATGGTTTGCACTCTGGCAGGACTACTGGTCATTCCTCACTTTCTCATAAACACGTAAGATGATAGGTAAATCTTACAAACTTACCAGTGCGTTTCTCACTCCTTCCTATTTCAGGAATATTTTAGTTCCAATTTAAGATGCCTACTTTGAAGGCGAGACGCGGGGGCGATGATCCCCGAAATCTACTACTGGTAGACGAGAGGTGGAATATAGGTAGACTAGAATAATAACCCTAGTCTACATTATATATATATATTAGTGCTGGTGACTTGTGATAGTGATCATATTGCATCTCTCTCGCTTATAAATAAATCCCTACGGGCTTAGCGCTTCCCTTTAACTATACATATCTGCAAAGTGGGAACCCCTCACTGCTCAGCACGGCACTGAAAAATATTGACTTTATATTTGCAAGTAGTGGCAGGGAGAGACAGGAAGAGAAAGGGTGGCAGGGAGAGACAGGAAGGGAGAGGGTGGTTAAGTCTGCGTTTCCCATGGTTGGGTCATGGCTTCAGGTATCCTCTGAGAGACATACAAAGATTTACATTGTACTCACCTAATTGTGGTTGCAGGGGTCGAGACTCGGCTCCTGGCCCCGCCTCTTCACCGACCGCAACTAGGTCCTCTCTCCCCCTGCTCCATGAGCTTTATCATACCTCCTCTTAAAACTATGTATAGTTCCTGCCTCCACTACATCGCCTGCCAGACTATTCCACTTCCTAACTACTCTATGACTGAAGAAATACTTCCTAACCTCCCTTTGACTCAGATGAGTCTTCAACTTCCAATTGTGACCCCTTGTTTCTGTGTCCCATCTCTGGAACATCTTGTCTCTGTCCACCTTGTCTATTCCACGCAGTATTTTGTATGTCGTTATCATGTCTCCCCTGACCCTCCTGTCCTCCAGTGTTGTCAGACCGATTTCCCTTAACCTTTTTTCATAGGACATTCCCCTTAGTTCTGGAACTAGCCTTGTTGCAAACCTTTGCACTTTCTCTAATTTCTTGACGCGTTTGACCAGGTGTGGGTTCCAAACTGGTGCTGCGTACTCCAGTATGGGCCTGTCGTACACAGTGTATAAAGTCTTGAACGATTTCTTACTGAGGTACCGGAACGCTATTCTCAGGTTTGCCAAGCGCCCATATGCCGCAGCAGTTATCTGTTTAACGTGTGCTTCTGGCGATGTACTCGGTATTATACTCACTCCTAGGTCTTTCTCCTTGGGTGAGGTTTGCAGCCTTTGGCCACCTAGCCTATACTCTGTCTGCAGTCTTCTTTGCCCTCCTCCGATCCTCATGACTTTGCATTTAGCGGGGTTAAATTCTAGGAGCCAGTTTCTGGACCACACATCCAGCCTGTCCAGGTCTCTTTGTAGACCTGTCTGGTCCGCGTCTGATTTAATTTTCCTCATTAACTTCACGTCATCTGCAAACAGGGACACTTCTGAGTCTATCCCTTCCGTCATGTCGTTCACATATACCAAGAATAGCACTGGTCCCAGGACTGACCCCTGTGGTACCCCGCTCGTCACTGGCGCCCACTGTGATGCCTCATCACGAACCATGACTCGCTGTTGCCTCCCTGTTAGGTATTCTCTGATCCATTGCAGTGCCCTTCCTGTTATACGTGCCTGTTCCTCTAGCTTCTGTAATAATCTCTTGTGAGGAACTGTGTCGAAGGCCTTCTTACAGTCCAAGAAAATGCAATCAACCCACCCCTCCCTCTCATTTCTTACTTCAGTTACCTTGTCGTACAACTCTAGTAGGTTTTTGACACAGGATTTGCCTTCCATGAATCCGTGCTGGCTGTCATTTATAATCTTGTTCCGCTCCAGGTGCTCCACCACTCTCCTCCTGATAATTTTTTCCAAGACTTTGCATACTATACATGTCAGTGACACTGGTCTATAATTTAGTGCTTCATTTCTGTCTCCCTTCTTAAAGATGGGGACTACATCACACACACACACACACACACACACGTGTGTGTGTGTCAGTTACCATTTTGTCCTAGGCACATGTCGATTAGACACTAGGCCTGTTACATGTGTGTGTGTGTGTGTGTGTGTGTGTGTGTGTGTATACCAGGCTGTGAGAGGTACACAGGGCGGACAGACAGCAGACACAGGTGTTGTCTGATGCAAATATGCAGGATATACGAGGGCCAGCGCTGTACACAATGGCTTTTGACATTGCTATACTCGTAGCTCACCAGGACGATATAACCAGCAATAAAGCATATCGTAACTGGGTATAACAGTAACTGATACATATTACGATGGGCAGACAAATCTCCTGTGTATATATATATATATATATATATATATATATATATATATATAATATATATATATATATATATATATATATATATATATATATATATATATATATATATATATATATATATATATATAATTTGATATTTGTCTTGTTTGCTGGCACTTTTAGATATATTGTTTTCTGTCGTGATATAAGTGTCAATAAAGTGTTAAGTGATCAGAAAAATCCCACACGGACGGTAAATCCCACTCGGACGGTAAATCCCACTCGGACGGTAAATCCCACTCGGACGGTAAATCCCACTCGGACGGTAAATCCCACTCGGACGTAGAATCTAAATCCCTTTTTAATTCGTGTTCGATTTTCCGTTTATGTGGGATTTGCCTCAAAATTGTTTGAAGATTTATTGACCTTAGGAAATTAATATCTTGTAAAGTAGTTATTATTATTATTATTATTATTATTATTATTATTATTGTGAAGAGCTAAACCCGTGGTGATCAGCGCAAGGGGTAGTAATGTAGGCTCGATCCTGTGTCTGAAAAGCAACGATTTATGAGCTTCGATTTATAAGGGGCCGTTCTTTGCGGAGGGAGTTCGTTCCTGCGGGTTCGTTGCTGGTTGTCCGTAACTGAGAATTCGTTCTTGGGGTGTTCGTTCTTGGTGGTCCATTATTGAGAGTCCATTCCTGGTTGTCTTTTGCTGAGAGTCCGTTCGTGATGTTCTGTTGCTGAGAGTCCGTTCCTGTTGTTCTGTTCCTGAGAGTTCATTTCTGGTGTTCTGTTCCTGAGGGTCCGTTCCTGTTGTTTTGTTGCTGAGAGTCCGTTCCTGTTCTGTTGCTGAGAGTCCGTTCCTGTTCTGTTGCTGAGGTTCCGTTCCTGTTCTGTTGCTGAGGTTCCGTTCCTGTTCTGTTGCTGAGAGTCCGTTCCTGTTCTGTTGCTGAGAGTCCGTTTCTGTTCTGTTCCTGAGAGTCCGTTCCCGTTGTTCTGTTCCTGAGAGTCCGTTCCTGTTGTTCTCTTCCTGAGAGTCCGTGTTTGGTGTTCTGTTCCTGAGAGTCCGATTCTGGTGTTCTGTTTCTGAGAGTCATTTTCCGTTGGTCCGTGTCCGTGGGGTCCGTTCCCAGCCACAATTGTTATGTATATTTTATTATCGTCTCGCCGTTTAACTGCCGTAATAATGGTGGTGTAAAAGGATGGACGTACACTCGCTACGGACGCTGGCACCTATACGTACTTACTGACACTGGGACCAGAACTAACACTGGCACGCTGAACTACAAGAACGAACGTACGTACGTTCTTGTAGTTCAGCATATGCTCTACAGCCCAGCTGTAGGGTAAGTTTTCTCTTGAAGACAGCCAGGGACATCTTGAAGACAGCCAGGGGCACCTTGAAGACAGCCAGGGACCTCTTGAAGACAGCCAGGGGCATCTTGAAGACAGCCAGGGGCATCTTGAAGACAGCCAGGGGCATCTTGAAGACAGCCAGGGGCATCTTGAAGACAGCCAGGGGCACCTTGAAGACAGCCAGGGACCTCTTGAAGACAGCCAGGGGCATCTTGAAGACAGCGCCATCTTGAAGACAGCCAGGGACTTCTTGAAGATAGCCAGGGGCATCTTGAAGACAGCCAGGAATATCTTAAAGACAGCCAGAGGCATCTTGGAGACGGCCAGCGGCATCTTAAAGACAGCCAGGGACCTCTTGAAGACAGCCAGGGACCTCCTGAAGACAGCCAGGGACATCTTGAAGACAGCCAGGAGCACCTTGAAGACAGCCAGGGACATCTTGAAGACAGCCAGGAGCACCTTGAAGACAGCCAGGGGCATCTTGAAGACAGCCAGGGGCATCTGGAACGCTATCGTTCCAGACTATGAAGCTGAACTTTTCTCCAGGTTGAGGGACTGACCACCTCAGATACTATTTCTCCAAGGTTGATGGACTGATCACATCTTTACTTCACTACTACACCTGCTACCTCTGTATTTGACTGAAGAAGTCTACTGTGTAGTTGAAATGTTTCAACAATAAAGATCCCCAACTGTTGCACGTGTCTTACTCATCAACTTGTCGGTATTTTATACCATTTTCAAAATACCGCCAGAATTCTCCAGGTGTAAATTATGATGCATCTGTCTCGCCTGCGTTCCCAGGAGTACACTTCGAGGGACTTTAACATACCTATTAGAGTTTGACTGAAGTTATATGAGCTGTGAAAGTTCTCCGTACGTTCTTCAGTTCTGTGATTTTTGCGAGCAATATTCCAGTCTAGAAAGAATAAGTGTAATTAACTTCGGTATATTTTGTTATAAAGGTTCTTGTTATCTAGACTGTCAGTTTTCTGGCGTTTGTTGTGTCTACAATGGATGCGACTCGCATGCAAATTTTTGTACCGTATACAAAGAATGTTACAGTGGTATCTATTTATGTTAGATATGAAACTGATAAAGATAACTGGGGCCAGTGTTGCACCTTGCTCTAAACCTATACGTCCCTGTGTTGTGCAGATGTTGGGATTCCACTAGTTTAATCTTGAAATTTGTTCAAAGATTTTGGTAATGTGGTAGGTCAGTGTTATCTTAGTGGTTTTACAATTACTTTAAAACCACTTTTGTGAAGTGGCGTTACAGTAGCGGTTTTTTGATAACTGAGATGAATCTTATAACCAGACTCCGTTTCCAGTGGATATATATATATATATATATATATATATATATATATATATATATATATTATATATATATATATATATATATATATATATATATATATATATATATATATATATATATATATATATATATATATATGCAAAACAACCACTCTGAAAGAATAGAGAAATTCCAAGCGCTTTCGTGACTACTCATATTATCAACTTGATAATGTGAGTAGTCACGAAAGCGCTTGGAATTTCTCTATTCTTTCAGAGTGGTTGTTTTGCATATTCTGAAATCACCTGTTTACTGTGATCTTATTGCATATATATATATATGTCGTGCCGAATAGGCAGAACTTGCGATCTTGGCTTAAATAGCAACGCTCATCTTGTCATATAGGACAAGCGAAAATTTGTGTATGCAATAATTTCGCCAAAATCATTCTAAACCTAACGAAAAAATATATTTCACTGTTTGTTTAGTATTAAATTATTGTAAACGTATCTAAAATATATTTAGTTGGGTTAGGCTAAAATAAATTGTTCTTGTTATAATAAGGTTAGGTAAGTTTTCTAAGATTCTTTTGGAGCAAAATTAAAAATTTTTACGTTAACATTAATGAAAAAAATATATCTTTAAACGTATAAGAGAAAATTTTAGAAAGGACTTAATTTTAAATGAGTTTTTGCTAAATTGACCAGTTTTACATATTCGGCACGACATATGTATATATAAATTTGTTCATAAATATGGAATGTCACGGGTCTGGGCCTAGGGCAGAGTGCATTGTCATAATATTAAAGGTGTCCTCAAAGTCGAGTGACGCTAAGTTTTCAAATATTTTTCAGATGATGGCAGAGTTTTGAGTCTCGTTGAAAAAATAATTTTAATTATTAGAAATTTAGTCTGATTAACGACTCGCCGAATACAAGAGTCATATTGTGACTTCAGTATTTCCCTCATATGTTATGATGAGTGTAAGTTCCTTCTCCTGTAAGCAAGGTTGGAATACTGGATCTGGCTTTTGTTTCTGGATTTCGCATGTGAGAAAAACTAGTTTCGTTTCCGTTTAATTTCATTAATATTTTTTTTTCTTCTGTGTCTCCTGGAGTCTACTGTATTCAGTTGTACCTTAATGTTTTCTATCTCTCTAACCAACATTTCCAGTCACCCTTGAGACAGTGAGAGACCTTAGAGAAGTTTGGTGATTCTTCGTCTCCTCCTGCAATGGGATCATCCTCATGGTTCTAGTATCTTCTCTTATTTTTTCCTGTAACAAGTACAAGTGTGGAGCAGCACACTTGTACTTGTTACAGGTCATCCTCCCGAGAATCTTCACTTCATAATTCTAGTACGACTTTCCCTGCATGTGTCGGTGAGGACATGATTGTTTCTTGATCCCAGGTAATGTATTCAATCTTCACGTTAAATTAATTATTGAACACAGTAATTACAACAGAACAGTAAAAATTATAGTAAATATTTTTTTTAATTACAGTATAATCAAACGACTACAATAATAATGACTAAAATATAATGAAGTGGCTACAGTAATATTAATAACTACAGTATAATACAGCGGCTACAATAATAACTACAGTATAATACAGCGGCTACAGTAATAATAACTACAGTATAATACAGCGGCTACAATAATAATATAAAGACTAACATTTACTAAAAAAGAGAAGAAGAAAAACTTTATAAAACTGGGATGCTTGAATGTGCGTGGATGTAGTGCGGATGACAAGAAACAGATGATTGCTGATGTTATGAATGAAAAGAAGTTGGATGTCCTGGCCCTAAGCGAAACGAAGCTGAAGGGGGTAGGGGAGTTTCGGTGGGGGGAAATAAATGGGATTAAATCTGGAGTATCTGAGAGAGTTAGAGCAAAAGAAGGGGTAGCAGTAATGTTGAAGGATCAGTTATGGAAGGAGAAAAGAGAATATGAATGTGTAAATTCAAGAATTATGTGGATTAAAGTAAAGGTTGGATGCGAGAAGTGGGTCATAATAAGCGTGTATGCACCTGGAGAAGAGAGGAATGTAGAGGAGAGAGATTTTGGGAGATGTTAAGTGAATGTATAGGAACCTTTGAACCAAGTGAGAGAGTAATTGTGGTAGGGGACCTGAATGCTAAAGTAGGAGAAACTTTTAGAGAGGGTGTGGTAGGTAAGTTTGTGGTGCCAGGTGTAAATGATAATGGGAGCCCTTTGATTGAACTTTGTATAGAAAGGGGTTTAGTTATAGGTAATACATATTTTAAGAAAAAGATGATAAATAAGTATACAAGATATGATGTAGGGCGAAATGACAGTAGTTTGTTGGATTATGTATTGGTAGATAAAAGACTGTTGAGTAGACTTCAGGATGTACATGTTTATAGAGGGGCCACAGATATATCAGATCACTTTCTAGTTGTAGCTACACTGAGAGTAAAAGGTAGATGGGATACAAGGAGAATAGAAGCATCAGGGAAGAGAGAGGTGAAGGTTTATAAACTAAAAGAGGAGGCAGTTAGGGTAAGATATAAACAGCTATTGGAGGATAGATGGGCTAATGAGAGCATAGGCAATGGGGTCGAAGAGGTATGGGGTAGGTTTAAAAATGTAGTGTTAGTGTTCAGCAGAAGTTTGTGGTTACAGGAAAGTGGGTGCGGGAGGGAAGAGGAGCGATTGGTGGAATGATGTAAGGAGAGTAGTAAGGGAGAAAAAGTTAGCATATGAGAAGTTTTTACAAAGTAGAAGTGATGCAAGGAGGGAAGAGTATATGGAGAAAAAGAGAGAGGTTAAGAGAGTGGTGAAGCAATGTAAAAAGAGAGCAAATGAGAGAGTGGGTGAGATGTTATCAACAAATTTTGTTGAAAATAAGAAAAAGTTTTGGAGTGAGATTAACAAGTTAAGGAAGCCTAAAGAACAAATGGATTTGTCAGTTAAAAATAGGAGAGGAGAGTTAGAGGTATTGGGAAGATGGAGGGAATATTTTGAGGAATTGTTAAATGTTGATGAAGATAGGGAAGCTGTGATTTCGTGTATAGGGCAAGGAGGAATAACATCTTGTAGGAGTGAGGAAGAGCCAGTTGTGAGTGTGGGGGAAGTTCGTGAGGCAGTAGGTAAAATGAAAGGGGGTAAGGCAGCCGGGATTGATGGGATAAAGATAGAAATGTTAAAAGCAGGTGGGGATATAGTTTTGGAGTGGTTGGTGCAATTATTTAATAAATGTATGGAAGAGGGTAAGGTACCTAGGGATTGGCAGAGAGCATGCATAGTTCCTTTGTATAAAGGCAAAGGGGACAAAAGAGAGTGCAAAAATTATAGAGGGATAAGTCTGTTGAATATACCTGGTAAAGTGTATGGTAGAGTTATTATTGAAAGAATTAACAGTAAGACGGAGTATAGGATAGCAGATGAACAAGGAGGCTTTAGGAAAGGTAGGGGGTGTGTGGACCAGGTGTTTACAGTGAAACATGTACGTGAACAGTATTTAGATAAGGCTAAAGAGGTCTTTGTGGCATTTATGTATTTGGAAAAGACATATGACAGGGTGGATAGGGGGGCAGTGTGGCAGCTGTTGCAGGTGTATGGTGTAGGAGGTAGGTTACTGAAAGCAGTGAAGAGCTTTTACGAGGATAGTGAGGCTCAAGTTAGAGTATGTAGGAAAGAGGGAAATTATTTCCCAGTAAAAGTAGGCCCTAGACAAGGATGTGTGATGTCACTGTGGTTGTTTAATATATTTATAGATGGGGTTGTAAGAGAAGTAAATGCGAGGGTCTTGGCAAGAGGCGTGGAGTTAAGATAAAGAATCACACATAAAGTGGGAGTTGTCACAGTTGCTCTTTGCTGATGACACTGTGCTCTTGGGAGATTCTGAAGAGAAGTTGCAGAGGTTGGTGGATGAATTTGGTAGGGTATGCAAAAGAAGAAAATTAATAGTGAATACAGGAAAGAGTAAGGTTATGAGGATAACAAAAAGATTGGGTGATGAAAGATTGGATATCAGATTGGAGGGAGAGAGTATGGAGGAGGTGAATGTATTCAGATATTTGGGAGTGGACGTGTCAGCGGATGGGTCTCTGAAGGATGAGGTGAATCATAGAATTGATGAGGGGAAAAGAGTGAGCGGTGCACTTCGGAGTCTGTGGAGACAGAGAACTTTGTCCTTGGAGGCAAAGAGGGGAATGTATGAGAGTATAGTTTTACCAACGCTCTTATATGGGTGTGAAGCATGGGTGATGAATGTTACAGCGAGGAGAAGGCTGGAGGCAGTGGAGATGTCATGTCTGAGGGCAATGTGTGGTGTGAATATAATACAGAGAATTCGTAGTTTGGAAGTTAGGAGGAGGTGCGGGATTACCAAAACTGTTGTCCAGAGGGCTGAGGAAGGGTTGTTGAGGTGGTTCGGACATGTAGAGAGAATGGAGTGAAACAGAATGACTTCAAGAGTGTATCAGTCTGTAGTGGAAGGAAGGCGGGGTAGGGGTCGGCATAGGAAAGGTTGGAGGGAGGGGGTAAAGGAGGTTTTGTGTGCGAGGGGCTTGGACTTCCAGCAGGCATGCGTGAGCGTGTTTGATAGGAGTGAATGGAGACAAATGGTTTTTAATACTTGACGTGCTGTTGGAGTGTGAGCAAAGTAACATTTATGAAGGGATTCAGGGAAACCGGCAGGCCGGACTTGAGTCCTGGAGATGGGAAGTACAGTGCCTGCACTCTGAAGGAGGGGTGTTAATGTTGCAGTTTAAAAACTGTAGTGTAAAGCACCCTTCTGGCAAGACAGTGATGGAGTGAATGATGGTGAAAGTTTTTCTTTTTCGGGCCACCCTGCCTTGGTGGGAATCGGCCAGTGTGATAATAAAAATCAAATAATCAAGACTAACAAGCCCTGGCGGCCTCAGGATGAATCTTCAATAACAACAATATTTTTGTGAGTTAAAACGTGTGAAAACAGGGAGAGTGGGAGGAGCAGGGAGAGTGGGAGGAGCAGGGAGAGTGGGAGGAGCAGGGAGAGTGGGAGGAGCAGGGAGAGTGAGAGGAGCAGGGAGAGTGGGAGGAGCAGGGAGAGTGGGAGGAGCAGGGAGAGTGGGAGGAGCAGGGAGAGTGGGAGGAGCAGGGAGAGTGGGAGGAGCAGGGAGAGTGGGAGGAGCAGGGAGAGTGGGAGGAGCAGGGAGAGTGAGGAGTAGGGAGAGTGGGAGGAGCAGGGAGAGTGGGAGGAGCAGGGAGAGTGGGAGGAGCAGGGAGAGTGGGAGGAGCAGGGAGAGTGGGAGGAGCAGGGAGAGTGAGAGGAGCAGGGAGAGTGGGAGGAGCAGGGAGAGTGAGAGGAGCAGGGAGAGTGAGAGGAGCAGGGAGAGTGGGAGGAGCAGGGAGAGTGGGAGGAGCAGGGAGAGTGGGAGGAGCAGGGAGAGTGGGAGGAGCAGGGAGAGTGGGAGGAGCAGGGAGAGTGGGAGGAGCAGGGAGAGTGAGAGGAGCAGGGAGAGTGGGAGGAGCAGGGAGAGTGGGAGGAGCAGGGAGAGTGGGAGGAGCAGGGAGAGTGAGAGGAGCAGGGAGAGTGGGAGGAGCAGGGAGAGTGAGAGGAGCAGGGAGAGTGGGAGGAGCAGGGAGAGTGGGAGGAGCAGGGAGAGTGGGAGGAGCAGGGAGAGTGGGAGGAGCAGGGAGAGTGGGAGGAGCAGGGAGAGTGGGAGGAGCAGGGAGAGTGGGAGGAGCAGGGAGAGTGGGAGGAGCAGGGAGAGTGGGAGGAGCAGGGAGAGTGGGAGGAGCAGGGAGAGTGGGAGGAGCAGGGAGAGTGGGAGGAGCAGGGAGAGTGGGAGGAGCAGGGAGAGTGGGAGGAGCAGGGAGAGTGGGAGGAGCAGGGAGAGTGGGAGGAGCAGGGAGGAGGAGCAGGGAGAGTGGGAGGCGCAGGGAGAGTGGGAGGAGCAGGGAGAGTGGGGGGAGCAGGGAGAGTGGGAGGAGCAGGGAGAGTGGGAGGAGCAGGGAGAGTGGGAGGAGCAGGGAGAGTGGGAGGAGCAGGGAGAGTGGGAGGAGCAGGGAGAGTGGGAGGAGCAGGGAGAGTGGGAGGAGCAGGGAGAGTGAGAGGAGCAGGGAGAGTGAGAGGAGCAGGGAGAGTGGGAGGAGCAGGGAGAGTGAGAGGAGCAGGGAGAGTGGGAGGAGCAGGGAGAGTGAGAGGAGCAGGGAGAGTGGGAGGAGCAGGGAGAGTGGGAGGAGCAGGGAGAGTGGGAGGAGCAGGGAGAGAGGGAGGAGCAGGGAGAGTGGGAGGAGCAGGGAGAGTGGGAGGAGCAGGGAGAGTGGGAGGAGCAGGGAGAGTGAGAGGAGCAGGGAGAGTGGGAGGAGCAGGGAGAGTGGGGGGAGCAGGGAGAGTGGGAGGAGCAGGGAGAGTGGGAGGAGCAGGGAGAGAGGGAGGAGCAGGGCGAGTGGGAGGAGCAGGGAGAGTGGGAGGAGCAGGGAGAGTGAGAGGAGCAGGGAGAGTGGGAGGAGCAGGGAGAGTGGGGGGAGCAGGGA
This sequence comes from Cherax quadricarinatus, assembly GCF_038502225.1. Lineage (NCBI taxonomy): Eukaryota > Metazoa > Arthropoda > Malacostraca > Decapoda > Parastacidae > Cherax > Cherax quadricarinatus. The sequence goes on from NC_091323.1 coordinate 28,728,316, forward strand.
GAGTGAGGAGCAGGGAGAGTGGGAGGAGCAGGGAGAGAGTGCGGAGCAGGGAGAGTGGGTGGAGCAGGGAGAGTGGGAGGAGCAGGGAGAGTGGGAGGAGCAGAGAGGGAGGAGCAGGGAGAGTGGGAGGAGCAGGGAGAGTGGGAGGAGCAGGGAGAGTGGGAGGAGCAGGGAGAGTGGGAGGAGCAGGGAGAGTGGGAGGAGCAGGGAGAGTGGGAGGAGCAGGGAGAGTGGGAGGAGCAGGGAGAGGGAGGAGCAGGGAGAGAGGGAGGAGCAGGGAGAGTGGGAGGAGCAGGGAGAGTGAGAGGAGCAGGGAGAGTGGGAGGAGCAGGGAGAGTGAGAGGAGCAGGGAGAGTGAGAGGAGCAGGGAGAGTGAGAGGAGCAGGGAGAGTGGGAGGAGCAGGGAGAGTGGGAGGAGCAGGGAGAGTGGGAGGAGCAGGGAGAGTGGGAGGAGCAGGGAGAGTGGGAGGAGCAGGGAGAGTGGGAGGAGCAGGGAGAGTGGGGGGAGCAGGGAGAGTGGGGGGAGCAGGGAGAGTGAGTGGGAGGAGCAGGGAGAGAGGGATGCGCAGGGCGAGTGGGAGGAGCAGGGAGAGTGAGAGGAGCAGGGAGAGTGGGAGGAGCAGGGAGAGTGAGAGGAGCAGGGAGAGTGGGAGGAGCAGGGAGAGTGGGAGGAGCAGGGAGAGTGAGAGGAGCAGGGAGAGTGAGAGGAGCAGGGAGAGTGGGAGGAGCAGGGAGAGTGGGGGGAGCAGGGAGAGTGGGAGGAGCAGGGAGAGTGGGAGGAGCAGGGAGAGTGGGAGGAGCAGGGAGAGAGGGAGGAGCAGGGAGAGAGGGAGGAGCAGGGAGAGTGGGAGGAGCAGGGAGAGAGGGAGGAGCAGGGAGAGAGGGAGGAGCAGGGAGAGAGGGAGGAGCAGGGAGAGAGGGAGGAGCAGGGAGAGAGGGAGGAGCAGGGAGAGAGGGAGGAGCAGGGAGAGTGGGAGGAGCAGGGAGAGAGGGAGGAGCAGGGAGAGAGGGAGGAGCAGGGAGAGAGGGAGGAGCAGGGAGAGAGGGAGGAGCAGGGAGAGAGGGAGGAGCAGGGAGAGAGGGAGGAGCAGGGAGAGAGGGAGGAGCAGGGAGAGAGGGAGGAGCAGGGAGAGCGGGAGGAGTAGGAAGAGAGAGAGGAGCAGGGAGAGAGGGAGGGGCAGGGAGAGAGGGAGGAGCAGGGAGAGTGGGAGGAGCAGGGAGAGTGGAAGGAGCAGGGATAGTGGGAGGAGCAGGGAGAGTGGGAGGAGCAGGGAGAGTGGGAGGAGCAGGGAGAGTGGGAGGAGCAGGGAGAGAGGGAGGAGCAGGGAGAGAGGGAGGAGCAGGGAGAGAGGGAGGAGCAGGGAGAGTGTGAGGAGCAGGGAGAGAGGCAGGAGTAGGGAGAGAGAGAGGAATAGGAAGAGTGGGAGGAGCAGGGAGAGAGGGAGGATTAGGGATAGAGGGAGGAGCAGGGAGAGTGGGAGGAGCAGGGAGAGTGGGAGGAGTAGGGAGAGAGGGAGGAGTAGGGAGAGAGGGAGGAGTAGGGAGAGAGAGAGGGAGGAGCAGGAAGAGAGGGAGGAGCAGGGAGAGTGGGAGGAGCAGGGAGAGTGGGAGGAGTAGGGAGAGAGGGAGGAGTAGGGAGAGAGGGAGGAGTAGGGAGAGAGGAAGGAATAGGGAGAGAGGAAGGAGCAGGGAGAGAGGGAGGAGCAGGGAGAGAGGGAGGAGCAGGGAGAGAGAGAGGGAGGATCAGGGAGAGAGAGAGGGAGGATCAGGGAGAGAGAGAGGGAGGATCAGGGAGAGAGGGAGGATCAGGGAGAGAGGGAGGAGTAGGGAGAGAGGGAGGAACAGGACGAGAAGGAGGAGCAGAGAGAGAGGGAGGAGCAGGGAGAGAGGGAGGAGCAGGAAGAGAGGGAGGAGCTGGTAGAGAGGGAGGAGCAGAGAGAGAGGGAGGAGTAGGGAGAGAGAGAGGAGCAAGGAGAGTGGGAGGAGCAGGGAGAGAGGGAGGAGCAGGGAGAGAGGGAGGAGCAGGGAGAGAGGGAGGAGCAGGGAGAGAGGGAGGAGCAGGGAGAGAGGGAGGAGTAGGAAGAGAGAGAGGAGCAAGGAGAGTGGGAGGAGCAAGGAGAGTGGGAGGAACAAGGAGAGTGGGAGGAGCAGGGAGAGAGGGAGGAGCAGGAAGAGAGGGAGGAGCAGGGAGAGGAGGAGGATTAGCAGGGAGAGGAGGGGGAGGAGGAGCAGGGGGAGGAGGAGCAGGGAGAGGAGGAGGCAGGGAGAGGAGGGGGAGGAGGAGCAGGGAGAGGAGGGGAGGAGGAGCAGGGAGAGGAGGGGGAGGAGGAGCAGGGAGAGGAGGAGGAGCAGGGAGAGGAGGGGGAGGAGGAGCAGGGGGAGGAGGAGCAGCAGGGAGAGGAGGGGGAGGAGGAGCAGGGAGAGGAGGGGGAGGTGAAGCAGGGGGAGGAGGGGGAGGTGGAGCAGGGGGAGGAGGGGGAAAGGAAAGATGTGGAGGAAAGAGTGAAGGGGAGAGACATATAGATAAGGGTATAATTGGCAGTGAAGGGGAGAGACATATAGATAAGGGTATAATTGGCAGTGAAGGGGAGAGACATATAGATAAGGGTATAATTGGCAGGGGAAGAGAAAAAAGAGAAGGTAAATTATACAAGATTAACATAGACAATATATCAAAGTTAGATTTTCTGAGTTGAGCTCTGGCTCTCGGGCGACACTAGTTGTAATAATTATTACAATAAGACGATCATTTTCTGATATTATGTTGACTGGGGAGGGGACGGTGGACCGGAGTCTGGGGACTAAGTGCGTGGTACTGGGGACGGTGGACCGGAGTCTGGGGACTAAGGGCGTGGTACTGGGGACGGTGGACCGGAGTCTGGGGACTAAGGGCGTGGTACTGGGGACGGTGGACCGGAGTCTGGGGACTAAGGGCGTGGTACTGGGGACGGTGGACCGGAGTCTGGGGACTAAGGGCGTGGTACTGGGGACGGTGGACCGGAGTCTGGGGACTAAGGGCGTGGTACTGGGGACGGTGGACCGGAGTCTGGGGACTAAGGGCGTGGTACTGGTGACGGTGGACCGGAGTCTGGGGACTAAGGGCGTGGTACTGGGGACGGTGGACCGGAGTCTGGGGACTAAGGGCGTGGTACTGGGGACGGTGGACCGGAGTCTGGGGACTAAGGGCGTGGTACTGGGGACGGTGGACCGGAGTCTGGGGACTAAGGGCGTGGTACTGGGGACGGTGGACCGGAGTCTGGGGACTAAGGGCGTGGTACTGGGGACGGTGGACCGGAGTCTGGGGACTAAGGGCGTGGTACTGGGGACGGTGGACCGGAGTCTGGGGACTAAGGGCGTGGTACTGGGGACGGTGGACCGGAGTCTGGGGACTAAGGGCGTGGTACTGGGGACGGTGGACCGGAGTCTGGGGACTAAGGGCGTGGTACTGGGGACGGTGGACCGGAGTCTGGGGACTAAGGGCGTGGTACTGGGGACGGTGGACTGGAGTCTGGGGACTAAGTGCGTGGTACTGGGGACGGTGGACCGGAGTCTGGGGACTAAGGGCGTGGTACTGGGGACGGTGGACCGGAGTCTGGGGACTAAGTGCGTGGTACTGGGGACGGTGGACCGGAGTCTGGGGACTAAGTAGTGGTACTGGGGACGGTGGACCGGAGTCTGGGGACTAAGGGCGTGGTACTGGGGACGGTGGACCGGAGTCTGGGGACTAAGGGCGTGGTACTGGGGACGGTGGACCGGAGTCTGGGGACTAAGGGCGTGGTACTGGGGACGGTGGACTGGAGTCTGGGGACTAAGTGCGTGGTACTGGGGACGGTGGACCGGAGTTGGTACTGGGGACTAAGTCTGGGGGCGTGGTACTGGGGACGGTGGACGGGAGTCTGGGGACTAAGGGCGTGGTACTGGGGACGGTGGACCGGAGTCTGGGGACTAAGGGCGTGGTACTGGGGACGGTGGACCGGAGTCTGGGGGACTAAGGGCGTGGTACTGGGGACGGTGGACTGGAGTCTGGGGACTAAGTGCGTGGTACTGGGGACGGTGGACCGGAGTTTTGGGGACTAAGGGCGTGGTACTGGGGACGGTGGACCGGAGTCTGGGGACTAAGTGCGTGGTACTGGGGACGGTGGACCGGAGTCTGGGGACTAAGTAGTGGTACTGGGGACGGTGGACCGGAGTCTGGGGACTAAGGGCGTGGTACTGGGGACGGTGGACCGGAGTCTGGGGACTAAGAGCGTGGTACTGGGGACGGTGGACCGGAGTCTGGGGACTAAGGGCGTGGTACTGGGGACGATAGACCTGAGTCTGGGGACTAAGGGCGTGGTACTGGGGACGGTGGACCGGAGTCTGGGGACTAAAGGCGTGGTACTGGGGACGATAGACCTGAGTCTGGGGACTAAGGGCGTGGTACTGGGGACGGTGGACTGGAGTCTGGGGACTAAGTGCGTGGTCCTGGGGACGGTGGACCGGAGTCTGGGGACTAAGGGCGTGGTACTGGGGAGGATGGACCGGAGTCTGGAGACTAAGGGCGTGGTACTGGGGACGGTGGACCGGAGTCTGGGGACTAAGGGCGTGGTACTGGGGACGGTGGACCGGAGTCTGGGGACTAAGGGCGTGGTACTGGGGACTATGGGCGTGGTACTGGGGACGGTGGACCGGAGTCTGGGGACTAAGGGCGTGGTACTGGGGACGGTGGACCGGAGTCTGGGGACTAAGGACGAGGTACTGGGGACGGTGGACCGGAGTCTGGGGACTAAGGGCGTGGTACTGGGGACGAAGGGCGTGGTACTGGGGACGGTGGACTGGAGTCTGGGGACTAAGGGCGTGGTACTGGTGACGGTGGACTGTAGTCTGGGGACTAAGGGCGTGGTACTGGGGACGGTGGACTGGAGTCTGGGGACTAAGGGCGTGGTACCTGGGGACGGTGGACCAGTCTGGGGACTAAGGGCGAGGTACTGGGGACAGTGGACCGTCAAGGGGACTAAGGACGAAGTACAGGGACAGTGGACCGGAGTCTGGGGACTAAGGGCGTAGGTACTGCGGACGGTGGACTGGAGTCTGGGGACTAAGGAGCGTGGTACTGGGGACGGTGGACCGGAGTCTGGGGACTAAGGGACGTGGTACTGGACGTGGGGACCGGAGTCAGGGACTAAGTACGTGGTACTGGGGACGGTGGACTGGAGTCTGGGGACTAAGGGCGTGGTAATGGGGACGGTGGACTGGAGTCTGGGGACTAAGGGCGTTTGACTGGGGACGGTGGACCGGCGTCTGGGGACTAAGGACGAGGTACTGGGGACCGTGGACCGGAGTCTGGGGACTAAGGGCGTGGTACTGGGGACGAAGGACGTGGTACTGGGAACGGTGGACTGGAGTCTGGGGACTAAGGGCGTGGTACCGGGGACGGTGAACCGGAGTCTGGAGACTAAGGGCGTGGTACTGGGGACGGTGGACCGGAGTCTGGGGACTAAGGGCGTGGTACTGGGGACGGTGGACCGGAGTCTGGGGACTAGGCAGTACAAGGGACGTGGACCGGAGTCTGGGGACGAAGGGCGTGGTACTGGGGACGAAGAGCGTGGTACTGGGGACGATGGACTGGAGTCTGGGGACTAAGGGCGTAGTACTGGGGACGGTGGACCGGAGTCTGGGGACTAGGGACGTGGTGCTGGGGATGGTGGACCGGACTCTGGAGGCTATGGACGTGGTTCTTGGGACGTGGACTGGACTCTGGGGACTAGGGGCGTGGTACTGGGGACTTGGGTCAGGAAACGGGGGACTGGGGACTAAGGACGTGGGGATTGGGCAGTGGGAGGGCAGCAGCAGCGCTGGCGGCAGCAGCAGCAGCAGCAGCAGCAGCTGGAACAGCAGCAGCAGCAGCAGCGGCAGCAACAGGCAGCGGCAGCAGCGGCAGCAGCAGCAGGCAGCAACGGCAGCAGCAGCGCTAGCAGCTGGCGGGGCACTGGCAGCAGCGGCAGGCGGCAGCAGCAGCAGCACGGCAGCAGCAGGGCGCTGGCAGCAGCGGCAGCGCGGCGGCAGCAGGCAGGCAGCGGCAGGCGGCAGGCAGCAGCTGGCGGCAAGCGGCAGCAGCGGCAGCGGGGCAGCGGCAGCGGCGGAGGCAGCAGCGGCGGCGGCGGCGGCGCGGCAGCAGCGGCGGCGGCAGGCAGCGCAGGCGCAGCAGCGGCAGCAGGCAGCGGCAGCAGCAGGCAGCAGCAGCGGCAGCGGCGGCGGCGCTGGCAGCAGCAGCGGCAGCAGGCAGCGGCGGCAGCAGCAGCAGCAGCGGCGGCGGCGGCGGCGGCGGCGGCGGCAGCGGCAGGGGGCACGGCAGGCAGCAGTAGCCAGCAGCAGCAGCAGGGGCAGCGGCGGCGGCAGCAGCAGCGGGGGCAGGCGCGGCGGGCAGGCAGCAGCGGCAGCAGCAGCAGCAGCAGCGGCAGCAGCAGCAGCGGCAGCAGCAGCAGCGGCAGCAGCAGCAGCAGCAGCGGCAGCAGCAGCAGCGGCAGCAGCAGCAGCAGCAGCAGCAGCAGCAGCAGCAGCAGCAGCAGCGGCAGCAGCAGCAGCGGCAGCAGCAGCAGCAGCGGCGGCGGCGGCGGCGGCGGCGGCGGCAGCAGCAGCAGCAGCAGCAGCAGCAGCAGCAGCAGCAGCAGCAGCAGCAGCGGCAGCAGCAGCAGCAGCAGCAGCGGCAGCAGCAGCAGCAGCGGCAGCAGCAGCAGCAGCAGCAGCGGCAGCAGCAGCAGCGGCAGCAGCAGCAGCGGCGGCGGCGGCGGCGGCGGCGGCGGCGGCAGCAGCAGCAGCAGCAGCAGCAGCAGCAGCAGCAGCAGCAGCAGCAGCAGCAGCAGCAGCGGCAGCTTAGCACTCGGTAATCTGGCTGCCACACACCACACTAATGAATATTGAGTTATTTACTCTCTTGTTTGTCCTGTTATCCTCTTGTTATCTCTCTCTCTCTCTCTCTCTCTCTCTCTCTCTCTCTCTCTCTCTCTCTCCAGCGCCCTTCATCCTTTCTTATATTTCTCTTACTCCCACCTCTTCCATTACTGCCACCTTTTTCTTTTCCCTTTCATTTTCTACACTCCTTACATCCCTCCCTTCCTCCTTACCTCCCTCCCTCCCTCCTTCCCTCCCTCCCTTCCTCCTCCCCTCCCTCCCTCCTCCTCCTCCTTCCTTCCTCCTTCCTCCTCCCCTTCCTCCTCCCCTCCTCCCTCCCCTCCTCCTTCCTCCTCCCCTTCCCTCCCTCCTCCCCTCCCCGCCCTCCATCCCTCCATCTCTCCCTCCCTCCCTCCCATCCCTCCTCCTCCCTCCCTCCCTCCTCTCCCTCCCTCCCTTCCCTTCCTCCTCCCCTCTCCTCCCTCCTTCCCTTCCCTCCTCCTCCCTCCCTCTCTCCCTCCCCTCTTCCTCCCTCCTCCCTCTTCTCCTCCACCTCCCTCCATCCCTCTTTCCTCCTTCCTCCATCCCTCCCTTCCTCCATCCCTCCTCCCTCAATCCTCCTCCTCCTCCCTCCCTTCCTTCCTCCCTCCCTCTCCCTTCATTCCTCCCTCCCCTCTCTCCCTCCCTTTGTCCCTCCTCACTCCTCCTCCTCCTTCCTTCCCTCCCTCCTCCCTCCTCCTTCCCTCCCTCCTCCTCCTCCCTCCCTCCTTCCCTCCTCCTTCGCTCCCTTCTTCCCTCCCTCCCTCAATCCCTTCCTCCCCTCCTTCCCTACCTCCCTCCCTATCTCCCTATCTCTCCCTCCCTGCTCCCTCCCTCCTAATTCCCTCCTCCATCCTCCTCCCTCCTTTCCTTCCCTCCCTCCCTCCTTCCTTCCTCCCTCCCTTTCCTTTCCTCCGCTCCTCCCTCCCACCTCCTCCTCCTCCCTCCACCCTCCCTCCTCCCCTCTCCCTCCCTCCTCCCTCCCTCCCCTCCCTCCCACCCTCCTTGCCCCCTCCTCCCATCCTCCCTCCTCCCTCCTCCTCCTTTCCTCCTCCCCTCCCTCCTCCTCCCTCCTCCTCCTTTCTTCCCTCCTTCACTCCTTCCCTCCCTTCCTCCCTCCCCCCTTCCTCCTCCCTCCCTCCTCCCTCCCTCCTCCACCTTTCCTCCCTCCCTCCTCCATTCCTTCCTCCTCCCTCCTTCCTTCGTTCCCTCCTTCCCTTCCTTCCTCCTCCCTCCCTCTCCCTCCTCCTTCCTCCCTCCTCCTCCTCCTCCTCCCTCCTTCCCTCCTCCCTCCTTCCTCCCTCCTTCCCTCCTCCTTCCCTCCCCTCCTTCCCACTCCCTCCTCCTCCACCCCTCCTTCCCTCTCTCCCTCCCTCCTTCCCTCCCTCCTCCCTCCTTCCTTTCCCTCCTCCCTCCCTCCCTCCTCCCTCCTCCTCCTCCCTCCTTCCCTTCCCTTCCCTCCTCCCTCCTTCCCTCCTCCTTCCTCCTTCCCCTCCCTCCTTTCCCTTCCCTTCCTGCCCTCTCCCTCCTTCCTTCCCTCCCTCCCTCCTTCCCTCCCTCCTTCCAGTCCCCTCCTTCCCTTTTCCCTCCTCCTCCCTCCTTTCCTCCTCCTCCTCCTCCCCCTTCCCTTCCCTCCCTCCTCCCTCCTCCTCCCTCCCTCCTCCCTCCTTCCTCCTCCCTCCTTCCTTCCTCCTCCCTCCTCCTCCTCCCTCCTTCCTCCCTCCCTCCTCCCTCCCTCCTTCCTCCCTTCCCTCCCTCCTCCCTCCATTCCTTCCCTTCCTTCCTCCTTCCTCCTTCCCCTCCCCTTCCCTCCTCCTCCCCTCCTCCTTCCTCCCTCCCTCCCTCCTCCCTCCCTCCTTCCCTCCTCCCTCCTTCCCTTCCCTCCTCCTCCCTTCCTCCCTCCCTCCCTCCTCCTTCCCCTCCTCCCTCCCTCCTCCCTCCTCCCCTCCCTCCCTCCTTTCCCCTCCCTCCTCCCTTCCCTCCCTCCTTCCTTCCTTCCCTCCCCTCCCTCCCTCCCTTCCCTCCCTTCCTCCCTTCCTCCTTCCCTCCCTCCCTCCCTTCCCTCCCTTCCTTCCTTCCTCCTCCTTCCTCCCTCCTCCCTCTTCCACTTCTTTCAAAACTTTTTAACTTAACAATTAGTATTTCAGTGCTGAATTATGTAACTAATTTTTTATTTGGGCGGTTTTTTCTTCTGGCATTTTTTCTCTGCCATTGTCTTTGGACATTATTGTTTTAGGACATTATTATCTTAGGACATTATTATCTTTGGACATTATTATCTTTACACATTATAATCTTCACACATTATCATAGGACATTATTATCTTAGGACATTATTATCTTTGGACATTATTATCTTAGGATATTATTTCTTATGACATTATTATCTTAGGACATTATTATCTTTGGACATTATTATCTTTACACATTATAATCTTCACACATTATCATAGGACATTATTATCTTAGGACATTATTATCTTTGGACATTATTATCTTAGGACATTATTATCTTTGGACATTATTATTTTTTATTATCTTTGGACATTATTATCTTTGGACCTTATTATCTTTGGACCTTATTATCTTTGGACATTATTATCTTTGGACATTATTATCTTTGGACATTATTATCTTTGGACATTATTATCTTAGGACATTATTATCTTAGGACATTATTATCTTTGGACATTATTATCTTTGGACATTATTATCTTAGGACATTATTATCTTTCGACATTATTATCTTTCGACATTATTATCTTAGGACATTATTATCTTTGGACATTATTATCATAGGACATTATTATCTTAGGACATTATTATTTTTTATTATCTTTGGACATTATTATCTTTGGACATTATTATCTTAGGACAGTATTATCTTTGGACATTATTATCTTAGGACATTATTATCTTTGGACATTATTATCTTTGGACATTATTATCTTTGGACATTATTATCTTTGAACATTATTATCTTTGGACATTATTATCTTCGAACATTATCTTTGGACATTTTTATCTTTGGACATTATTATCTTTGAACATTATTATCTTTGGACATTATTATCTTTGAACATTATCTTTGGACATTTTTATCTTTGGACATTATTATCTTTGAACATTATTATCTTTGGACATTATCTTTGGACATTATTATCTTTGAACATTATTATCTTTGGACATTATTATCTTTGGACATTATCTTTGAACATTATTATCTTTGGACATTATCTTTGGACATTATCTTTGGACATTATTATCTTTGGACATTATTGTCTTTGGTCATTATTATCTTTGGACATTATTATCTTTTAACATTATCTTTGGACATTATTATCTCTGGACATTATTATTTTTGAACATTATTATCTTTGGACATTATCTTTGGACATTATTATCTTTGGACATTATTGTCTTTGGTCATTATTATCTTTGGACATTATTATCTTTTAACATTATCTTTGGACATTATTATCTCTGGACATTATTGTCTTTGGTCATTATTATCTTTGGACATTATTATCTTTGGACATTATTATCTTTGGACATTATCTTTGGACATTATTATCTCTGGACATTATTATCTTTGGTCATTATTATCTTTGGACATTATTATCTTTGGACATTATCTTTGGACATTATTATCTCTGGACATTATTATCTTTGGTCATTATTATCTTTGGACATTATTATCTTTGGACATTATCTTTGGACATTATTATCTTAGGACTTTTGTAACTTTGTTCAGTTTAACTTATGATTTCCTCTACTCATTATACTTTGTATTTACATGAAGCGCTAAACCCGTGGAGTTGGTGGAGGCTCGTAACCCCCTCCGCTGAGATTCATCAGGGATTGGTGAATAATCGTGAGATTCATCAGGAATTGGTGATTAATTGTGAGATTCATCAGGGATGTCCCTGAACAGGGGTGGTAATTGCGACTGCTTTGCCAGGTTTATCTTCTCCTGTCAGCCCTGGATTTTCTCTACTGCCTGGACCCTGGGCTTTGGACCTTGGGCTATGGGCCTTGAGCCCTTTGCCTTGGGCCCTGGGCCCTGAGCTTTTTGCCTTGGGTCCTTGGCCCTGATCCCTTTGCCTTGGACCCTAGGCTTGTCCGCTATCCGTCAGTGTCTATCTCCCGGCCCATCTTTTGCGGTCCTCGAAGTTTTCTGGGCTTTAAGAGGAGCTCTGTTACTTAGAAGTTGCCAACTCATTGGAAAAGGAGCCCTCGTGCTCGAAAATGGGGTCTTCTGCTCTTAGGAGGGGCTGTTTTATTTTAAAACAGTCTCTTATGTTCTGAAAGGGGCTCTTATATTCTGATAGGTGCTTTTGTTGTCTAAAAGAGGCTCTCGTACTCTAATTGGTGCTCTTGTACTGTAAAAGAGGCTCTCGTACTCTAATTGGTGCTCTTGTACTGTAAAAGAGGCTCTCGTACTCTAATTGGTGCTCTTGTACTCTAAAATAGGCTCTCGTACTCCGAAAGGGGCTTTTGTACTCTAAAATGGATTCTTTGCTGGGGATAGACCATAGAGACATGACCACTGGCATTATGCTTCATAAAAGTCTTTCGGATGGTATTCAAACTTTTTCAAGACTTGAACACAAAGTTTACGAAAATTATATTGTGAAAGTTTTACAGGTTAGTAAAGATTCAATTCGTCTGTACTTTAATAATAATAATGATTATAATAATGATTAATAATGAATAATGATGACTTTATAAAGCTGTACATAGGGCCATGATTTGATGATGAAGCTTTATACAACAGTGATCGGATAAAGCTCTACAATGATCAATGTCTAAAGCTTTACACACAACGATGACGTGATAAAGCTCTAAACTCATCGATGATAGAGCTTTACACAGCGGTGGTTGGATAATGCGCTATACAGAGCTGTCATTGGATAAAGCTCTACACGGAGCTGTTATTGAATAAATCTCTACACAGAGATGCTATTGATAAAGCTCTACACATAGCTGTTATTGGATAAACCTCTACACAGCTTTTATTTATAAAGCTCTACACAGAGCTGTTATTGGATAAAGCTGCACACATAGCTGTTATTGATAAAGCTCTACACAGAGCTGTTATTGGATAAAGTTCTACACAGAGCTGCTGTTGGATCAAGCTCTACACAGCCACGGGGTCGCGCCTGTCACAGGGTCGAAATATAAAAAAGTCGAACGAAATGCAATGGTAATTAGCGTCCGTCAGGGGTAACAACGAATGAAAATCAGGCGAACATGAGTGATACTTTTCATAAATTTCCGGACGTTTTGGACGGCCATGGAGGAAAAAAGTCTTGAAAAGTACCAGGAGCTTGTCTTGGTGACTTGAAGGGGGGGGGGAGGGTTGTGGTGGTGGCGGTGGTGGCGTGTGGTGGAAGTGTAAGGTAGAGGTGTGTGGTGGTAGGAGATGTGTGGTAGTGGTGGAGGTGTGTGGTGGTAGATGTGTGGTAGTGGTGGTGGTGTGTGGTAGTAGGTGTGTAGTGGTACGAGATATGTGGTGGTGGTGTATGGTGGTAGGAGGTGTGTAGTGGTAGTGGAGGTATGTAGTGGTGGTGGAGGTGTGGGAGTGAAGAAAAGTGTTGTCAGCAGTGTTGGCAGGTAAGGTGTTAACATGTGTTTAAGACCCCCAGTGACTGTTTCTCTTAAATGTCATCCCCCTCACCTGCTGCCCCTGATACCAGGGATGCTGCCCCTGATACCAGTAATGCTGCCCCTGATGCCACGGGTAATATTTTTTTTTTATTATCGTTCATCATCTTTTATCCATCATCTAATCATCATTTACTGTAAAGAAGATGACGATAGTTGACTGATCTTTAGAAATAGTGTCAAGGTCAACCTGGCATTCAAACCCTCCGTGCCAAGCCATGTCAAGCCAGACACGGCACAGTTGCTTTCAGAGGTACAAGTACAAAGATGTGTTTGTCAACCTTCACATGTTAAATGTTTGGTTCAACTCCTGGAAGCTGGATACAAGAAGCATTACGTCTAAGACCTGCAGCACAGTTTCTGGAACTAGAACTAGTTACTCTGGAAGAACAAAAAGGCACAATACCGTGACTGAAACAATACACAAATATCGTGCATATAGAAGAGAGGAGCTTACGACGACGTTTCGGTCAGGCTTGGACCACTTACAAAGTTACTGTTTACTTTTCTTATTTTTTTGCCTACCTTTCAGGAAAAGTAGGTGTGTAATTTCCACAAACTGTGTGGAAAGCGCGCGCGCGCGCGCGCGCGCACACACACACACACACACACACACACACACACACACACACGCACACGCACACGCACACACACACACACACACACACACACACACACACACAGAATAATCCAGGATCAAATGGAAGGACAAGCGCACCCCCCCAGAAACACCTGCAGAAGGACTCCAGCCACGACACCCCCAAGGCAACTGAACAATCCAAACCAACCATCACACACCGATCCCTCTGTTTCCACCCCCCGCACCACAGTTACAGTATTAGAACAGAAGTTGAAGGTTTGGTACACAAATGCAGATGGATTAACGAATAAACATGAGGAATGGCAAGAAAGAATCAATGAGAAGTCCCCAGACATCATAGCAGTTACAGAAACAAAACTCATGGAGACAATAACAGATGCAATCTTCCCACCAGGATACTAGTTCATGAGGAAAGATAGAAGGGGCAGGGGGGGAGGTGGGGTTGCTCTGCTCGTAAAAAACAGATGGAAATTCGAGAAAATTGAAGGAATAGATGAGACGGGAGAAAGAGACTACATAGCAGGTACACTTCAGTCTGGGGAACACAAAGTGGTCATTGCAGTGATGTATAATCCACCACAGAACTGCAGGAGGCCAAGAGAGGAATATGAAGAGAGCAACAGAGCAATGGTGGACACACTTGCTGAGGTGGCAAGAAGAGCTCACTCCAGCAGAGCAAAGTTGCTGGTTATGGGGGATTTCAACCACAGGGAGATTGACTGGGAAAACCTGGAGCCACATGGGGGTCCCGAAACATGGAGAGCCAGGATGTTGGACGTGGTGCTGGAAAACCTCATGCACCAACATGTTAAGGACACTACCAGAGTGAGAGGGGAGGATGAACCAGCAAGATTGGACCTTGTGTTCACCCTGGGCAGCTCAGACATTGAGGACATCAAGTATGAGAGTCCCCTAGGAGCTAGCGACCACGTGGTTCTGTGCTTTGAATACATAGTAGAGCTGCAAGTGGAGAGAATAACAGGAGTTGAATGGGAAAAGCCTGACTATAAAAGAGGGGACTACATAGGGTTAAAGAACTTCCTGCGGGAGGTCCAGTGGGACAGAGAACTGGCAGGAAAGCCAGTAAATGAAATGATGGAATATGTAACAACAAAATGCAAGGAGGCAGTGGAAAGGTTTATTCCCAAGGGCAACAGTAACAACGGGAAGACCAAAACGAGCCCCTGGTTTACCCGACGGTGTAAGGAGGCAAAAACAAAATGCAATAGAGAATGGAAAAAGTACAGAAGGCAGAGAACACACGAAAATAGGGAGATCAGTCGCAGAGCCAGGAATGAGTACGCACAGGTAAGGAGGGAGGCCCAGCGACAGTATGAAAATGACATAGCATCGAGAATCAAGACTGACCCGAAACTGTTGTATAGCCACATCAGGAGGAAGACAACAGTCAAAGACCAGGTGATCAGATTAAGGACAGAAGGTGGAGAACTCACAAGAAATGATCAGGAGGTATGTGAGGAGCTGAACAGGAAATTTAAGGAAGTTTTTACAGTAGAGACAGGAAGGGCTGTGGGAAGACAGCACAGAAGGGAACATCAAGAGGGACTATACCAACAAGTGTTGGATGACATACGAACGACTGAGGAGGAGGTGAAGAAGCTCTTAAGTGACCTTGACACCTCAAAGGCGATGGGACCGGACAACATCTCCCCATGGGTCCTTAGAGAAGGAGCAGAGATGCTGTGCGTGCCTCTAACCACAATCTTCAACACATCCCTTGAAACTGGGCAACTACCTGAGAAATGGAAGACAGCTAATGTAGTCCCCATATTTAAGAAAGGAAACAGAAACGAGGCACTAAACTACAGACCTGTGTCTCTGACATGTATTGTGTGCAAAGTCATGGAGAAGATTATCAGGAGGAGAGTGGTCAAACACCTGGAAAGGAACAAGATTATAAATGAAAACCAGCATGGGTTCATGGAAGGCAAATCTTGTATCACAAACCTCCTGGAGTTTTATGACAAGGTAACAGAAGTAAGACACGAGAGAGAGGGGTGGGTAGATTGCGTTTTCCTAGACTGCAGGAAGGCCTTTGACAGTTCCCCACAAGAGATTAGTGCAGAAGCTGGAGGATCAGGCGCATGTAAAAGGGAGGGCACTGCAATGGATAAGAGAATACCTGACAGGGAGGCAGCAACGAGTCATAGTACGTGAAGAGGTATCACAGTGGGTGCCTCTTACGAGCGGGGTCCCACAGGGGTCAGTTCTAGGACCAGTGCTATTTTTGATATATGTGAACGACATGATGGAAGGAATAGACTCTGAAGTGTCCCTGTTTGCAGATGACGTGAAGTTGACGAGAAGAATTAAATCGGAAGAGGATGAGGCAGGACTGCAAAGAGACCTGGACAGGCTGGACATGTGGTCCAGTAACTGGCTTCTCGAATTCAATCCAGCCAAATGCAAAGTCATGAAGATTGGGGAGGGGCAAAGAAGACCGCAGACAGAGTATAGGCTAGGTGGACAAAGACTACAGACCTCACTCAGGGAGAAAGACCTTGGGGTGACCATAACACCGAGCACATCACCGGAGGCACACATCAACCAAATAACTGCTGCAGCATACGCGCGCCTGGCAAACCTGAGAATAGCGTTCCGATACCTTAATAAGGAATCGTTCAAGACACTGTACACTGTGTATTTTAGGCCCATACTGGAGTATGCAGCACCAGTCTGGAACCCACACCTGGTAAAGCACGTCAAGAAGTTAGAGAAAGTACAAAGGTTTGCAACAAGGCTAGTCCCAGAGCTCAAGGGAATGTCGTACGAGGAAAGGTTGAGGGAAATCGGACTGACGACACTGGAGGACAGAAGGGTCAGGGGAGACATGATAACGACATACAAGATACTGCGGGGAAAAGACAAGGTGGACAGAGATAGGATGTTCCAGAGAGGGGACACAGGGACATGGGGTCACAACTGGAAGCTGAAGACTCAGACGAGTCACAGGGACGATAGGAAGTATTTCTTCAATCATAGAGTTGTCAGGAAGTGGAATAGCCTAGCAAGTGAAGTAGTGGAGGCAGGAACCATACATAGTTTTAAGAAGAGTTATGATACAGCTCAGGAAGCAGAGAGAGAGAGGACCTAGTAGTGATCAGTGAAGAGGCGAGGACAGGAGCTGAGTCTCGACCCCTGCAACCACAATTAGGTGAGTACACACACACACACACACACACACACACACACACACACACACACACACACACACACACACACACACACACACACACACACACAGGAGATCCCAGACCCAGGAAGAAGATCTAATACAGCCTCCCTCACAACTTCCTATAAAGCCTCCAAACCAGGTCAACCCCAGTGCAACCACTCTAAATCAAAACACCCATGCCACATCCAATGCCCCCACCCACTACATTACAAACTCCACCCCCACAGCAACAACCCATAGTTCCTTACCAGGTCTCCCACTTCCCCAACCCCAATATACCTCCCAGACCACAGTCTTAGAAAAGAAGTTGAAGGTGTGGTATACAAATGCAGATGGAATAACAAACAAGTACGAGGAGTGGCACGAAAGAATCAAGGAAACATCCCCAGACATAATAGCACTCACAGAAACAAAACTCACCAGAATAATAACAGATTCAATCTTTCCATCCGGATATCAAATCCTCAGGAAAGACAGAGGGAGGAGAGGGGGAGGAGGAGTTGCACTGCTCATTAAAAACCAGTGGGGTTTTGAGAAAATGGAAGGAATGGATGGCACGGGCGAAAGGGACTACTTAGTAGGAACAATCCAGTCTGAGGGACATAAGGTGATAATTGCAGTAATGTACAACCCACCACAGAACTGCAGGAGGCCAAGAGAAGAATACGATGAGAGCAACAGAGCAATGATCGACACACTAGCCGAGGTGGCCAGGAGAGCACACATGGGGGGAGCAAATTTACTAGTTATGGGTGATTTCAATCATAAGGAGATTGACTGGGAAAACCTGGAGCCCCATGGGGGTCACGAAACATGGAGAGCCAAGATGATGGATGTGGTACTGGAGAACCTCATGCATCAACATGTTAGAGACACTACCAGAGAGAGAGAGGAGAGGAACCAGCAAGGCTGGACCTTGTATTCACCTTGAGTAGTTCGGACATCGAGGGTATCATGTATGAAAGGCCCCTGGGAGCTAGTGATCATGTGGTTCTGTGCTTCGACTACATAGTTGAGCTCCAAGTGGAGATAGTAGCAGGAATAGGCTGGGAAAACCAAACTACAAAAGGGGGAACTACTCAGGCATGAGGAACTTCCTTCAAGACATTCAGTGGGAGAGGGAACTGACAGGAAAACCAGTACAAGAAATGATGGACTATGTGGCAACAAAATGCAAGGAGGCAGAGGAGAGGTTTGTTCCCAAGGGAAACAGAAATAATGGGAAGAACAGAACGAGTCCTTGGTTCACCCAAAGGTGTAGGGAGGCAAAAACTAGGTGTACTAGAGAATGGAAAAGGTACAGAAGACAGAGAACTCAGGAAAATAAAGAAATCAGCTGAAGAGCCAGAAACGAATATGCACAGATAAGAAGGGAGGCTCAGAGACAATATGAAAATGACATAGCATCAAAAGTAAAGACTGACCCGAAGCTGTTGTACAGCCATATCAGGAGGAAAACAACAGTCAAGGACCAGGTAATCAGACTGAGGAAGGGTGATGGGGATTTCACAAGAAACGACCAGGAGGTATGTCAGGAGCTCAACACAAGATTTAAAGAGGTATTTACAGTGGAAACCAGTAGGACTCCAGGAAATCAGAACAGGGGGGCACACCAGCAAGTACTGCATGAGGTACATATAACCAAGGAGGAGGTGA
>NC_091323.1:28758844-28886344 GCF_038502225.1 Cherax quadricarinatus
CACAGTACAGGCACATTGATGAATAAGACATAGTACAGACACATTGATGAATAAGACACAGTACAGACACATTGATGAATAAGACATAGTACAGACACATTGATGAATAAGACAGTACAGACACATTGATGAATAAGACAGTACAGACACATAGATGAATAAGACATAGTACAGACACATTGATGAATAAGACATAGTACAGACACATTGATGAATAAGACACAGTACAGACACATTGATGAATAAGATATAGTACAGACACATTGATGAATAAGACACAGTACAGACACATTGATGAATAAGACATAGTACAGACACATTGATGAATAAGACATAGTACAGGCACATTGATGAATAAGACACAGTACAGGCACATTGATGAATAAGACACAGTACAGGCACATTGATGAATAAGACACAGTACAGACACATTGATGAATAAGATATAGTACAGACACATTGATGAATAAGACACAGTACAGACACATTGATGAATAAGACATAGTACAGACACATTGATGAATAAGACATAGTACAGGCACATTGATGAATAAGACACAGTACAGGCACATTGATGAATAAGACACAGTACAGGCACATTGATGAATAAGACACAGTACAGGCACATTGATGAATAAGACACAGAACAGGCACATTGATGAATAAGACACACCACAGGCACATTGATGAATAAGACACAGTACAGGCACATTGATGAATAAGACACAGTACAGGCACATTGATGAATAAGACATAGTACA
Source organism: Cherax quadricarinatus (assembly GCF_038502225.1). NCBI lineage: Eukaryota > Metazoa > Arthropoda > Malacostraca > Decapoda > Parastacidae > Cherax > Cherax quadricarinatus. The sequence goes on from NC_091323.1 coordinate 28,759,606, forward strand.
GACACATTGATGAATAAGACACAGTACAGGCACATTGATGAATAAGACATAGTACAGACACATTGATGAATAAGACACAGTACAGGCACATTGATGAATAAGACATAGTACAGACACATTGATGAATAAGACACAGTACAGACACATTGATGAATAAGACATAGTACAGACACATTGATGAATAAGACAGTACAGACACATTGATGAATAAGACATAGTACAGACACATTGATGAATAAGACATAGTACAGACACATTGATGAATAAGACACAGTACAGACACATTGATGAATAAGATATAGTACAGACACATTGATGAATAAGACACAGTACAGACACATTGATGAATAAGACATAGTACAGACACATTGATGAATAAGACATAGTACAGGCACATTGATGAATAAGACACAGTACAGGCACATTGATGAATAAGACACAGTACAGGCACATTGATGAATAAGACACAGTACAGACACATTGATGAATAAGATATAGTACAGACACATTGATGAATAAGACACAGTACAGACACATTGATGAATAAGACATAGTACAGACACATTGATGAATAAGACATAGTACAGGCACATTGATGAATAAGACACAGTACAGGCACATTGATGAATAAGACACAGTACAGGCACATTGATGAATAAGACACAGTACAGGCACATTGATGAATAAGACACAGTACAGGCACATTGATGAATAAGACATAGTACAGGCACATTGATGAATAAGACACAGTACAGGCACATTGATGAATAAGACATAGTACAGGCACATTGATGAATAAGACACAGTACAGGCACATTGATGAATAAGACACAGTACAGGCACATTGATGAATAAGACACAGTACAGGCACATTGATGAATAAGACACAGTACAGGCACATTGATGAATAAGACACAGTACAGGCACATTGATGAATAAGACACAGTACAGGCACATTGATGAATAAGACACAGTACAGGCACATTGATGAATAAGACACAGTACAGGCACATTGATGAATAAGACACAGTACAGGCACATTGATGAATAAGACACAGTACAGGCACATTGATGAATAAGACACAGTACAGGCACATTGATGAATAAGACACAGTACAGGCACATTGATGAATAAGACACAGTACAGGCACATTGATGAATAAGACACAGTACAGGCACATTGATGAATAAGACACAGTACAGGCACATTGATGAATAAGACACAGTACAGGCACATTGATGAATAAGACACAGTACAGGCACATTGATGAATAAGACACAGTACAGGCACATTGATGAATAAGACACAGTACAGGCACATTGATGAATAAGACAGTACAGGCACATTGATGAATAAGACACAGTACAGGCACATTGATGAATAAGACACAGTACAGGCACATTGATGAATAAGACACAGTACAGGCACATTGATGAATAAGACACAGTACAGGCACATTGATGAATAAGACACAGTACAGGCACATTGATGAATAAGACACAGTACAGGCACATTGATGAATAAGACACAGTACAGGCACATTGATGAATAAGACACAGTACAGACACATTGATGAATAAGACACCTGTACAACACTTGGGTATCTTTGTTATGGAAACTTTCGTCTGCACAATAGACTTCTTCAGTCTAGTACAGAGGCATCTAATATACTGGAGACAACGGTAGAAGTGGAGGGGTGATTTTAAGGTGTTCAGTCCCTTACCCTTCATAGAAGGTGTTCAGTCCCATACGCTTCATAGACGTGTTCAATCCCTTAGCCTTCATAGAAGGTGTTCAGTCCCTTAGCTTTCACAGCACAAGGTCTTCAGTCCCTTAGCTTTCACAGCACAAGGTCTTCAGTCCCTTAGCTTTCACAGCAGAACGTGTTCGGTTCTTTAGACTTGGAATACTAAGACTTCGGGACTGAATGTCTTCCTGTATCAAGGCTGGGACTGAACCTCATAAAATTACCTGTCCACCTCTTCCACTTCCTTCGGTATATTAGTCACCTCTTTATTGGGTTGATGAAGCCTGTTTTGCAGGTGAAACTTTTCGTCAGTAAAGATAGCCAAGTGTTGCAGCTGTGTCATATTCATCAGCTCTCCTCCACACCCAGACTTTTATTGTCCATACTATTTCTTTTGTCTCCAGTGTTGTCCTGTTTTCTTGTTGTCTCCTGTGTTGTTTTGTTTTCCTGTTGTCTCCAGTGTTATCCTACTTTCCTGTTGTCTCCAGTGTTCGCCTGTCTTCCTCTTGTCTCCAGTGTTGTCCTGTCTTCCTCTTGTCACCAATGTTGTCCTGTCTTCCTTTTGTGTCCCGTGTTGTCCTGTCTTCCTCTTGTCACCAATGTTGTCCTGTCATCCTCTTGTCTCCAGTGTTGTCCTGTCTTCCTCATGTCTCCAGTGTTGTCCTGTCTTCCACTTGTGTCCCGTGTTGTCCTGTCTTCCTCTTGTCACCAATGTTGTCCTGTCATCCTCTTGTCTCCAGTGTTGTCCTGTCTTCCTCATGTCTCCAGTGTTGTCCTGTCTTCCACTTGTGTCCCGTGTTGTCCTGTCTTCCTCTTGTCTCCACTGTTGTCCTGTCTTCCTCTTGTGTCCAGTGTTGTCCTGTCTTCCTCTTGCCCCCAGTGTTGTCCTGTCTTCCTCATGTTCCCAGTGTTGTCCTCTTTTCCTCTTGTCCCAAGTGTTGTCCTATCTTCCTCCTGTGTCCAGTGTTGTCCTGTCTTCCTCTTGTGTCCAGTGTTGTCCTGTCTTCCTCCTGTGTCCAGTGTTGTCCTGTCTTCCTTCTGTGTCCAGTGTTGTCCTGTCTTCCTCTTGTCCCCAGTGTTGTCCTGTCTTCCTCTTGTCCCCAGTGTTATCCTGTCTTCCTCTTGTGTCCAGTGTTGTCCTGTCTTCCTCTTGTGTCCAGTGTTGTCCTGTCTTCCTCTTGTGTCCAGTGTTATCCTGTCCTCTTGTCCCCAGTGTTGCCCTGTCTTCCTCTTGTCCCCATTGTTATCCTGTCTTCCTCTTGTGTCCAATGTTGTCCCGTCTTCCTCTTGTCCCCAGTGTTATCCTGTCTTCCTCTTGTGTCCAGTGTTGTCCTGTCTTCCTCCTGTGTCCAGTGTTGTCCTGTCTTCCTCTTGTGTCCAGTGTTGTCCTGTCTTCCTCTTGTGTCCAGTGTTATCCTGTCCTCTTGTCCCCAGTGTTGCCCTGTCTTCCTCTTGTCCCCATTGTTATCCTGTCTTCCTCTTGTGTCCAATGTTGTCCCGTCTTCCTCTTGTCCCCAGTGTTATCCTGTCTTCCTCTTGTGTCCAGTGTTGTCCTGTCTTCCTCCTGTGTCCAGTGTTGTCCTGTCTTCCTCTTGTCTTCAGTGTTGTCCTGTGTTCCTCTTGTCTTTAGTGTTGTCCTGTCTTCCTCTTGTCCCCCGTGTTGTCCTGTCGTCCTCTTGTCCCCAGTGTTCCTGTCTTCCTCTTGTGTCCAGTGTTGTCCTGTCTTCCTCTTGTCCAGTGTTGTCCTGTCTTCCTCTTGTCCCGTGTTGTCCTGTCTTCCACTTGTGTCCACTGTTGTCCTGTCTTCTTCTTGTCACCAGTGTTGTCCTGTCTTCCTCTTGTCTCCAGTGTTGTCCTGTCTTCTTCTTGTCCCCAGTGTTGTTTTAGGCTTCTTGTCGCGTCGAATGAGGCTGGTGGCTCTCTTACCACTATCATCACCACAATTACCATCGTCACTATACTGCCATCACCACTACTGCTACAATTACTACAGTCAGTACTGCTATTACGACCACCACCACTACCCTCACCGTAAATATCAACACAAACGCCTGTCAGTGGAACGCCTTCCAACTGAACAAAAGAAATTAATGGAAAAATAAATAAATAAAGAAATGATTTAGGAAAAACAAGAAAAATGATTTTTGAGAATTTTACTTAAAATTTAAATATAATAAAAAAAATATGGCCTTCAGTTCTTGTAGTTGGGTAGGAGTAGGTATGGCCCTGGATAGTTCCTCTGATGTTATTTATGTAGGTTATCCTGGGCAGATGGTAATCCGATGTTCTGGAATCTCCTACCACTTGGATGGAGCACAAGTAGAATAGGTAAGGGCTGGTAGTTGTAGAATAATGTTAATAAGTGTTATTAACATACGTCTTGCCCCTTTATCTGGCGTCTATCCTGGAAGACCACGCCAGGAACAGAGCTGACAAATAAGAGAAAATAAAACTGGTTACCCATAGTCATGATAATATAACATTTAAGAAAGAAAAAGAATGATAAATGCCAAAATCATTACTGGTAACCAGCAAACACTAGAAAAGAACAAACAGTAATACTCCTGGTAGATCACCCCACCTGATTAGGAGAAGAGTGGAGGCGAAGTGACTCTCCAAACTTCAATCCACACCAGGTAAGGTCAATATTACCAGGAGTAGAAACTTTAACAAATCGGACACCAGGAACTAGTTTTGCCCCAGCCCGCCAGAGAGGGGGGGGTGAGTGCGCGCGCAACGTAACTAGCTAATGGTTCCTGGTTGCCCGAACAACCTTAACCCCACTTACACCTACTTTTCCCTCACAATACCCCCTTCCAAAACTTATGGACGGAGTCAATAAGTCAACGAACAGAGGGAAAAGCACTAAATACAACCTCGGCTCAGCCAATCTGAAAAGTGGTTTTCAGAGCCAGAAATATAAACGACTTTAAACTTATAGGGCTGAATAGCCAGAGCCCATCTCAAGAGTCTGCTATTTGACCCTTTAAAGTTTTCCAAGTACATCAGTGGCTTGTGATCTGTTTCAAGCACAAAGGGTTTACCGTATAGGTAGTATTTAAATCTACTTATACCCCACACTAAAGCATAACATTCTTTCTCCACAGTGGAATATCTTTCTTCTCTGGGCAGAAGCTTCTTACTGGCGAAGGATACTGGGAAAGGTGTCTCCTCATAATATTGAAGTAGTACAGCCCCGAGTCCAGAATGGGAGGCATCTGTTCGGAGACAAAATATTTTATTAATATCTGGTAATTTTAGGACAGGGGGGTTTGAAAATATACTCTTAATTTCTTCGAAGCTTTGGTTGGCTTCCTCAGAACAACTAAGAGGTTCCTTGACACCCTTTTTCAAATAGTCTGTAAGAACTGAAGTTAAGCTACTTAGATTTGGTACGAAATTTCTATAGAAGTTTACAGATCCAAGGAAACTTCTTAATAACTTTTTGGTAGCAGGGAACGTACTTTCTAAAACAGCTTTGGTCTTATTAGGAAGTGGTGAAAAGTTGTTATCAGAGATAATGAACCCAAGGTATTGTACCTTATGATAGCCAAGAAAGCACTTTTGTGGTTTAACTGTAAGGCCATGAGTTCTTAGTCTTTTCAAAACAAGCGCTAGTGTATTTAGATGGTCTTCCCAGACATTTGTCATGATATAAATATTATCAAAATACACTGATACATTCTTTAGATCAGAAAGAACTATTCTCATAAGCCTAATATACGTGGCACATGCGGTAACCAAGCCGAAAGGCATTGTGCGGTATTGCATTAGACCTCTATGAGTAGGGAAAGCAGTGTATGGTTTCGAGTCTGGGTGTAATGGCACTTGATGGTATGCTTGCGAGATGTCTAATTCCGAGAAGAATTTGCAGTCATGGAATTTATACAAGTCATGATCAATTACTGGCATGGGTTCTGCATCCCATTTAGTTATAGTATTCAAATAACGAAAATCTTGTGCCAATCGGTAAGAATTATCGGGTTTCTTAACCATAACAACTGGTGAACAGAAAGCTGATTTCGAAGGTTCTATGATGTTTAAGTTAAATAGTTTGTCCACCTCATTATCAAAAGTTTTCCGTAAGTGAACGGGAACAGGGTAGATTTTCCGCCTTACTGGTTCATGATCCGACAATTCAATCTTGTGTACAATAGTGGTGGTAAGTCCTGGTACCTCTGTGAATACGTCAGAAAATGAATTTACCAAGGCACTTACTTGAGACTTTTGTTTATTTGACAAGTCGTTGTTAATGTTGACATTTGACTTCTTTGGTGAGGGATCATGCGTTAAGATATCCAGTAGTTCCTTCGATTCTGTAAAAGACTCGTCATCTATAATACAAACTCTACATTCGTACGAATCACCACTTGTATCCAAGCTGAAAGAAGAAGTATCTTCGTCAAAGGCATTTACGCAAAGATTAACTTCTCTTCTATGGTACCGTTTCAAAATATTGACGTGATACATTCTCTCTCTACCCTTGACATCCAAGATATAATCTACCTTATTGCAGACCTTCACTACTTTATACGGTCCGCGCCAGGTAATTAGCAATTTGTTGGATTTGTCAGGTAGGAGAACTAAAACTTCATCACCAACATTAAACGTACGCTTGGAGCTTTTATGGTCAAAATAGGTCTTGTATGTTTCCATAGACATCTCTAGGTTTTTACTGACCAAATCGGCGGTTTCTTCCAACCTTTCCCTTAAGTCTAAAAGAAACTGATAGCTGTTTTGAACCTCAGGTTTGATATCTTTGGACCAAAGTTCATTCAAAATAGATAGTGGACCACGAGCTTGTCTCCCATAAAGCAATTCGAAAGGGGAATAACCAAGGGAATCACTTGGAATCTCGCGCATTGCGAAAAGAGCACATGGTAAAAATCTATGCCAGTCCGTTGGTTTAAGAATACATAGTTTTTTTAGTATTGACTTTAGGATGGCATGTTGTCGCTCCACTCTTCCGTTACACATCGGATGGTAAGGTGTAGTGAAAAGAGGTTTAACACCCACAAGTTGATAAACGTGTTCCATTAATTCTGAAGTGAATTGAGCCCCTTTATCCGACAGAATTTCACGAGGTATACCTACACGTGAAAAAATAGAAAATAAGGCTTCTGCGACTTCTATGGACGTAATGGATTTTAAGGGTACCGCCTCTGGGAAGCTGGACGCGTAGTCAATCATAGTTAAAATATATTTATGACCTCCTGATGAGCGAGGTGTGATAGGACCAACTATATCTACTGCAACCCTTGCAAAAGGGACTGAGAAAATTGGCATCTTTACCATAGGAACTCTCCTAGTTCTACCCTTCTGCGTGGAAAGTTGACATACGTGACATGATCTGCAGTACTTATAGATGTCAGAGGACATGCTAGGCCAGAAATATAGGTCCTTGATTTTATTATAGGTCTTCCTATGTGAAAAATGGCCAGAGACTGGCAAGTCATGAGAAATCTTTAAAATAGTTTCACGGCAATCCTGCGGAATGACTAACAGGCTTCGACCAACGTCATTGGGCTTGTCCGCAGACACTATAGTCTTGTACAAAAGATCGTGTTTGAACTCAAACTTGTAAGAAAATTTCTTTCTCTGGGTCACCTTGCCATTTAAAGCTAACTTCCGAGATTCCTCTAAGGAAGGACAAGTCTTTTGAAAACCCTCTAAATCTATATGAGACAGCTCGATTGGCTTTCCTTTGGAAAGAACTAATGGGTGGATAGGTTTTACCTTAGACTGAGCTCTGGTAACGACGTTAATCGAGTCTAGTTGTATAGATTGTGCCACACGTAGTTTCCCACTGGCGTCTGCGTTGTCCAGTTCAAGTGACTGACTTACTAAAGGTGTTACCGGAGTTTTGTAACCATCAGCTCTCTGATTTAGGTTACCCAACTGAATCTCATCTGGAACTATCTGTGAAGAAACAGAGATATTAGGTTCTAACCCTTCCTTGGGAACTCCAAATTCCAAACAGTCCTTCTCAGATGGGAAAGTAGCCCCTTGTATGTTCCCAACCAAAACAGAACATGAGGTTATCGGGGCAACTACGGCATCTACCCATCCTGAGAACCATTTGCACTTAACAAAACATCTGACAGTTGGAAAAGAATCGCTTCTTCCTAAATAGTCAGTTAATTTAGTGGACTTATAACGTGAAGAATCTAGGTTAGGGAAAAGCTTACTCGAGATAACAATACAGGAACATCCAGTGTCTCTAAGAATGGTTGACACATTCATACCATTGACTGTACCTTCACTAAAAGGTGCGTTTATGTTTGATTCAGTGAAACATTTACCGACATTTTCACCTTTTTTTCTAGGACAGTCGGGCCTTCTATGACCCCACTCATTACAGTTGAAACACTTTACTGTGAAGGCCGTGGAATTCTTAGGTACGGAGGGTTTGGATCCCTCAGATTGCTTAGGCACAACAGGCTTATATCTGCTACGCTCCTTAGGGTAGTTATTATGAGCGCACGCATATATATCAGCAGCTTGTGCCATTTCCGCAGCCGTATGAACGTTTCGTTCTTTAATGAATATTCGTAAGTCAGAGTTTACAGAAGAAAGGAATTGATCTCTTACCATCAGGTCTCGTAAAGATTCGAAATCGTGGTCAACCTCAGCACTATCAATCCACGAATCAAATAATCTGAAAAGTGTTGTTAAGAATTGCATGTAATTTTGATGAGGAGTTATTTTTATGTGTCTAAACTCCGACCTGTAATGATGAGTAGTTTTTTTGAAAGCCTGTAGTATAGCTTTCTTCAGCAGGCTATAACTAGAAATAACATCAGAGGGTAGAGTGGAATAGACGTTTAATGCTGAACCTGACAGTAGTAAGCCAAGCCTAGTAGCCCAAGAATCTACTGGCCAGTCACAGAGAGTAGCAGTACTCTCGAATCTAGTAATATATGCCGCTATGTCATCTTGTTCCGAGAAAGGTGGTATTTGTGGCATCCTAATATTAGGTTCTTGGGAAGGGTATTCTAAAACCCCTTCATCTATTTTCTGCTTAGATAGTTCTATCTTCTTGGCTTCTAATTCCAACCTTGATTGTTCTAACTCAATTTCCTTCATTTTGAAGGCTACCTCTCTTGCCTGAACTCTATCTTCTCTAGCTATCCTTTCCTGTTCGATTTTATCTTCCCGAGCTAGTCTTTCCTGTTCCTCTTTCTTTTCTTGAGCTAGTCTTTTTTCTTCCCGAGCTAGTCTCTCCTGTTCCTTTTTCTCTTCTCGAGCTAGTCTTTCCTGTTCCTTTTTCTCCTCTCGAGCTAGTCTTTCCTGTTCTTTTTTCTCTTCAATAGCCATTTTAGCAGTAATGTAACTATCAAGGCTTTGTCCAGTAAATCCCATTTCCTTTCCAGCTTTCAACCAGAAATCTAAAGAATCCATCTTGTAAAAAGAAATATTAAGCACCCAACTTCAACTGACAATTAAAATTAACAGTAACGTCTGTTACAAAAGAGGGACACAGTCCGCACACTTTAAACTTCCCAAAGTAGAAAATGAAATAAATATTTCTCCCTGGAAGAATACACTTGTGGGCTCAATAGCCTTCACTAAGCAAAATACACACGGTTCACACAGGAGGGGTTATTATCAAAGTTCCCCAGGTCCAACAAATAGGTAAACTTCTAAACCGAACCCTAGAACCAAACAACGGTAAGTCAACCAGACTACCAGTAATGACTTGACACCTCAACTAACTCACCCTTTTCTATCTTAAATGTTATACTCACAACCAGTTGAACCATCAGGACGATGTTGCTTCGAGAGTCGGATCCTGGCAGGGTCGCCATTGTCAGTGGAACGCCTTCCAACTGAACAAAAGAAATTAATGGAAAAATAAATAAATAAAGAAATGATTTAGGAAAAACAAGAAAAATGATTTTTGAGAATTTTACTTAAAATTTAAATATAATAAAAAAAATATGGCCTTCAGTTCTTGTAGTTGGGTAGGAGTAGGTATGGCCCTGGATAGTTCCTCTGATGTTATTTATGTAGGTTATCCTGGGCAGATGGTAATCCGATGTTCTGGAATCTCCTACCACTTGGATGGAGCACAAGTAGAATAGGTAAGGGCTGGTAGTTGTAGAATAATGTTAATAAGTGTTATTAACATACGTCTTGCCCCTTTATCTGGCGTCTATCCTGGAAGACCACGCCAGGAACAGAGCTGACAAATAAGAGAAAATAAAACTGGTTACCCATAGTCATGATAATATAACATTTAAGAAAGAAAAAGAATGATAAATGCCAAAATCATTACTGGTAACCAGCAAACACTAGAAAAGAACAAACAGTAATACTCCTGGTAGATCACCCCACCTGATTAGGAGAAGAGTGGAGGCGAAGTGACTCTCCAAACTTCAATCCACACCAGGTAAGGTCAATATTACCAGGAGTAGAAACTTTAACAAATCGGACACCAGGAACTAGTTTTGCCCCAGCCCGCCAGAGAGGGGGGGGTGAGTGCGCGCGCAACGTAACTAGCTAATGGTTCCTGGTTGCCCGAACAACCTTAACCCCACTTACACCTACTTTTCCCTCACAACGCCATTACTACCACTATTCCTGACCACTACAACGACCACCATCCCCACCACTTCTCGGTACCATCACCGTCAGAGATCTATGTTCTAGTACTACCACTGCTGCAACCACCATTATCACTGTAAGCAGCAGCAGCAGCATTACAAATAGTGACGGAAGCGCTAGCAGCAGCAGCATCACAGGTAGTGTTAGGTGCGCTAACAGCAGCAGCATCATCATAGCATCACAGCAGCATCATAGCATCACAGGTAGTGTTAGGTGCATTAACAGCAGCATCATAGCATAGCAGCAACATCATAGCAGTCTCATAGGATCACAGCAGCATCATAGCATCACAGCAGCATTATAGCATCACAGGTAGTGTTAGGTGCATTAACAGCAGCATCATAGCATAGCAGCAACATCATAGCAGTCTCATAGGATCACAGCAGCATCATAGCATCACAGCAGCATTATAGCATCACAGGTAGTGTTAGGTGCATTAACAGCAGCATCATAGCATAGCAGCAACATCATAGCAGTCTCATAGGATCACAGCAGCATTATAGCATCACAGGTAGTGTTAGGTGCATTAACAGCAGCATCATAGCATAGCAGCAACATCATAGCAGTCTCATAGGATCACAGCAGCATCACAGCATCATAGCATCAAAACAGCATCATAACATCACAGCAGCATCATAGCTGCATCACAACAGCATCATGGCATTACAGCAGCATCACAGGTAATGTCATGTCCACTAACAGCAGCAGCATCATAGCATCACCGCAGCATCATAGCATCACAGCAGCATCATAGCAACATCATAGCATCACAGGTAGTGTTAGGTCCACTAACAGCAGCAGCAGCATCATAGCATCGTTGCAGCATCATCACAGGTAGTGTTAGGTCCAACAGCAGAGGCAGCATCACAGCAACAGTATCACAGCAGCAGCATCACAGCAACAGTATCACAGCAGAGGGAGCATCACAGCAGCAGTATCACAGCAGAGGGAGCATCACAGCCACAATATCACAGGAGAGGGAGCATCACAGCAGCAGTATCACAGCAGAGGGAGCATCACAGCAGCAGTATCACGGCAACAGCATCATAGGTAGTGTTAGGTTCACCAACAACAGCGGCAGCATCAGCCAGGACGCTGGCGTCTCCCACAGTATGTGTGTGTGTGTGTGTGTGAGAGAGAGCTCCAGACTATATGCCAGAGGTCACGACGCGTCTGGCCGCTGCTGCTACTGCTTCTGCTGCTGCTGCTGCTGCTGCTGCTGCTTCTTCTGTAATGCTGCTGCGGCTTGCTGCTTCTACTGTTCCAACTGCTACTACTGCTCCTGCTTATGTGATGGTTATTGTATAGATTCTCTTGCCTTTCCTCCTGCTGAAGGTACTGGTTCTTCAGTTCCTGCTTTTGTTGGTTCTGCTGTTGTTGCTACCTCTTCTGTTTCTGATACTGCAGCTGCTGTTGATCCCGTAATTCTCCTCCTGCTTCTGTTCATACCGTTTGTTTGATTCTGCAGCTCATGTTGCTGTCGCTTCTATTGATGTTCTTGCTTCTGCAGCTACTGCTGCTGTTGATGTTGCTGGTGCTCCTACTACTGTTGATGTTGCTGGTGCTCCTACTACTGTTGATCTTGTTGGTGCTCCTACTACTGCTGCTGCTGTTGATGTTGCTGGTGCTCCTACTACTGCTGCTGTTGATGTTGCTGGTGCTCCTACTACTGCTGCTGTTGATGTTGCTGGTGCTCCTACTACTGCTGCTGTTCATGTTGCTGGTGCTGCTCCTACTACTGCTGTTGCTGCTACTACTTCTGCTGCTGTTGCTGCTTCTACCATTACTACTGCTGCCAGTACTGCTACTGCTGCTGCTGTTGATGTTGCTGGTGCTGCTACTACTGCTGCTGTCGTTGTTGCTGGTGCTCCTACTACTGCTGCTGTTCATGTTGCTGGTGCTGCTCCTACTACTGCTGTTGCTGCTGTTGATGTTGCTGGTGCTACTACTACTGCTGCTGTTGCTGCTTCTACCATTACTACTGCTGCCAGTACTGCTACTACTGCTGCTGTTGATGTTGCTGGTGCTGCTACTACTGCTGCTGTCGTTGTTGCTGGTGCTCCTACTACTGCTGCTGCTGCTTCTACCATTACTACTGCTGCCAGTACTGCTGCTACCACTATTGCTGCTTCTACCAGCACTGCTGCTTTTCCAGTACTGCTGCTACCACTTCTGCTGCTACCAGTACTTCTGCTGCTTCATCTACTAATACTACTGCTGCTACCATTACTGCTGCTATCACTACTGCTGCTACCAGTACTGCTGCTACCACTACTGCTGCTGCTTCATCTACCAATACTACTACTGCTGCTACCAGTACTGCTGCTGCTTCATCTACTAATACTTCTGCTGCTGCTACCAGTACTGCTGCTACCACTACTGCTGTTACCAGTACTGCTGCTACCACTACTGCTGCTGCTTCATCTACCAATACTACTACTGCTGCTACCAGTACTGCTGCTGCTACCAGTACTGCTGCTGCTTCATCTACTAATACTTCTGCTGCTGCTACCAGTACTGCTGCTACCACTACTGCTGCTACCAGTACTGCTGCTACCACTACTGCTGCTGCTTCATCTACCAATACTACTGCTGCTGCTGCTACCACTACTGCTGCTGCTTCATCTACCAATACTACTACTGCTGCTGTTACCACTACTGCTGCTACCAGTACTGCTGCTACCACTACTGCTGCTGCTTCATCTACCAATACTACTACTGCTGCTGTTACCACTACTGCTGCTACCAGTACTGCTGCTACCACTACTGCTGCTGCTTCATCTACCAATACTACTACTGCTACCACTACTGCTGCTACCACTACTGCTGCTACCACTACTGCTGCTACCACTACTGCTGCTGCTTCATCTACCAATACTACTACTGCTGCTGCTACCACTACTGCTGCTACCACTACTGCTGCTACCACTACTGCTGCTACCACTACTTCTGCTGCTACCGCTACTGCTGTTACCACTACTACTGCTGCTGCTGCTGCTGCTGCTGCTGATGCTGCTGATGCTGCTGATGCTGTTAGGTACGATTATGAAGCTTTTCTCACCTCCAGTGAATGTTGTTGCTGGTGGTTGTGATGATAGTGGTGATAGTTGTGGTGATGGTAGTGTTGGTGGTGCAGGTGGTTGGAGTGGTGAGGATAGTAGTAGTTGTGGTGGTGACGGTAGTGGTACTGATTGCGGATGTGATGGTAGTGGTTGTGGGAGTAATGATAGTAATTATTACAAAAAAGTAATTTTTAAAAGACGATGGTATTAAGATTTACTTCTTTTGTAATAAAGAGTTCGGGATACATAAATACACACATTAATAAATTAATCTTTAATATATAAAAATCAACTATCTTTGGTCTAGAGGTATTTGAACTATGATATAATAATAATATGTACATGTTACTATAATAAATTATAATCAGCATTTTACTAAAATATAATTAATAACCCTACACAGGGTACAACTCTTGACACTACTGTCACTATATATATATATCTCTATGCTAAAACAATAAATTATAAATAACATTTTTATAATAATAAATTACAATCAACTGCCTCTCACGACACGAAGTCAGTCACACGACACTGTTCAGTGTACACTACAACCAGGCCATCTTCAGTGTCCCACGACACCCTTTTCATCTCAGTGTTCCACTACGGTCCTGTGCATATCTCAGTGTTCCACTCCATCGTACGTCCCTCAGTGTCACACTACGGTCCTGGCCCAGTTCAGTGTAACACTCCAACCTTTTCTTCATGTAATGTCCCACTAAACAGCATCTGACGACTCCGGCCCACAGTTGATCAACGTAGACGGTGAGTCCACAGACATCACCGGTAGTCCAGTAAATCCTCTCCAAAGGCGGTTGACACACCGCTAGCCGAACACCATGCTGCAAGCTCACTGAATGCGGCCGTCAAGTAACTGAGGCCAACAGACTCAGTGAGCTGCGGTGAGCGGTTCTTCTAACGCCAGTAGATAGGTACGATTCGGTGGTCAGGTACTTACTGCATAGACGTGTACCCTGAGGAGTTCAGGTACTTAATGTTGAAGCCAGTAGACGTGTACCCTTCGGTGGTCAGGTACCTACTGCTTAGGTGTGTACAGCGAGGCGCTCTGGTACATACTGTTACTAAAGCCAGTAGACGTGTACCCTTCGGTGGTCAGGTACCTACTGCTTAGGTGTGTACAGCGAGGCGCTCTGGTACATACTGTTACTAAAGCCAGTAGACGTGTACCCTTCGGTGGTCAGGTACCTACTGCTTAGGTGTGTACCGTGAGGCACTCAGGCTCTTACTGCTCTAAGGCCGGCTCAGCAGCCCCCACATTGGGTTTGATGACGCACCCAGTGGTACTGCCGGCCGGCAGGTTAACTATTTAACCGCTAGTTTGGCAGGGGCCGCAACAGTAATTGTGGTGACAGTAATGGTGGTAGTGCTAATGGTTGTGATGGTAATAGTTGTGGTAATGAAGGTAACATTGTGACGGTAGTGGTTGTGATGATGGTAGTTGTGGTAGTGACGGTGACAGTGTTGGTAGTGGTTGTGGTTTTGACGGTAGTTGTTGTGATAGTGATGATGACACTGACGGTAATAGTTGTGGTAGTGATGGTGACATTACCAGTAGTGGTGGTGATGGTAATTATAGTGGTAGTGATGGTGACACTGACGGTGGTGATGGTAATAGTTGTGGTAGTGATGGTGACACTGACGGTAGTGGTGATGGTAATAGTTGTGGTAGTGATGGTGACACTGACGGTAGTGGTGGTGATGGTAATATTTGTGGTAGTGATGGTGACACTGACGGTAGTGGTGGTGATGGAAATAGTTGTGGTAGTGATGGTGACACTGACGGTAGTGGTGGTGATGGCAATAGTTGTGGTAGTGATGGTGACACTGACGGTAGTGGTGGTGATGGTAATAGTTGTGGTAAACATCGAAATGGTATAAAATACCGACAACTTGTTAGGTAAGACACATATGCAACAGTTAGGTATCTTTATTTCGAAACGTTTCGCCTACACAGTAGGCTTCTTCAGTCGAGTACAGTAAAGTTGATAGAAGCAGAAGACGTGAAGACGATGTAATCAGTCCATCACCCTTGAAGTTTTGAGGTGATCAGTCCCTCAGTCTGGAGAAGAATATTGTTCCATAGTCTGAAACAATATGTTTCAGACATATGTCTGACATATTTCAGACTATGGAACAATATTCTCCAGACGGAGGGACTGACCACCTCAAAACTTCAAGGGTGATGGACTGATTACATCGTCTTCACGTCTTCTGCTTCTATCAACTTTACTGTACTCGACTGAAGAAGCCTACTGTGTAGGCGAAACGTTTCGAAATAAAGATACCTAACTGTTGCATATGTGTCTTACCTAACAACAATAGTTGTGGTAGTGATGGTGATACTGTTACACTAATGGTCGCCTCACTGTACTCGCCTAGTTGTGTTTGCAGGGGTCGATTCATAGGTCTTATTGACTTGTTTCCCGTATTCATACCTACTCTTGAAGCTGTGTAGTGCTGTCATTCACCTTCTCCATCTAGTGCACTCCATTTCCTCATAACCGTAAGACCGAAATGGTACTTCCTAACATCTCTGTGGTACATCTGCGTCTTCGGCTACCATCTGTGTCCCCTGGCTCCATGTCCTCGCATTTAAAATAATCTGACCATATCCACTCTAATCCTCCGAGCATTTTGTATGTAATGAGTATGTCTCACCTGGCCCTCCTCAGTGTTGCTGAGTTTAGTTCCTTAGTAGTCCAGTTTTCTCAGTTCCTGTCTCATTGTCGTTGCGAACCTTTAGTTCTTTCATAATTTTTTAACATGGTTGATCACGTGCGGGCTCCATACTGGCGCCACATACTCCAAGATAGCTTTAATGTACAGTATATTGTTTGTGGCCTATATTAATCTTTGTTCAGCTTTCTGAACGATGATCTTTCTTCTGTTTGTGTGTGTACTCACCAAGTTGTGTTTGCCTGGGTCGTGACTCGGCTCCTGGCCCTGGATCCTAGACTACATTGATCTGCATCACTGATTTCTGGCCTCTCTTGTCTTTTCATATCTAAGTTTACCTCCACCACCTCCTCATCCAAGACATTCCACTTACCAACAACCCCGAGACTAAAGAGATACTTCCCAACATTGCCAGTAATGCAGAGCCTCAAGGTTAACACTTGTTTGCCTTTTTAAAACATAAGTAAAAAAACTTATTTTTCCTACAACACACAAATGTTATTTAACTATATAAGTTGTATTTTATAAATGTAGCCTGGACAGATACTTAAATGTGTTTGAAACCTGGGAGTCAGGCTAATCTGAGCTATGGAACACTGGACAGCTTTACTGTACTCACCGTCCTCTCGGGAGTATTGGGACTATGAGTTTGTCAAAGCAGTAGTCCTGGAGACTTATGTCTCGGTACCAGCCAAATATCAACTAAAATTTCGTAATCTTCGTTGGAATAACAATGAAATTAATCACGATTTTGCACAGGTGGTGGCATGCTGTGGTGGGTGGCTATTATTTCCATAAATTGGTGCAATTAATCTTGCTCGCAGCACAATAGACGATGGCTAGGAATATCTGGAGCACAAGGAAGTAGAAACAAGTCGTTGTGTAAGTTTGCAAAATTGCACATCCAGTACGTGTGATGTGCATCACGTTGTTGAACGACAAAGATCTCTTATTCGGTCTCGGCACATTCAAGCAAGACCTGGTAATAACTATTGCAATAATACTTCTAAGAGGTCTTGTGTACCTGGTCTAGTACAGGTTGTCGAGATAATTGCAAACAGTCAACCAGTGCCTGGTCTGAGCAGACCACAAAACTTGTCTTATGTTGCAACCCCTGAATGGGTTGCAATATATATAATGTATATTATGATTATGAATATAATGTATATTACCTTTTCATATAATTTTATACTGCTTATATTTGCGATAATAGCTAAATCGTGAATACATTGTTTTATAATATTATTTGACTTAGTTACCTGCTGTTAGGTAGGATGTAACATATTATGTGCTCAATACAAGTCTTGATTGTCTAACTACTGTAATTATCGCTTGTGGCTCGTTAGACTGCCGGCTTCTGTTTCTGAGCTGCAGCTGTCCACGGAGCTATCACGTGATCGAGGGGGGGGGGGTGCCCTCACCTCGCCTGAAGTATTCAGTCTGGTCTAAACTCTCTTGGTGGTTGGACAGATTGTCTGTCTCATTATTGTTGTTAGTTCTGTAGAACTCTGTTCACAGAACACTGTATAGACTTAGTGATTTTCGACGTTGTACTGAGGTTATGTGTCTCATAGACACTCTGAGTAACTCAGGTCCTGAGCTGTAGCTTCTGACCTAACTTGTACTGGTATCTGTGTATTATCACAGTCGGGGATTTTCTTATGCTGAACTTAGATTTAGTAGTATGGGAGTTTTGTGACTTCTGGAGGATCTGCAGATGGTCCCTACTTAGTGTCGTTATATTATCTCCTTGTTCCTGATTCTGTGTCGCAGTTGCTTGTTATATTGCTATTGGGTTTAGCATTCTTTTTATTGTTCAAGCAGACTGTTCTGACTGCCAGTTGGTCAAGAAGTTAGTTTATTTGAGGACTTTGTCAGTCACTTGTTTAAGTCTAGTCGAGTCGTGAGACATAGCGAACCACGTAGAGCACTTACACACAAACTTACTTGTACATATTTGTAATATCTTATTAAATGTTAATGTACCAGACGTAGGTACATAAGAATTATAAATGTGATATGTGCTTTCAGCACAATACTATTGTGTACGAGAGAAGTGATATTATTTTGATTACTGTGATAAATTTAATTTAATTTGATAGTATACCTCTAGACTTAATAAATTTATTAAATTTTAATTTCTCTAGTTAGTAGCCTACCAGTTGTAATCCTGAAGCACTATTGAATCATACTGAATTCTAATGGATAATTGGACAAGGATACTGACTAATTGTTACGAAACCCCAGTAACAGGCTGGATGCTAGAAGGGCAGTCCTTTCTAGTATTCACTGGAGATCTCTAAGCTTTTAGAATCACGTTTTTTGTAACAATGGGGGTCTGTCCGGGAGGCTCTTGATCCAAGGTGTTGGATAAATTGTCCAGTTTGACATACTAGTAACTCTATGATCAAACACTTTGAGTACTTTCCTAATCTGAAGACAACATACCAGGTGGATGTATGTACTTGACTGAGTCTCTTGATCCAAGGAGATGGAAATACTGTTTATGAGTTCTAACTCTAAGACATTCAACACTAACATTCCTATTATGATTATAGTTTCCCATAATCACTCTCTCGTAGTACACTTGTTTACGTGATGTATGCCAAAGTGAAACAGTTAATTGATACTCTGACTTTGTCTGAGTTAAGTACATTAAAACTTCAGACGTGTTGGCGAGTAGCCAAATATCTCGGTGTGATGTATAACAGGAATTACACCGCAGAAACTGTCAGAGTGTTAATTAAAGATATATTGTTTCCTGCTCATACAGAGATGTCTGATTATAATTCAAATTCAGAAAGCCTAGTGTCACAATTAGGAAGTATGACTATTTGATGAAGAAGAAAGAGCAACTAAGGCAGAAGTGAGCCTAGTGTCTGAGCCTAGTGTAGCTCAGTTCTCGCTCACGCCTTCCCTCCTGTTAGCTTGACGCAGCCACATACTAGAACAGTGTATGCTACACCTGTATCTACTTATCCTAGACCAGATCTAGACTCTCTAGAGACGCCTGAACGAGGTGCCCGACCTAAGGACAGTCCAGAAAGACATGTTAATTTCCCTACTCCTCCATTACCTACTGGTCCTATCTCTCAGGAACAGTTTGAGAGGTTAGAACGCCTCATTATGTTGCAGACTGCAAAAATAGAGGCACAGAGGAAATTGAACAAAGAAGAATTCCAAAGAAAAAATGTTTGTCTGGGAAGACAACAGACTCATAGATCACAGGACACATTTAATGTGCAGAAAGCTGCATCCATGGTTCCTAAGTTTTTTGAGAGTGACTTAGACACCTATTTTGATGTGTTTGAGAACCAGGCACGTGCTATGAACTGGCCACGTAAGCACTGGGCTACCTTGTTGCACACAGCTTTGACAGGAAGAGCTCAAACTTGTACTGCTGCTTTACCATTTGCCAAGTACATTAGTTATGACGCTGTCAAACTAACTATTCTAGAGACATATAACTTGTTACCTGTAAGTTATCAAAGGGCATTTCGTACATTACAACGACGGCAAGATCAAACTTGTGTAGAGTTTGCTCGTGAGAAAAAAGTTGCATTTGAGAGGTGGTGCAGGTCTGCCGAGTGCAACAACTACGACAGCCTTGTTCAGTTGTTACTACATGAAGAGTTTAACAACTGTATGTCTGCTGACATACAAGAATATCTGATCGATCATTCTACCTTGGACATTCTGGAAACTGCAGCATTAGCAGACAATTACGAGATTTCTCACAAACTTGTACTTACTAAAACACAGAGAAACAAGGTAACTAAAAATTGTCCTAGAAGTTGGCAACCTAAATCAGCTGCTCACTGCCGGCCTGATGTACCTGCTACTGTAACTTCTCGTACCTTTACCAGGAAAACTCACAATCCTGAATCTGTCTCTGTGGCTAGACAGAAATCTGATATCGAGAAGAAGAAAGTTAAATGTACCTATTGTAACAGAAAAGGACATGCTAGAGAGTATTGCTATAAGTTAGAAAGAGATGCGAGAGACAGTCGTGTGGCTGGCGCCCCCACACAAGTTGTATCCTCTTCCGAGCAACAAAGGCACCAAAATCCTAGTAATACCTCTGATCCTACTGTTTTAGATAATATTATTCAGAACAGATGACTAGCGTCAGAAAGTGTATCTGACAAAAAGATTCGTTCAGCGATGAGTCCTTACTTTTCGAGAGGTAAAGTAGGATTTGACGAATCACATCTAACTGAAATAGTTACTTTCAGAGACACTGGCAGTTATCTTACGTTATTAAGAGAAGATGTACTGCCCATAACTGATGATACCTATTGCAAAATAGATGTATTGTTAGAAGCCTATGGAGGGGCTGTTATAAAAGTGCCTCTGCACAAAGTTTATATTCAAACAAGCTATTGTATTGGTTATATTTCAGTGGGTATACCCAGTGGTGTATTTCCCATCAGGTCAGTGGACTTGTTGATAGGGAACGATATCCTTCATGCTGGTATATGTAAAGAACCATTTGTGATTGATAATAACACTGATGATAATTATGCCATTGAAGCTTGTAGAGAGAAGCCTATTTTATTTCCTCTCAGCACAATTACTAGAGCTATGTCAAAGATACAACAACCATCCTTGTCTCCTGTTGAGTTAGTGGATGACAATGATTTGGGCTTGAATATGTTGATTAGTGACGCTCTGCGCCCAGAATCATTAACACCAACTCCCCCGTGTCATCAACCTAGTCAGGACACAACTGACGTTAAATTTATAACTCATGATGATTTAATCAAGGATCAGTTTGTTGATCAGTCACTGGAAAGACTGAGAGATATAGCAGTTACTGAGAGTGAAGCAAAGGATCTCGATAATTGTTACTATTATAGTAACGGTGTACTGATGGAGAAAAATACATGTAAATTGTCAGCTGATAGCGTTTCCACCACAGTCAAGCATCTCGTAGTGTTACCAGTTACATTTCGTGAACAAGCCATTGATTTTGCTCACAATAGTCCCATAGGAGGACATTTGGGTGTCAAGAAGACACTCGGTAAACTGGCAAAACATTTTACTTGGCCAAAAATGAAGGAAACAGTAGCTGATCATGTGTGACGTTGCCACGTGTGTCAAGTGACAGGCAAGCCAGCGCACACTCCACCTACACCTCTCACTATGTTCTCTAGTAGCAAAGTTCAGTTTGTCTGGACTAGACATTGTTCAGTCTCATTCAAAAGGTTGAAGCATCTGCTTTCCTCTGCTCCAGTGAGGGGTCCTAATTTCAATCTTCCCTTTTTACATATAGATGCGAGTGTTATGCAGTGGGTGTTGTGCTGCTCCAACAGTCAACATCCACTGATATTCTCCATCCTGTATGTTACTATTCATCTAAGCTCAAACGACACCAGAAAAATTATGCAGCTATTGAGAAAGAGGCTCTAGCTCTTGTGGTGTCCTTTGAACATTTTGATGTGTATTTGGGCACTTCCCTATTTTAAATTAACGTGAATTTTAATGCCCAAATACCTTTTGTTACTTGCTATGTCAAATTCAGTAAAGTAACGTAATCCCTCCAGCCCATATTAACTATATATACTCATGTCTAATTATTATATTTATATATTCACAGTATTCATATGTGTGTAAGGAGACCACCCCCCTTCACTACACACCTTAAGCTGTTTCATACTCAGATGTCCGTACTGCATAGCATTCCACATCCACTACTTAAGAGTGGAATGCTGTCTCCTGTCTATAACACAAGACTATTATGCTGTCTACACTACTATGATTGAGCCTCATCGTGTCAGGCTTGTCTGCGCTATCCTGTCTCTGCACTGATGTACATAACCATGAGTATGCGGAGATATGATACTGTGTACTGCCCTAGTACTAGGGGCATAACTTATGGTGAAACACTGTTAAATTATAGAAGTGCTTGGCACAAGAGTGACTCTGATTAATGTTTATATTAAATTGTATTGATATGAGTAATCAGTAATAATGTGAAAGACATTAATTAATGCAACTCCTAGTGCGACCGTTTGTCGTGTTGGGGGGGTGTTGCAACCCCTGAATGGGTTGCAATATATATAATGTATATTATGATTATGAATATAATGTATATTACCTTTTCATATAATTTTATACTGCTTATATTTGCGATAATAGCTAAATCGTGAATACATTGCTTTATAATATTATTTGACTTAGTTACCTGTTGTTAGGATGTAACATATTATGTGCTCAGTACAAGTCTTGATTGTCTAACTACTGTAATTATCGCTTGTGGCTCGTTAGACTGCCGGGTTCTGTTTCTGAGCTGCAGCTGTCCACGGAGCTATCACGTGATCGAGGGGGGGTGTCCTCACCTCGCCTGAAGTATTCAGTCTGGTCTAGACTCTCTTGGTGGTTGGACAGATTGTCTGTCTCATTATTCTTGTTAGTTCTGTAGAACTCTGTTCACAGAACATTGTATAGACTTAGTGATTTTCGACGTTGTACTGAGGTTGTGTATCTCATAGACACTCTGAGTAACTCAGGTCCTGAGCTGTAGCTTCTGACCTAACTTGTACTGGTATCTGTGTATTATCACAGTCGGGGATTTTCTTATGCTGAACTTAGATTCAGTAGTATGGGAGTTTTGTGACTTTTGTGGAGGATCTGCAGATGGTCCCTACTTAGTGTCGTTATATTATCTCCTTGTTCCTGATTCTGTGTCGCAGTTGCTTGTTATATTGCTATTGGGTTTAGCATTCTTTTTATTGCTCAAGCAGACTGTTCTGACTGCCAGTTGGTCAAGAAGTTAGTTTATTTGAGGACTTTGTCAGTCACTTGTTTAAGTCTAGTCGAGTCATGAGACATAGCGAACCACTTAGAGCACTTATACACATACACACAAACTTGTACATATTTGTAATATCTTATTAATGTTAATGTACCAGACGGTACTTAAGAATTATAAATGTGATATGCTTTCAGCACAGTACTATTGTATACGAGAGGAGTGATATTATTTTGATTACTGTGATTAATTTAATTTAATTTGATAATATACCTCTAGACTTAATAAATTTATTAAATTTTAATTTCTCTAGTTAGTAGCCTACCAGTTGTAATCCTGAAGCACTTTTGAATCATACTGAAATCTAATGGATAATTGGACAAGGATACTGACTAATTGTTACGAAAACCCAGTAACAGGCTGGATGCTATTAGGGCAGTCCTTTCTAGTATTCACTGGAGATCTCTAAGCTTTTAGAATCGCGTTTTTTGTAACATCTTAGTATAAGATGCAGAATCAGTTGCAAAAGGGCTCATATTGACAAAAGCCAGGACACGTTCACGAACTGTGTTTCAGAATGCAGAATGAGGAAACTCAGTGCCAGCATACTCAGTTTCGATCTCCTGTGATCTATGTCAATTTAGTAGTAAAAAACCCTCGTCGACTGGAAATGAAAAACGAGCAGGAAGAGGAAACAGGATAGGCGCGGCCGTATCGGGTGAGAGTGACGGCTTGGATGTACACACCCTACCTGCCAGGTAGTGAAGATTGCCATGCGTCTTATGTATTCATAAGTCATTAACTGACGTTCTTGCTTTAAGGGACTCTAAGCTTGTTGTACTTTGTTTCAGTCCTCAAGCAGTAAGTATACTGGGGCTAACGATATACTAGAGGCCTATGGCAAGGCAATATCTAGCCTTCCCAGATACACTTTTTTGAAGGATTTAATGGTCTGTATGATTGCCTCTCTTATGACTTGAGCGGTCATGACGCGCCATTACTGTTTGAAAATTGTGTGTTAACGTTGGATAGAGAGAGAGAAGCTTTCGTGGTCTCCAGCACTGACACTAACTTCTGGGATGATCAAAATAAAAAGCATAACGTTGTCAACCCAACACGACGCTGAATTACAACTTCCCCCTTATTTTTTTCCATCATTCAAAGGTTAAGTGTTGTACATTTGAATTTTTTTCTTACTATAACCTTCGGTCTGGCATTGACCTTTCATATGGCAGTGATCTTTAATATGGCATTGACTCTTGACCTGGCATTGATCTTTGATATGATGGCATTGAACATTAAAATGGTACCTAACATGATGGCATTGACTTTTGATGTGTCATTAACCTTTTACCTGGCATGGACCTTTGATGTCATTGACCTTTGACCTGGCATGGACCTTTGATATGTCATTGACCTTTGACCTGGCATGGACCTTTGATGTGGCATTGATCTTTGACCTGACATTGACCTTTGACCTGGCGCTGACCTTTGGCTTGGCACTAACTTTTGCCTTTGCATTGACCTTTCACTTGGCATTGATCTTTAATCTGGCATTGACCTTTGACCTGGCATGCACCTTTGACCTGGCATTGACCTTTGGCCTGGCATGGACCTTTGATATGTCATTGACCTTTGACCTGGCATTAACATTTGATGTGGCATTGACCTTTGACCTGGCATGGACCTTTGATATGTCATTGACCTTTGACCTGGCATGGACCTTTGATATGGGATTGATCTTTGACCTGACATTGACCTTTGACCTGGTGCTGACCTTTGGCTTGGCATTGACCTTTGACTTGACATCACCTTTGACCTGGCATTGATCTTTAATCTGGCACTGACTTTTGACATGTCATTGACCTTTGACCTGACATTGACCTTTGGCTTAGCCCTAACTTTCTCCTTGGCATGCAAGGTCGCTTTAAGAAGGTCTCTCAATATCCTCACTTCCCATGTAGTTGAACCATAATTTAACCATAATTTAAACCTAGAAGATTGATCACGTTGACCCTGATCTAAACCTCCATAATCTGACACCCAATCAAAACCTATTGGAAAGTAACTGCCTTTATTACACAGCATCACAAGCCAGCACTATCCGAAACAATGCTAAAAGCCTATCAGTACTTAACTACAACATCAGGTCCTTAAGCAAACACTATGATGACCAACTGGCACTCCTTGAATCACTAAAGACACCCTTCTCCTGCATTATTCTTACTGAGACCTGGCTTAAGCAGGACACAATAGATATCTACCCTCTATCAGGATACACAGCAATTCACAACTGCAGACCAAACCAAGTTGGGGGTGGTATTGCAATCTATTACTCTAACCAATTATCTTGTATTAGCACCACTTGCTTTAGTGATGAATATGGGGAATACATTTTTGCTAATTTTACTGTAAAAACCTTAAGACACCTATAACAATCGGTGCCATTTACCGGATACCTCACACAAACATCCCAAATTTCAGTGAGAAATTAAAGTCACTAATAACAAACAGACAAATGAATAAGCACCACCTTCTCTTAGCTGGAGACTTCAACATCAACCTTGGCTTACTAGATGATCAGCCTGTAACTGATTTCATCAACAATATGAGCAACACACTTCTCATACCAACAATAACTAAACCAACCAGGCTCACTGAGACAAGTGCAACCACAATAGACCACATATGGACCAATATACTAGCCCCCCTTAAATCAGGAATAATCACAGATAGCACTACAGACCACTACCCTACCTTCCTCCTGACAAACATTAATAAACCACCACTTGAATACAACAAAGTCTCATTTAGACTCCATGACGAGGCCTCAATAAGGAAGTTCACAACTGACCTAGAGATTGTTGACTGGCCTACAGAATTCTCCAAGGCCAATGGTATTGATGACTGGACAGACATTTTTCTTAACAAATTACTTAGACTATACAACAAACATTGTCCTATAAAAACGAAACAGATCACAAACAAACGGCTTGGTTGCCCATGGCTAACCAGCACCATTCTGAAATCCATTGACAAGAAACACCAATATGAAAAGCAATATAGACAGGGCTTAATACACAAAGATATTCTTAAACACTATTCATCAGTTCTCACCAAAGTAATAAAGAAAGCCAAACAACTATACTACTCCAGTAGATTCACAGACACTAGAGGAGATATAAAAAAGACCTGGAAAACACTCTCTCAGATTCTAGGGACCCACAAACTGAAAAAAACCAAGAATATTGTCCTAACTAAACCTAATGAAACACCACTACATCCCACTGACACAGCTAACAAGATAAACGACTTCTTCTCAACCATAGGATCTAATCTCGCCAATAAAATCCCACATACTAATGCCCATGCCGGGGACTACCTAGATGGGAATTTCCCAAATTCCTTCTATCTTGCACCAACTGAGCCCTCGGAAGTCACCGAGATTATAAAGTCACTTAAAAACAACTCAGGGAATCTGTCTAATGTCCCACCATTACTGTACAAGCGAGCGGCCCATATCCTTTCGCATGCTATTTCATTACTTTTTAACAAGTCACTAGAAACTAGCACCTTCCCGAAACTACTCAAGATGGCAAGGGTTACACCAATACATAAAGGTGGTGACCCTACAGACTTGAACAACTATACGCCAATATCAAACTTACCATTGCTATCCAAAATCTTTGAGAAACTCGTGCACAGGAGACTATATTCATTTATAACAGCACAAAGCATACTCAACCCCTGCCAATTTGGTAGGAAAAATAAAAGCACTAATGATGCAATCATAAAAATGCTAGATCTGCTTTACACAGCATTGGAAAATAAGGAATATCCACTAGGAATTTTTATTGACCTAAGAAAAGCTTTTGACACAGTAGACAACGACATCCTACTCCACAAACTTGACCATTATGGTATGAGAGGCCATGCGCTTGCTTATTTCAAATCTTACCTTACTAATAGGTATCAGTATGTTACCATTAAAGACACAGCATCAACAACACGGCCACTTGATGCTGGAGTTCCGCAGGGAAGTGTCCTTGGTCCCCTGCTCTTCCTCATATACATCAATGATCTTCCAAACGTATCCCAACACCTGAAACCCATTCTCTTTGCTGACGACACGACTTTTGTCATCTCTCACCCTAATCTTGCCACCCTCAACACCATTGTTAATGAGGAGCTGATCAAAATATCGACTTGGATGACAGCCAATAAACTTACGCTTAACACTGACAAAACCTACTATATTATGTTTGGTAGCAGAGCAGGAGATGCACAAATTAACATTAAGATCGACAACACTCTAATTACCAGACATAATGAGGGCAAATTCCTAGGCCTATACCTTGACAACAACCTGAATTTCAGCACCCATATCCAACACAACCAAAAAAGTATCCAAAACAGTTGGGATCCTCTCCAAGATAGGATACTACGTGCCGCAAAATGCCCTTCTCACACTATACCACTCACTTATTTATCCATACCTCACCTATGCTATTTGTGCTTGGGGATCAACTGCAGCAACACACCTAAAGCCAATAATAACCCAACAAAAAGCTGCAGTAAGAATAATCACTAAATCCCATCCCTGGCAACACACCCCCCCCACTCTTCATAGATCTAAACTTACTCCCTGTTCAGTACATCCACACTTACTACTGTGCAATCTACATCTACAGGACCTTAAACTCCAATATCAACCTTGACCTAAAACGCTTTCTTGATAGTTGGGACAGAACCCACAGGCATAACACCAGACACAAACATCTCTACGACATTCCCCATGTCCGACTAAACCTTTACAAAAATTCAATGTATGTCAAAGGCCCTAAAATCTGGAACGAATACCACCTGGTGGTTCACATTTACACTCACTCACCCATATGACCATAAACAGAAATATTAATCTCAATCTTAAAATAATGAATCCTATGATACTCCAATACTGAAACTATGTACTGTGCCAAAACAAAAGCATTCACATTGCTAAACTCACAAACTAGTATTTAGTCACTTAGCCATAATACCAACTTACCTCATAATTTGTAATATTTTAAAATAATGAATTAAATTAAGTCTGCCCGAAATGCCTAGCCATGCTAGGCGTTCTAGTGGTACACTCTGTAATCATTATTTAACTACATGTAAACCACACAACAACCAAATTCTGTAAATTCAACATTGTAATCTTTATAGAGAATAAACTTTGAATTGAATTGAATGTAATTATTATATTATCATTACTATTTTTATTACTATTTTATTTTATTATAATTTTTTTTATTATTTTATTACTTTCATGGGGAAGCTCTAAACTGGTAGGGGTCATACGGCACCTAGGGAATGGGTGGCAAGCAGGTTCATTCCAAGGAACGGGAGGCTAGCTCTGACTCCTCGAATCAAGGCGCTGCTTTTGAGGGGGCCGAGAGCTGGAATACCCAATATACCAGTTGCTGTATTAACCTTGCGGGTTTAGCGTTTTCTCCAAAGACTTGACAGTTGGTGTACCACGTTCTCCAGTTGGTGCGTGCATTTCTCAACCAACTGCCTTTCCTTCATTTCTGAACGTTCTAATGTGCTACGGAATTTTGTTGGAGTGGGTTAGGTTAGGTTGGGTTGGTTTAGGTTAGAATTAGGATAGGCTGGGTTGGTTTAGGGTAGGTTGGGTTGTTTTAGGTTTGGATTAGGATAGGGTGGGTTTGTTTAGGCTAGGATTAGGATAGGTTGGGTTGGTTTAGGTTAAGTTAGGTTAGGTTATGTTTAGGTTAGGTTAGTTTTAGCAAGGTTGATTTAGCTGTCGGTTTAGCTTCGGTTTAGCTTAGGTTTAGTTAGGTTGGTTCGGATTAGGTTTAACTAGGTTGGATTAGGTTAGATTATATTAATGTATATTAACAGATACGTCTAATTAACAGACAACAGCGGGAGGAAGCAAACAGGTGAGTGATGCCTAGGATACCGGGGCATACTGTTAATAGTTAGAACAGTGGTAATTCCATATACTTCCTGGGAGGATATGGGAGTACGTGAGAAGATATGGAAGTATATGGGAGTACGTGGGAGGATACGGAAATACGTAGATGTATATGGGAGTACGTTGGAGGATACTGGAGTACTTGGGAAAGACAGAAAGCAGAGGACTTAGATGTCCGTATCTCATACAAGTGTTCAAACACAGTTTAGACAAATGTCAAATACAATTTAGACAGATGTCAAACACTATTTAGATATGTCAGTCAATTTAGACATATCAAAGATTATTTAGACATGTCAAACACTATTCAGACATGTCAGAAACAATTTAGACATGCCAAAGACATTTTAGATATGTCAAACTATTTGGACATGTCAAGCACAATTTAGACTTGTCACACTATTCAGGGGTGTCACTAGCACGTTAAGAGACAACACAATAAGTGTCAGGGGCCCAAGACTGCTCAACTGCCTCCCAGTATACATAAGGGGGATTACCAATAGACCCCTGGCTGTCTTCAAGCAGGCACTGGACAAGCACCTAAAGTCGGTACCTGACGAACCGGGCTGTGGCTCGTACGTTGGATTGCGTGCAACCATCAGTAACAGCCTGGTTGATCAGGCTCTGATCCACCATGAGGCCTGGTCACAGACCGGGCCGCGTGGGCGTTGACCCCCGGAACTCTCTCCAGGTAAACTCCAGGTATGTCATTTACTATTTAGACATGTCATACGCAATGTCGACAGATGTCAAACACTATTTAGACATACTAAGCACAGTTTATACATGTCAAACGCCAAATTTGCGTCATGAGGCATTGACAGGCTTATTACCGACGTCTAACCACCTGGCGATGGCGGGGAGTCCTCATTACCGAAGTTAGAGTGGGACTCCTAGTTCTCCTTTACCTAAGTTCCAGTGTTAAGGATCTGGGACCTGCGCTCAGTCCCAATATTGTGGATCTGGGACCTGCGCTCAGTTCCAGTGTTAAGGATCTGGGACCTGCGCTCAGTCCCAGTGTTAATGATCTGGGACTAGATTTCAGTGAGTCCCAGTCAAGGGTCTGGAACCTGGTCTCAGTGAGTTCCAGTGTTAAAGGGTCTGGGACCTGGTCTCAGTGAGTCCCAGTGTTAAGGGTCTGGAACCTGGTCTCAGTGAGTCCCAGTGTTAAGGGTCTGGGACCTGCTCTCAGTGAGTCCCAGTGTTAAGGGTCTGGGACCTGCTCTCAGTGAGTCCCAGTGTTAAGGGTCTAGGACCTTCTCTCAGTAACTTCCTATGTTAAGGGTCTGGGACCTTCTCTTAGTGCGTCCCAGTGTTAAGGGTCTGGGACCTTCTCTCAGTGACTCCCAGTGTTAAGGGTCTGGGACCTGCTCTCAGTGAGTCCCAGTGTTAAAGGGCCTGGGACCTGCTCTCAGTGAGTTTGTGTTAAGGTCTGTGACCTGGTCTCAGTGAGTCCCAGTGTTAAGGGTCTGGGACCTGGTCTCAGTGAGTCCCAGTGTTAAGGGCCTGGGACCTGGTCTCAGTGAGTCCCAGTGTTAAGGGTCTGGGACCTGGTCTCAGTGAGTCCCAGTGTTAAGGGTCTGGGACCTGCTCTCAGTGAGTCCCAGTGTTAAGGGCATGGGACCTGCTCTCAGTGAGTCCCAGTGTTAAGGGTCTGGGACCTGGTCTCAGTGAGTCCCAGTGTTAAGGGTCTGGGACCTGCTCTCAGTGAGTCCCAGTGTTAAGGGTCTGTGACCTGGTCTCAGTGAGTCCGTGTTCAGGGTCGGGGACCTGGTCTCAGTGAGTCCCAGTGCTAAGGGTCTGGGACCTGCTTTCAATGACTTCCTCTGAATAGTTAGACATGAACCACGGGCTCCGGCACAATGACACAATCTCTCAAGTGTTGATATGCTTCGCCGCATGCGTCAGAATGGTTTTCCGCAGGCTATGGAATGGGTGTGGTACAGGCTTCAGAAAGGTCGCCGCAGGTTACAAAATGGTGGATATTTTGCTACAGAAAGGTACGCACGCAGGCCAGCTCACGCACGCACGCAGGCCAGCTCACGCATGCCTCGACACAGTTCGTGCATGTGTGAGCGTAATAAACGCAGCAGTGATGGGTTTTTCCGTATTTTATGAGGGTGGTAATGGTAGTAGTGGTGATAGTGGTAGTGGTGATAATGGTAGTGGTGGTGATAGTGGTAGTGGTGATAATGGTTAGTGGTAGGTGATGATAGTGGTAGGTGATAGTGGTGGGTGGTGATAGTGGTGGGTGGTGGTAGTGGTGGGTGGTGATAGTGGTGGGTGGTGATAGTGGTGGTGGGTGGTGATAGTGGTAGTGATGGTAGTGGTGATAGTGGTGGGTGGTGGTAGTGGTGAGTGGCGGTAGTGGTGATTGTGGTGGGTGGTGATAGTAGTAGTGCTGATTGTGGTGGGTGGTGATAGTGGTAGTGATGGGTGGTGATAGTGATAGTGGTGATACTGATGGGTGGTGGTAGTGGTGTGATAGTGGTTTGTGGTGATAGTGGTAGTGGTGGTGATAGTGGTAGTGGTGATAGTGGTAGTGGTGGGTGGTGGTAGTGGTAATAGTGGTGGGTGGTGATAGTGGTAGTGGTGGGTAGTGGTAGTGGTGGTTGGTGATAATGGTAGTGGTGATAGTCGTGGGTGGTGATAGTGGTGGATGGTGATAATGGTAGTGACAGTGGGGGGTGGTGATAGTAGTAGTGGTGATTGTGGTAGTGGTGGGTGGTGATGGTGGTAGTGATGATAGTGATGGTGGGTGGTGATAATGATAGTGGTAGTGGTGATAGTGGTACTATTGATAGTGGTTGTGGTGGTGATAGTGTTAGTGGTGGTGATAGTGTTAGTGGTGATAGTGGTGGGTGGTGATTGTGGTAGTGATGATAGTGGTGAGTGATAGTGATGGTTGGTGATAGTGGTAGTGATGGGCGGTGATAGTGGTAGTGATAGTGGTGGGTGATGATAGTGATGGGTGGTGATAGTGGTAGTGATAATGATGGGTGGTGGTAATGGTGATAGTGCTGGGTGGTGATAGTGGTAGCGGTGGTGATAGTGGTAGTGTTGGGTGGTGATAGTGGTAATGGTGGGTGGTGGTAGTGGTAATGGTGGTGGATGGTGATAGTGGTAGTGGTGGTTGGTGATAATGGTAGTGGTGATAGTGGTGGGTGTTGGTAGTGATAGTGGTGGATGGTGATAATGGTAGTGACAGTGGTGATAGTAGTAGTGGTGATAGTGGTAGTGGTGGCTGGTGATAGTGGTAGTGGTGATAGTGGGTGGTGATGATGATAGTGGTGATAGTGGTAGTGGTGGGTGGTGATAGTGGTACTATTGATAGTGGTTGTGGTGGTGATAGTGTTAGTGGTGGTGATAGTGTTAGTGGTGATAGTGGTAGTGATAGTGGTAGTGGTGGGTGGTGATAGTGGTGAGTGATAGTGATGGGTGGTGATAGTGGTAGTTGTGATAGTGATGGGTGATAGTGGTAGTGATAATGATGGGTGGTGATAGTGGTAGCAGTGGTGATAGTGGTAGTGGTGATAGTGGTAGTGGTGATGGTGATAGTGGTAGTGTTAATAATGGTGGATGGTGATAGTGGCAGTGGTGATAGTGGTAGTGGTAATAATGGTGGTGGTAGTGGTAATAGTGGTTGGTGGTGTTAGTGGTAGTGGTAATAGTGGTGGGTGGTGATAGTGGTGGGTGGTGATAGTGGTAGTGGTAATAGTGGTGGGTGGTGATAGTAGTGGTAGTGGAGATAGTGGTGGGTGGTGATAATGGTAGTGGTGATAGTGGTAGTGGTGGGTGGTGATACTGGTACTATTGATAGTGGTTGTGGTGGTGATAGTGGTGGGTGATGGTAGTGGTGGTGATAGTGTTAGTGGGGATAGTGGTGGGTGGTGATAGTGGTAGAGATGATAGTGATGGGTGGTGATAATGGTAGTTATGATAGTGGCAGTGGTGGGTGGTGATAGTATTAGTGATAGTGATGGGTTGTGATAGTGGTAGTGGTGATAGTGATGGGTGGTGATAGTGGTGGGTGATGATAGTGGTGGGTGATAGTGATGGGTGGTGATAGTGGTAGTGATGAGTGATGGGTGGTGGTAGTGGTGGTGATAGTGGTAGTGGTGATAGTGGTGAGTGGTGATAGTGGTGAGTGGTGGTAGTGTTGATAATGGTGGGTGGTGATAGTGGTGGGTGGTGACATTGGTAGTGGTGGGTGGTGATAGTGGTAGTGGTGATAGTGGTGGTAGTGGCAATAGTGGTTGGTGGTAGTGGTGATAATGGTGGTGATAGTGGTGGTGATAGTGATGGTGATAGCGGTTGGTGGTAGTGGTGATAATGATGATTGGTGGTGATAGTGGTGGTGGTGAGTGGTGATAGTGGTAATGGTGGGTGGTGATAATGATAGTGGTGGGTGGTGTGGAGAAATTTTCTCCAGGAGGGGGGTATCAGCCCCCTTCAGCTCCTTTTAGCCCTGAGGGGCCCAGCCCTCTCAGAAGGGGCAAATATCTTGTTTACTGCTAGAGTAATTGATCACAGATGCCGTACGAGTATGCGACATGGTCAAGCGACCGCTGCTCCTTGCAGTCCAGTGTTGCAGAGTGTATTTTAATAAGAGACAGTACATCTCTTACTTTAGCAGGACAATTAAGGAAAATCCTGCTCCCACTTTATTACCATGGTAAAGATAGTGGACATTGTTGTCTATGCTTAAGACAGCAAGAATCAAACATTCTGCTTTGCTTCATCGAGGAAGTGGCAAGGAAGCAAAAGTACTAGGTCAGCTTTTCCTTTGTGGTAGGGGAGTAACGGCATGGGGTGCTGTGGCGTCCTCAGATTACTTTTGACTCTACTGAGAGTGACACTGACGCCAGGATAACCAACAAAGAACACTGATCCGTGCGTTAGTGTGAACAAAGTATCTCGTAAAACACAATAAACACTTAAGAGAAGTGTGATCAGCTTCTTTAGTGATAAGATTGTGAACAATAAAGACAAATCTTGTGGAACATAGTGTACCAGTGTGCGTATTCCTAGACTATGGAAGACGTGGACATCCAAGGACACTTCAGCTTCTATCAAGTCACTGATACCTGTCGAAGGTGTGAAGAGCACCATAGCTCATGCTACAAGAGCAAGGTAGGTTACGAATTTCTTGTACGGGGGACTGCGCAGTTCTTGAGTCGCAAGGAGTTTGTAATCAACCTATAGTCGGCAGTAAGGTGCGGACTTTTGAGTCCAAACAAGTACGTAATTTGTCAGCAATCAGTGAATGAAATATGCTGACATAACACCCCCTAGGGGTAATTTATTGTTTACAAATTATAACTCATTTCCAGCCCGTTGCGAGAGGCCTTCGACAGCTTCTCAAGACCTCGTCTGCAGGGGCGGCTGTGCAGGCGATGAGCTGTCTTTCTAAGTTAAGTTTTCCCTATACCAACTGTTTAAGCTTAACTGGTAATCCCATTTCTCAACATATTTGGTCCTTCGAACCGGATAAAGGCCACACTGTGGTCCAAATATGTTGTACTACAATTTACAAATAACCTATGAGCCAAGGTCCTTCGAAAAAAGCTGTAAAACTAGTGTTTTACAATATAAATCAGTATAAATGAGTCCCTCCAGACTCAATCACAGAGAATGGGCAGCCAAAAGAAAATGGGCACTCACCCAAAGAAAATGGGAGCTGGGTGACTCACCCAACAAGAAAACGGGGGATGGCACCCGGCATCCACTGCTCCAATCTCGAAAATCGCTGATTAAGACAACAACAACCCAACTGATGTTCGGTTTGTCTGAGTGTATATACACATAGTGTTTATAATGTTTATAGACAGAAATTAAGAGACAAGATTGTGTTAAAGTTTGTTTCTTATAGATCTACCTGTTATATTAAAGGAACTTATATATAAAAATGTAAGCTTTCAAATATATTAACAGTGACATATATGTGTAAGTAATATTCACGTGTGATTTACAGTTATACAGTGACATTTATAGTGTATAGTGAATGAAGTGTATAACATTATTTACTATTAATCATCGTTGTCAGGCTGACACAGCAAACTCAAGCCATAAACACCAGCCATATGTACCCTATACCCTTCATGGTCATTGACCCTGAGGTTAAGCTTAGTGGGTCAGTAGTCTGACTCGATTATTGCTGACTTAAGCATAACAAAACTCAGCTGTTTATAGCTGTACAGTGTTTTTTAAACACTCTAAATGTGGTGCTAGAATTTACAGTATACCATTAAAATGGCTTGTTTGAAAACTTAGTTTGTCTTTACAGACTAAGATTACACAATTAGAAAATCTAATTTCAGTCTGTATAGGATTAACTCAAGATACAAACATAGATTTTGATGATCTTGAGGTCAAATTTGAATTACTTACACAACGTCTGGAAATAATTAATTCAGACTATACACATTATGAAAATAAATTTCTTGAATCAGACCCATCTGAGGATGAAATTAAAAATGTTTTGGATACTTTTAGTAATCAACAATTAAGGTGGACAGGAGTACAGGCTATCTGCCGCAAAACTCTGTCACAGAGACCTACTGTAACTAGTGTGTCATTACCTATTTTCCAAGGTCATAATTATGAAGAATTCATTAGTGGTTTTCAATCCGTAGTAAATTCGCGAACTGACATAGATGAGATTGCTTAGTTCAATTATCTTAAATGT
Source organism: Cherax quadricarinatus (assembly GCF_038502225.1). NCBI lineage: Eukaryota > Metazoa > Arthropoda > Malacostraca > Decapoda > Parastacidae > Cherax > Cherax quadricarinatus. Next base: position 28,795,145 of record NC_091323.1, read on the forward strand.
CTTGTGAAGGGAGAACCCTATGAACTGATTAAGTCATTTCCGGTGGTTAAAGGCAATTATCAAATAGCCTTACGTGTCTTAGCAGACAATTACTTTGATGCTGACCAGGCCAGAGTTAGACATGCAGTCTTAATATCAAGCTTGAAGCCACCCAAACATTGTTTTTCCGACTTACAGACAATTAGAATCACATTAGACAATAGTCTCAGATCTCTAGGTGCTAAATATGACCTAAGGCAATGTGATTGGTTTATCAGTGGTATTGTACAAGATAAGTTGTCACCACAAACTATTGAACGATTAAATATTATGTTCAATAAACGCTATTTCACTTGTGAGGAAATTAGCAATGGTTTACAAACAATAGTTTCATGCATGCAAACAACGAGACAAGATGAAAAATCCACAAATCCAGTGGATAATAAACCTTCAACTCAGTATAAACAGAGTATACCTACTCCCACTAAACCACAGAATGGGAAATCCCATATAGGCATTTATCAAGCTGTGAATACAACAGACAGTAAAGAGACTGTCATACATAAACGTACTCCAAAATGTGTACTTTGTGATGGAACACATTGGGCACAGTATTGTAGTCAATAGACATCAATGAAGGCACGTAAACAACGTGTTCATCAGCTGAAAAGATGCATCAAGTGTTTAGGTGAACACAAGGGAGGAAAATGCTCACTGAAGAAGTGTTTTAAATGCAAGGGTATGCATCATACAGCATTATGCCCAAATACTTTTGCTGAACAGCAGAAGACTTCCACAGAATCAGGAAGTCAACAAGCAATAGCATTAAATGTGAGAGATAAGTTTAAAGCAACTGCTCTCCCGATAGCTCGAGTTGAGTTATCTAATAAATTACACAAAACCAATGTGCTAACACTATTTGATCAAGGCTCACAAAGGTCCTTCATAAGAAGAAGAGTGTTGCAGAAACTGAATAAACAACCCTATGCCAAAATACAGTTAGATATAGCTGGTTTTTTCCACAATTCTGGTAAATAGACACATGACCTAGCCAGAATCTCTGTTGGTCTAGGAAACAGGAAAAAGACAGTAGAAGCTGTGGTAGTAGATGATTTGCCTAAGTCTGTGCAGATCCAGGGATTAAAAGCGACAGTTGCAGCACTGAAAGCAGCTAAGGTCAAGTTAGCCTGTCCTGACATACAGACGGACACAATTAGTCCAATTGATTTAATCATTGGAAGTGATTATTATCACTGTTTTGTGCAAAATATAGTAAGTAAACATGATGTTCACTTGCTGAAAACAGCAGGAGGCCACATGATATGTGGGCCCATTCCCTCTCAAAGTGGGAAAGAAACTGATATTGATTCAGTGGAAAATGTACTAGTTACGAGAATAACCGCTGATCATGTACCACAGCAAAAATTATCATTACTGGAAGAAATGAATGAACCAGTTGATAAGTTGTGGGATTTAGATGCGATAGGTATTGATGTAAATAAACCAAGCCCACAAGAGTCTCAGACTTATAACCAATATTTGGACACTGTCAAATATGAAGATGGACAGTATTGGGTTAGGTTACCATGGAAATTAAATCCACCACATCTGCCTAGCAATTATCGCATGGCTTTCGGACAGATGAAAGCACAAATACATGAGCTAAGGAAGAATCCAGAGCTACTGACTGTCTATGATAATATCATACAAGAACAGTTGGACAATAAATTCATTGAGGAAATAGTCGAAGACAAGTTGAAGACAGACGCTCATTATCTCCCGCACCATGGAGTCAGAAAAGATTCTGAAACCACTCCACTACGTGTTGTATATAATTGCAGCGCACGTGCAAATAAAGATGTAGCAAGTCTTAATGACTGTCTGAATACCGGACCCTCACTAACTGAGAAGCTAGGAGACGTGCTTATGAAATTTCGCACAAACCCATATGCCTACACGACTGATATTTCCAAAGCTTTCTTAAGAGTAGGACTACAAGAAATAGATAGAGATTATACTCGATTCTTGTGGCCTGAAAATCCACATGATCCTCAAAGTCCAGTGAAAACTTATCGTTTCAAATCAGTATTGTTTGGTGCAACATCCTCTCCATTCTTACTAGAAGCTACTTTAAATACACATTTGAAGAAATCTGAAAGTCCCTTCAAAGAAATCTTAAAGAAAAGTTTCTATGTGGACAATCTTCAAGGTACTGTGAATAAAGAGGAGGATTTGAAATCCTTATACAGAGAAGCTAACAAGGAGATGAAAGAAGCAAATATGCCTCTAAGGATGTGGAATACAAATTCAAAGCAATTAAGGTAACTTATCAAAGAAGATTTCCCTGAAGCTGAAATTCCTGATTGCAACAATATGCTGGGACTTAATTGGAACACACAGGAAGATACTTTGAGTCTAAAAGATAAACAATAAATCATGCAGTACACTCACTAAACGTAGTTTACTGTCAGAGGTATCACAATGTTTTGATCCTCTAGGACTCGTCTCGCCAATTACCATAAAGGGTAAAATGCTTATGCAAGATGCATGGAAGCTCAAAATTGGATGGGATGAGAACTTGCCTCTAGAAATGAGTCAAGCATGGGATGAAATATCCAAGGAGTTTAAACAACTTCATCAAATTAAATTTCCCAGACAAATAGGTTAAGAGGGAAACAAGTACACATTACATGTGTTCTGTGATGCGTCAACCAGAGGTTATGGCGCTGTAACTTACATGAGTAATGCTGAAGGAAGTACACTAATTACTTCAAAGGCCAGGGTAGCACCCTTGAAGGTCAGAACAGTACCACAACTGGAACTGACAGCACTCTATGTAGGTACAAAATTAGCTGTCTATCTCAACAAAGTACTTGATCATCTCACTATTGAAAAAAACCGTGATCTGGAGTGATAATGAAGCAGTTCTCCAATGGTTAAGAAATAATAAGAGTAAGCTGGTCTATGTACAGAACAGAGTAGAAGAAATAAAAGAGATGCAGAGAGATTATCTCTTTCTCCACGTCTCTACCCAAGAGAATCCAGCTGACATGTTGTCACGTGGTGTCCCACTCAAGAAATTTGTGGATAATAAATTATGGCTCCACGGACCGAACTGGGTCTCTGATGAAAATAACTGGCCTCAGCAAAAAGCTCACATTATGCCAGAAGAAACAGTCTGCTTGAACACAACAGAAGTAAGTTGTGTAAATACTGCAGACACAACAGAAATAGTCATTGATGGATCTAAATACTCATCTTTGGGTAAACTCTTAAGAGTTACAGCTCTTGTCCATAAATTCACTAAAGGAATAAAAATACACAAAGATGTTTTTTCTACAGAATATAAATTTCTTGAAACACAAGATAAATTCCCAAAGAAACCTGTTATGATTAATTCTTTAGGACTTTATCTCGACTCAGAAAAGATTATAAGATGTCGAGGAAGAATTCATAATTCTTCACTACCTAAAGAAGCCATACATCCAATATTGATCCCCAAGAATCATTGGCTAACAAAACTGATTGTGCAAAACGCCCACAGTAATGTTACATGGTGGGGTAGCTGACACACTTTGTCATATACGACAATCCTACTGGATACCTCAAGGTCGACAAAGTGTGAAAAAACAAATAAAGGACTGTATTAGTCGTCACTACGATAAGTATAAACAGTCCCTCTGAAAGAGTTTGTCATATCACTCCATTTGAGGTGACAGGTGTAGATTACACTGGACCAATAATTTTAACCAAAACAGTTGACAAAGTTCCTATCAAGGTGTACATCTGTTTGTTCACTTGTGCTACAACTAGAGCAGTACATCTAGAAGTAGCCACTGACATGTCTGCTGAAACCTTTATCAAATTATTCAGAAGGTTTGCAGCCAGAAGGGCATGTCCCAGACTGATGATTTCAGATAATGCAACGAACTTTGTTGCTGGTGCTGCTTATATAAGCAAGATCTTTGGTCAACCAGAAGTACAACAGATGCTGAATCAACGCAGTTGTCGCTGGAGATACATTCCACCTAAATCTCCATGGCACGGCGGATTTTATGAAAGAATGATCGGCATTGTAAAACGTTGTTTAAGGAAGACTCTTCATCGTCAGAGAATAGACTTAGAAGAATTCCGTACAGTTGTAACTGAAATAGAAAATAGAATCAACAACAGACCTCTAACTTATGTTACCGATGATCTGGACAATTTAGAAGTGTTAAGTCCATCTCATTTATTCCATGGCAGAAGGCTCGAACCTGTTCCTCCCATGAATGATAAAGAAATCATAGAGGATCCTACTTATTTCGAACCTGAGCAACTCAGACGTAAATTCAAACACCTTAATAAAGTGATAGAATGTTGGGAGAAAATTTGGCGAGAAGACTATCTCACCTCATTGAGAGAACACTTCTATGGAGCTGGTGTTCCTGAAAATCATAAGTCCTTAAGACCTGGTGACATAGTGATTATTGACAATGATGGTCCGACGTCCCAATGGCCACTTGGAAAAATTGTGACCATATATCCTGATGCAAATGGAATCATCAGGACAGTTGATGTTTTAAGCAAAGGTGTAGTGAATAAGCGGACAATAAATAAACTAGTACCGTTAGAATTACACAGTGTTGAAAACAAAATTAGTGATTCTCCAGAAACCACACAGACTAAAGCTGTTCAGAAAAGACAAGCAGCAGTGCTGGCGAGTGAGAAAATTAAATTAATGTTAAGTGATGAATAGGTTTGTACATGTGTCTATTTGCACATGTGTCTGATTTATCAAGTGATGAATAGTTCACCTGCAGCGAGCCTCCGCCGCCCCTCAGTGTGGAGAAATTTTCTCCAGGAGGGGGGTATCAGCCCCCTTCAGCCCCTTTTAGCCCTGAGGGGCCCTGCCCTCTCAGAAGGGCAAATATCTTGTTTACTGCTACAGTGAGTAATTGATTACAGATGCCGTACGAGTATGCGATGTGGTCAAGCGACTGCTGCTCCTTGCAGTCCAGTGTTGCAGAGTGTATTTTAATAAGAGACAGTACATCTCTTACTTTAGCAGGACAATTAAGGAAAATCCTACTCCCACTTTATTACCCTGGTAAAGATAGTGGACATTGTTGTCTATGCTTAAGACAGCAAGAATCAAACATTCTGCTTTGCTTCATCGAGGAAGTGGCAAGGAAGCAAAAGTACTAGGTCAGCTTTTCCTTTGTGGTAGGGGAGTAACGGCGTGGGGTGCTGTGGCGTCTTCAGATTACTTTTGACTCTACTGAGAGTGACACTGACGCCAGGATAACCAACAAAGAACACTGATCGGTGCGTTAGTGTGAACAAAGTATCTCATAAAACACAATAAACACTTAAGAGAAGTGTAATCAGCTTCTTTAGTTATAAGATTGTGAACAATAAAGACAAATCTTGTGGAACATAGTGTACCAGTGTGCGTATACCTAGACTATGGAAGACGTGGACATCCAAGGACACTTCAGTTTCTATCAAGTCACCGATACCTGTCGAAGGTGTGAAGAACACCATAGCTCACGCTACAAGAGCAAGGTAGGTTACGAATTTCTTGTAGTACGGGGGACTGCGCAGTTCTTGAGTCGCAAGGAGTTTGTAATCAACCTATAGTCGGCAGTAAGGTGCGGACTTTTGAGTCCAAACAAGTACGTAATTTGTCAGCAATCAGTGAATGAAATATGCTGACATAACACCCCCTAGGGGTAATTTATTGTTTACAAATTATAAATCATTTCCAGCCCATTGAGAGAGGCCTTCGACAGCTTCTCAAGACCTCGTCTGCAGGGGCGGCTGTGCAGGCGATGAGCTGTCTTTCTAAGTTAAGTTTTCCCTATACCAACTGTTTAAGCTTAACTGGTAATCCCATTTCTCAACAGGTGGTGATAGTGGTAGTGATAGTAGTGGTGGTGATAGTGATGGGTGATGCTAATGGTGGTGATAGTGGTAGTGGTGGTGATAGTGGTAGTGGTGGTGATAGTGGTAGTGGTGGTGATAGTGGTAGTGGTGGTGATAGTGGTAGTGGTGATGGTGGGTGGTGATAGTGGTGGATGATAGTGGTATTAGTGGTGATAGTGTTAGTGATGATAGTGATGGGTGGTGATAGTGGTAGTGGTGGTGATAGTGGTAGTGGTGGTGATAGTGGTGCGTGGTGATAGTGGTTGTGGTGATAGTGGTTGTGGTGGTGGTAGTGATTGTTGGTGATAGTGGTGGTGATGGTGGGTGCTGATAGTGGCAGTGGTGGTGGTAATAGTGGTAGTGGTGATGGTGGGTGGCAATAGTGGTGGTGGAGGTGATAATAGTAGGGGTGGTGATAGTGATACGGGCAGTGAGTAATAGTAAGTGGTGATGGCGATAAGTATTGGTGATTACTTGTGATAGTGGTAGTGACAATAGTTATTCTTTCAGAGTGTCCAGAGTTCATCTCTCTCAGGAAAGATCAGACGTGGCTACGGAGAGAGAGAGAGAGAGAGAGAGAGCAGGTAGTCCCTACCAATGCTAGAAGTTACCTAAAAGTTAAGCCTGGACGCTGACAGTTCCACTGCTGGAATATGGGAGAGGAAGGAAGGGTGAGGGAGGTAGGGAGGGGTACTGGGTGCACTGAAGGGTGATGGGGTCTGATGTCCTACCAACACCTGTGTTGTACTAGCACCTGCGTTGCTCCATCTCCTGTCTTGTACCAACACCTGTGTTTTGTACCAGCACCTGCGTTGTTCCAGCAACTTTGTTGTTGTATTAGCACCTGTGTTGTGTGTTGTACCTTCACCTATATTATTCCAGCACCTATTGTTGTACCAGCACCTGTGTCGTTCCAGCACCTGTTGTATCAACACCTGTGTTGTAACATCACCTGTTGTATCTGTACCTGTGTGGTTGTACCATCACCTGTGTTGTACAAGCACATGTGTTGTATCAGCACCTGCGTTGTTGTGCCAGCACGTGTGTTTAGCAGCACATGTGTTGTAGCAGCACGTGTGTTGTTCCAGAAACTGTGTTGTACCAGCACATAACTTCTGAAGTGGAATATTGAAGGGGAAGGTGCATTAGAGTGACATATTTAAGTGTGGTATTAAATCTTGGTATTATCCTGTGGTATTAAAGTGGTGTAAAGTATGTAGAACTAAAGTTTAGTTTTATTGTGGTATTAAAGTTGTCCTTTTCCTTGCTCTTCCCCATTATCATCCGCTTTCTCTTTCTCTCCCTCTGTGTTTACTTTCGCCACAATTATAAATTCAGAGTTAGTGTACATCACTGCAATTAATAATGGATGGGTGAGGAGGCTTTTAGTGAAAAGTTTATGTATTTTTTGCTTCACACACACACACACACACACACACACACCGTGGTCCCAAGATTACCTGTGAGTTTGAGGGAGATGATAGATTTACTGTGAAGGTTGCTATGGTTAAGGACAACTGGGTCACAAACAGTGACTTCTGACACAGATCACTGCAGTGCCTTTGTGAACTTTGCTATTAGAGGCTCCTTAGCTCAACGGTAGTGTGCTGGACATATCAATCTAAGGACCAAGGTTCGAGCCCCCGTACGTCATTTTCTTCATTCATTTACATATTTTATTACGATTTTATTCAGGTTTATATATATATATATATATATAATATATATATATATATATATATATATATATATATATATATATATATATATATATATATATATATATATATATATATATATATATATGTCGTGCCGAATATGTAAAACTGGTCAATTAGCAAGAACTCATTTAAAATTACGTCCTTTCTAAAATTTTCTCATACGTTTAAAGATATATTTTTTTCATTAATGTTAATGTAAAAAAATTTAATTTTGCACTAAAAGAATCTTAGAAAACTTACCTAACCTTATTATAACAAGAACAAATTATTTTAGCCTAACCCAACTAAATATATTTTAGATTTGTTTACAGTAATTTAATACTAAACAAACACAGTTAAATATATTTTTTTCGTTACGTTCAGAATGATTTTGGCGAAATTATTGCATACGCAAATTTTCACTTGTCCTATATGGCAAGATGAACGTTGCTATTTAAGCCAAGATCGCAAGTTCTGCCTATTCGGCACGACATTATATATATATATATATATATATATATATATATATATATATATATATATATATATATATATATATATATATATATATAAAGCAAATATCGCAAACCAAGCGATACAAGATGCAAAACAACCACGGGGGGAAGTAGAATGATAGCTCTAGGCAAATTACGTTCCTAGAGGACCGCCAGTAAAGGCGGTCCTCTAGGAATAGGTAAAATTAGTCAATCAGCAAGATCTCATTTAAAATTAAGTCCTAAAATTTTCTCTTGTAGGTACCAAAAGAGCTTTAGAAAGCTTAACCTTATCAGAACAAGCACAATGTAATTTAGTCTAATCCAACTAAACATATTTTAGATAAGTTTATAATAATTTAAACAAACACAATGAAATATAGTTTTTCGTTAGGTTCAGAATGATTTTTGCGACATGATTGCATTCACAAATTTTCGCTTGCCTTATTCGGCAAGAAGAGCGTTGCTATTTAAGCCAGAATCGCAGGTTTTACCTATTCGGCACGACAAACTTTCGTTTTTCCTTTTGGGCCACCCCGCCTCGGTGGAATACGGCCGGTGTGTTGAAAGAAATATATATATATATATATATACATATATATATATATATATATATATATATATATATATATATATATATATATATATATATATATATATATATATATATAAAACAGAGAGAGAGAGAGAGAGAGAGAGAGGTACCACCTCTGGAACTGTCCTGGGGGCCCTCATCCTCAGAGAAAAGAATAAACTTGCTTCAAGGAAAACTCAAGGTTCTTCCTGAAGCTGTTTGAAAATTTTCTCCTACCACCCACTATATTTAATATAAATTTTTATTTAAAGACAAAATACATTGGCAAAATACATTGACAAAAATAAAATAAAGAGTAAAAAAGGTATAGACTGTTTCGGGGCAAGAAAATGGTACATAAAGGCACAGTTGTAAGTTGAAGATATAAGTCGGGTAGAGGGCAGCACAGGGTGGAACGTAGCACACGGGGTGAAGGGCAGCCAGTGAGAGGACAATCAGGGCAGCGCCGACGTAGCTCCTTGCGTGTGAGCTCCCCAGGAGAAATTGCTGGGAGTAGCCAGCCAACACTGCCATCCATCTCCACTACTTCTGCTCTATCATCCCCCCTCCCACTACCACATCCACCACTACCACAACCAACCACTCCTCCCTACTACCACCACTGTTACAAAATACGACGTCTACTAAGTGAGGATATCTCCAGAGATAGCTAGATAACCAGGTCAACTTATTGGTCCCGCTCTACTATCTAGCCTGTTTCTGGCTTCGTAGCAGTTTGTCAGAGTATTTTAGTCCAGTTATCTTTTAAATTGTGTGGCTTCTCAATAGCGCTTTTTGGTTTACAACTGGACGAATGCAAACCAGCCAAATAAAAGTTGAGATCTTTAATAACAATAGAGTCTAGGTGGTAATAATTACAGTTAATGTAGTTAGAATAATTAAGGAAATAAGCTCCTATACAACTCTTGAAGTATAACTTGGTATACTTATATATCATAGTTATTTTGTACATATGATCGTATGGTGCTATGGGCACATTTAATGAGTTACTGTACTACTCTCAATAAGTACCGTCTGGTGAGTTGCTTTGATGAGATATACTCAAGTATAAGAGTAATATGTATGTGTGTAAGTGTTCCGTATTTGCTCAGTAATGCTCGGTATAGGCTCAGTAAGACTCGACTTAGATTTAGAATGTGACTGACAACAAGAAGTTCCAAAATAAGCTAACTTCTCAACCATCAAAGCAATCAAACAGCTTGCTTGAACAATATGACGACCCATTCGCCAAACAGCAATAATGCTGGAACCAGCAGAGAACAGAACAGTTACAGGCAAGGAATCAAGAAGACTTAAAACGACCTTACCCAATGATCTTCAACAGATTTTGCACAAAAGGCATAAAACTCCCTGCGTATATTTCGCCTGCTATTGCGAATTCCTTGCATATATATATATATATATATATATATATATATATATATATATATATATATATATATATATATATATATATATATATATATATATATATAATCTCCATGGGGAAGTGGAACAGAATTCTTCCTCCATAAGCCATGCGTGTCGTAAGAGGCAACTAAAATACCAGGAGCAAGGGGCTAGTAACCCCTTCTCCTGTATACATTACTAAAGTTAATAAGAGAAACTTTCGTTTTTTTTTTTAGGCCACCCTGCCTTAGTGGGATATGGTCAGTTTGTTGAAAGAAAAAGATTATATATATATATATATATATATATATATATATATATATATATATATATATATATATATATATATATATATATATATATATATATTATCACATTGGCCGATTCCCACCAAGGCAGGGTGGGCTGAAAAAGAAAAACTTTCACCATCATTCACTCCATCACTGTCTTGCCAGAAGGGTGCTTTACACTACAGCTTTTAAACTGCAACATTAACACCCCTCCTTCAGAGTGCAGGCACTGTACTTCCCATCTCCAGGACTCAAGTCCGGCCTGCCGGTTTCCCTGAACCCCTTCATAAATGTTACTTTGCTCACACTCCAACAGTACGTCAAGTATTAAAAACCATTTGTCTCCATTCACTCCTATCAAACACGTTCACGCATGCCTGCTGGAAGTCCAAGCCCCTCGCACAAAAAACCTCCTTTACCCCCTCCCTCCAACCTTTCCTAGGCCGACCCCCTACCCCGCCTTCCTTCCACTACAGACTGATTCACTCTTGAAGTCATTCTGTTTCTCTCCATTCTCTCTATATGTCCGAACCACCTCAACAACCCTTCCTCCGCCCTCTGGACAACAGTTTTGGTAATCCCGCACCTCCTCCTAACTTCCAAACTACGAATTCTCTGCATTATATTCACACCACACATTGCCCTCAGACATGACATCTCCACTGCCTCCAGCCTTCTCCTCGCTGCAACATTCATCACCCATGCTTCACACCCATATAAGAGCGTTGGTAAAACTATACTCTCATACATTCCCCTCTTTGCCTCCAAGGACAAAGTTCTTTGTCTCCACAGACTCCTAAGTGCACCACTCACCCTTTTCCCCTCATCAATTCTATGATTCACCTCATCTTTCATAGACCCATCCGCTGACACGTCCACTCCCAAATATCTGAATACATTCACCTCCTCCATACCCTCTCCCTCCAATCTGATATCCAATCTTTCATCACCTAATCTTTTCGTTATCCTCATAACCTTACTCTTTCCTGTATTCACTTTTAATTTTCTTCTTTTGCATATATATATATATATATATATATATATATATATATATATATATATATATATATATATATATATATATATATATATATATATATATATATGTAGGTAGTGGTATGACTCGGTTACTTATTGCTTTTTCATTGTCTTTTATCCTGTTTTCATTTTCAAGTCTTCTCTCCCCTCTCGCTCCTTCTCATTCCCAGATAATCAATAACTCTTTGTTTTATTGGAAGCCTTGATAATTTTCTATCCTCCTTCTCCTCCTCCTCCTCCTCCTCCTCCTCCTCCCTCATCTTACAAAAGATACTTGAATTCCCTCCCTCTCTCCTTCATTCACATTATCCCTCTTCCTTCCACTCTCCCTCCTTCATTCACCCCAGGGCTTGTACCTTCCTCCCTCCCTCTCGTCTACTCCCTTAAACACACTATACCTCTTTATCCTCTTCTTCCTCCACACTCACAGTAACTCTCCTTCGGTCTACCCCTTCTTACCCTTCCCTTTCTCCTTCTCCTCCCTCCTTTCTTCCTTCTCTCTTTCTGCCCAGAAGTTTGTACCATTGTTCATTCAGTCATGTCTCTATTTCTGTTTTCTTCTCTTATTCATATTCTTACCTCCATTTACTTCTTATATTTTATAACGTTATATTTCCCATTTTCCATTCTTTTCATCTCTTCATTTATCAAAATATTTTTTTTTCTTTTCTCTTCGTTTATTATACATTCTTACAGTGAGCATCTTTTTCCAATTTTCTTAGTTCCTATTTTTGTTTCTTAATTCTTTGGTGTGTTGTTTCTTGTACTGGTGTTTAAGAAAGGAGAATTGATGGTATAAGACAAGTTGATGAATAAGACACATGAGCAACACCTGGGCATCTTTATTGGCAGGTGTTGCACATGTGCGGAACTGGGAAGGAGTGAGTGTGTAGCAGGGAACGATGAATGGGAATAAAAAGAAAGGAAGGAAAAGTCTAGATCAGTATTAGGAAATGTTAGGACACACACACACACACACACACACACACACACACACACACACACACACACATACATACACACACATCCACACACATACATACACACACTTCCACACATATACACACACATCCCCCCCCACACACACACGCACGCAAGAGTATGACGAGCGAAATAGAGCGATGGTTGACACACTGGCTGCAGTGGCCAGAAGAGCTCATGCATGCAGGGCAAAGCTCCTGATCATGGGTGACTTTAACCACAAGGAGATCGATTGGGAGAACTTGGAGCAACTTGGGGGCCAAGATACATGGAGGGCTAAGATGATGGAGGTGGTACTGGAAAACTTCATGTACGAACACGTTAGGGACACTACAAGAGAGAGAGAGAGGAGAGGATGAACCAGGAAAACTGGACTTAGTATTCACCTTGAGTAGTGCAGATATTGAGGACATCACATATGAAAGACCCCTTGCGGCCAGCGATCATGTGGTTTTAAGCTTCGAATACACAGTAGAGCTACAAGTGGAGGGGGAAGCAGGAAGGTCAGGACGAATAAAGCCAAACTACAAGAAAGGGGACTACACGGGAATGAGGAACTTCCTGAACGGGGTTCAGTGGGACAGAGAACTGGCAGGGTAGCCAGTTAATGAGATGATGGAATATGTAGCAACAATGTGCAAGGAGGCTGAGGAGAGGTTTGTACCCAAGGGTAACAGGAATAATGAAAAAGCCAGGATGAGCCCATGGTTCACCCGAAGGTGCAGGGAGGCAAAAACTTAGTGTGCTAGAGAATGGAAGAAATATAGAAGGCAAAGGACCCAGGAAAATAAGGAGAGCAGTCATAGAGCCAGAAACGAATATGCACAGATAAGAAGGGAGGCCCAACGACAATATGAAAACGACATAGCAGCGAAAGCCAAATCTGACCCGAAACTGTTATACAGCTACATCAGGAGGAAAACAACAGTCAAGGACCAGGTAGTCAGGCTAAGGAAGGAAGGATGAGAGACAACAAGAAATGACCGTGAAGTATATGACGAACTCAAGAGATTCAAAGAAGTGTTCACAGAGGAGACAGAAGGGGCTCCAGAAAGACGGAGAGGTGGGGCACACCACCAAGTGCTGGACACATTACACACAACCGAGGAAGAAGTGAAGAGGCTTCTGAGTGAGCTAGATACCTCAAAGGCAATGGGGCCAGATAGCATCTCCCCATGGGTCCTGAGAGAGGGAGCAGAGGCGCTATGTGTATCCCTAACAACAATATTCAATACATCTATCGAAACAGGGAGATTGCCTGAGGCATGGAAGACAGCAAATGTAGTCCCAATCTTTAAAAAAGGAGACAGACATGAAGCACTAAACTACAGACCAGTGTCACTGACATGTATAGTATGCAAAGTCATGGAGATTATCAGGAGAAGAGTGGTGGAACACCTAGAAAGGAATGATCTCATCAACAGCAGCCAACATGGTTTCAGGGGCGGGAAATCCTGTGTCACAAACCTACTGGAGTTCTATGACATTGTGACAGCAATAAGACAAGAGAGAGAGGGGTGGGTAGATTGCATTTTCTTGGACTGCAAGAAGGCGTTTGACACAGTTCCACACAAGAGATTAGTGCAAAAACTGGAGGACCAAGCAGGGATAACAGGGAAGGCACTACAATGGATCAGGGAATACTTGTCAGGAAGACAGCAGCGAGTTATGGTACGTGGCGAGGTGTCAGAGTGGGCACCTGTGACCAGCGGGGTCCCACAGGGGTCAGTCCTAGGACCAGTGATGTTTCTGGTATTTGTGAACGACATGACGGAAGGAATAGACTCCGAGGTGTCCCTGTTTGCAGATGACGTGAAGTTGATGAGAAGAATTCATTCGATCGAAGACCAGGCAGTACTACAAAGGGATCTGGACAGGCTGCAGACCTGGTCCAGCAACTGGCTCCTGGAGTTCAATCCCACCAAGTGCAAAGTCATGAGGATTGGGGAAGGGCAAAGAAGACCGCAGACGGAGTACAGTCTAGGGGGCCAGAGACTACAAACATCACTCAAGGAAAAGATCTTGGGGTGAGTATAACACCAGGCACATCTCCTGAAGCGCACATCAACCAAATAACTGTTGCAGCATATGGGCGCCTAGCAAACCTCAGAACAGCATTCCGATATCTTAATAAGGAATCGTTCAGGACCCTGTACACCGTGTACGTTAGGCCCATATTGGAGTATGCGGCACCAGTTTGGAACCCACACCTAGCCAAGCATGTAAAGAAACTAGAGAAAGTGCAAAGGTTTGCAACAAGACTAGTCCCAGAGTTAAGAGGTATGTCATATGAGGAGAGGTTAAGGGAAATCAACCTGACGACACTGGAGGACAGGAGAGATAGGGGGGACATGATAACGACTTACAAAATACTGAGAGGAATTGACAAGGTGGACAAAGACAGGATGTTCCAGAGACTGGACACAGCAACACGGGGACACAGTTGGAAGCTGAAGACACAGATGAATCAAAGGGATGTTAGGAAGTATTTCTTCAGCCACAGAGTAGTCAGGAAGTGGAATAGTTTGGGAAGCGATGTAGTGGAGGCAGGATCCATACATAGCTTTAAGCAAAGGTATGATAAAGCTCATGGTTCAGGGAGAGTGACCTAGTAGCGACCAGTGAAGAGGCGGGGCCGTGAGCTTGGACTCGACCCCTGCAACCTCAACTAGGCGAGTACAACTAGGTGAGTACACACACACACACTCTGGAATAGTGACGATCCTTCAGAATTCAAGTGTCATACTTGAGAGTCAGGTCTTATTAACATTGCTGTTAGACACAACCATCACTAACAGGAAATAGTACCATCAACAGTACTTCACAAACAATACTATCACCAATACCATACAAACAATACCATCAACACTGCCATACAAATACCATCAACACTGCCATGCAAACAATACCATCAACAGGAAACCATGTAATCCAGGGTAATCACACAACTTCCGGGTCATGGACATGTCATAAACCTGACACAGCCAACAGGTAAGAAACCGATGTAAACAAACACATCATGACCCTGACAAACACGAGCCTCGGATGCAAGGTCAACAGTGTCACTGGTACCTATGTTCAGAGACCATGTCAACACTAACACAGGTACCTGTGTTGTCAGACCAGATCATCACTAGCACTAGCACAGGTACCTGTGTTGAGAGACTAGGTCACCACTAACACAGGTACCTGTTTTGTGAGATCTGGTCAACACTGTCACATTACCTGTGTTGAGACCAGGTAAACACTAGCACTGGTACCTGTGTTTTTAGACCAGGTCATCACTAACACTGGTACCTGGCAAGCTACCTGGGGTTGAGATGCTAAGTCAACAATACCATAAAGTACCAGGGACGGGAGACCAGAGGAAGAACCTCGTTCAGCGGCACAAGAAACCATTGAGGTAAATTTAAGATTGGCTGGAACCAACCCAAGACAGCCTGTGATCAGACTGGATGAGAGAGAGGGAGAGGGAGGGAAAGATTCTTCCCGCTTTCTTTTCATTATTTAGGATAACGCAATTTCATAGTGATTAGTTTCAATTTGTACAGAAAAAAAAATAAATTTCTTCAACCTCATACAATGTAGTACGTTTTGTGTATTCGCAAAAAAAAGTTGGAACTGGAGTAGTTTGTGTATTGAGCAGTGTGGGAACTACAACACCTTGGTTTGTGTGTTGACCAGTGTGGGAACTACAACACCTTGGTTTGTGTGTTGACCAGTGTGGGAACTACAACACCTTGGTTTGTGTATTGAGCAGTGTGGGAACTACAACACCTTGGTCTGTGTATTCAGCAGTGTGGGAACTACAACAAGTTGGTTTGTGTATTCAGCAGTGTGGGAACTACAACAAGTTGGTTTGTGTATTCAGCAGTGTGGGAACTACAACAAGTTGGTTTGTGTATTCAGCAGTGTGGGAACTACAAGAAGTTGGTTTGTGTATTCCGCAGTTTGGGAACTACAAGAAGTTGGTTTGTGTATTCCGCAGTGTGGGAACTACAACAAGTTGGTTTGTGTATTCCGCAGTTTGGGAACTACAAGAAGTTGGTTTGTGTATTCAGCAGTGTGGGAACTACAACAAGTTGGTTTGTGTATTCCGCAGTTTGGGAACTACAAGAAGTTGGTTTGTGTATTCAGCAGTGTGGGAACTACAACAAGTTGGTTTGTGTATTCCGCAGTTTGGGAACTACAAGAAGTTGGTTTGTGTATTCCGCAGTGTGGGAACTACAACAAGTTGGTTTGTGTATTCAGCAGTGTGGGAACTAAACAAGTTAGTTTGTGTATTCAGCAGTATGGGTACAACGGGCTTGTGGGTACGAGGAGAATATCCACTGGGTGGGGTGGGAGAAACGGGTAGGTGGATAGCAAGTGAAACTGGGCGGTCGCGTACCGCAGACTTAACTAACTCGTCTAGAGTGTTGCCACTATTTTCTACAACAATAATAATAATTTTATTATTAATTGTAGTAGTAGTGTATATATATATATATATATATATATATATATATATATATATATATATATATATATATATATATATATATATATATATATATATATATATATATATATATATATATATATATATATATATATAGATATATATACACACACACTAATATATAATGCTATTCTTGCCGAATAAGGCAAGCGAATATTTATGAATGCAATAATTTCGCAAAAATCATTCTGAACGAAAAAAATATACTTCATTGTGTTTGTCTATTATTAAATTAATGTAAACTTATCTAAAATATATTTATTTGGATTGGGGTGTATCAAATTGCTCGTGTCGTAATAACGTTAGGTAAGTTTTCTAATTTTTATTGGTACAGTATCAATTTTTACATTAACATAAACAAAATATATCTTGAAACGTGCAAGAGAAAATTTTAGAAAGGAGTTAATTTTAAATTAAGTCTTGTTGCTAATTGACCAGGTTTACCTAGGCGGCATGACATACATTTAATATATATATATATATATATATATATATATATATATATATATATATATATATATATATATATATATATATATATATATAATATTATTTACTAGTAGCATAAACATAGTAATAAAAAAGGCAATAAAATATTATATTACTGGGAGAATAATGTGTGTATTCTTGCACTTGGTTGAACACACGCGTGTTCGTGGACCAATATTGCGTTGGACGCCTCCAGTCAGCAAGAGGCAGGAAACATTCCGGCGATTTAAATGGAAATTCAGATATTTCATGTTTTTCTTTCGCTTCCGTGGAATGTAAGACAATGTTGCGGCCACAACACGCACACACGTACACAGAGTCACACAAACGTATACATATACAAGCATACACACAGACGCGTACACTCACATGCATACACTCACACAGACACACTTTCACGCGCACATATACACACACACTCGCGTATTCAACAGGCCTAGTGTCTAATCGATATGTGCCTAGGACAGACTGATAACTAACACACACACGTATGCACACACACACACACACACACACACACACACACACAAGTACGAAGAGACAGAAGTGAGAGAAAGAGAGAGAGGCATAAACATATACACAGGAAGAATGAAATAATCCAGAGATATTTCTTGAATAACAACAATAACAAGGCGGCAACAAGAACAACAACATTAAAGAGGGAGGGGGGGGCATTAGTTCTGGATGTTGCCGCTGGAAAGTGATGGCAGCACCAGCGCCAGATGATGTTTGAGTAATGGTAGCGGTTTCTGCCTAGAAAATGGGTATCTCCAGGTGATGGGGAGGAGCGAGGTGAGCAGGTAAATAGGAGAGAAAGTCCGATAGAAGGAGGGGAGAGAATGGCTGATGGGAAAGAGAGGGTTTAGGTGCAATAGCAGATAAGGAAGAAGGAAGCAGGATAGAGGGATATAATATATATATATATATATATATATATATATATATATATATATATATATATATATATATATATATATATATATTATTACATAATATGGTACAGAAGATCCAAGAGATACACTATTGATATAAAGGTGGCACATACGGTACATGTTACGTGTGTATCACCGATTATAAGGCGAAAATCTCATCCAGCTCCTCAGAGCTGGGGCGTGTGCCCAAAATACAGCAGGCATTTCCCCTTTGAACAGCCGCACTGAGCCGCTGGAACAGAAAACTAGCTGCCCTGGGATCCCTAGTTACCCTGATGAGTCTTTTTCCCAGCTCCTTAAGGAATTTGGATGCACTCTTTCCCCATGAGCCAAGGGTCTCTGAGCCTATGGGAACAAATATATAATGATGGCCAAGTTCTCCATATTTTCTAGACTTTTGGGACTCCCTGAAGCTGGCAGCTGCCCCTCCTTCCTCCCTGGTGTATTGGAGATAGGTATCAGCCAAGGTAGATGCACATGTATAGTCCCACACCACCTGCTTGCCATCTGTCCAGGCTTGAAGGGTGATACCATCTGGACGCTTCTGGCTGCCATCAGATCTGCATAGTTGGGGTGGCTCCCTTACTGCTGGGCATCCAGCTGTTGTGAGGCTCCTCTTGATAATGTTATTAACCTCTTCATGTCTTGCAATCTTTCCCTCGGATTTACGGCACACAAGACCATGGTACCCGAATCGGTCTGCTGCTTCACTGCCACAAATACACCTGTGTTCGGCGAGAATAGGGGCGGCAAGTCGAAGGGCAACACCGATGCGGATGGTCTGTGGGTCGAGACGTGTGCCAAGGCTGGAGTTGGGAACAGCCAACAGAAAGTCCCCAGCATGAGGAGCTCTCACTGCCAGGAGGCGGGCTCTATCCTTCCCTGACACACTCTGAAGCATTGTTGAGGCAATATTTTCCACTATTGGACCATCCCAGTGCGATTGTTTGTAGTTGTTGGGGGGAGCAGGTCTGGCTCCAGAGCCCGTTAGATTATCCCAGATCATTGCTCCGTCAATGAATTTTTGGTCCTGGACTCCTATCTTGTCCCTAAGATGTTCAGGGAGAATCGCTGCTACAAGCTCTCTGGATGCAATACACGAGGACAGAAAAGCAGGTAACGCAATCTGTGATGACTTGCGGACACCAATGCCTCCTAGTCTGACTGGAAGTGTAGCTTGGTTCCACTGCCCGTCTTCTAGAGTAAGGTTAAGTACTTTCGTAAAAATCTGCCTCAGAATACTGTCATATTCGTGCAGTATAGGGTTATCATATGAAGGTGCACATCTTAGGAAATATGTCAACCTGGGCAGACTCAAGCACTTTGTGAGAAGGTACAAGGCATCGTGGGTGTCCAGATTGCCTATTCGTTGTTCCATCCTCCTTAACTCTTCCAATTTCTTCCTGAGAATTGTGTCAATGGCATTGCTTCCCAGAGGTGCTCCTAGCAAGACACTATTTGTGGGGGCAATGACTGCTGCTCCTGGTAGTTTTGATCTCACTGCATTTATCACTTGTTGACTGACTGAGATGATTTCACATTTGGATGGATTCAGGATGAGACCCATTTCCTGTCCCCGTGTCATTACCTGTGTAAGGTCATGTATATATATATACACAATATATATATATATATATATATATATATATATATATATATATATATATATATATATATATATATATATATATATATATATATATATATATATATATACACAATATAAATAATGTGTGTGTATACACGGAAATGCAAGCCTCTCGGAATATATACAAATGTAAACTTCAGTGTACACTGAGTGATACATATGCCACTGTGTATATTCTCTAATGAACGCTAAGGGTTTTAGTCAGATTATACTGACATACCAACCTGGTAGTTACATTTAAATTTGATTCACCTAAACCTCGCCAGCTTCTACACCTTCACCTCACAACCTCCAGCCTCACTCCCACCACGTACCTCCAGTCACAACCCCAGGGTGGTTCATCCCGAGGTTCATTAACCACAAAGCTTGCATCATTGATCAGTCTACAGCAGAGATAAATAATACGACTTTGACACCAGCTTCCTGCCTGTCTGTCCCCCACCCCCTCCCCTCCCCTTCTACAATATTTAATGTTGCTGTAGTGCTGGCGAGGTGTTGGTGTGGTATAGGCGTGGTGTTGGCGTGGTGCTAGCCAGGTGTTGGTGTAGTGTTGGAGGATTGCCACATTTCCAGGGTTTAATACTTGCAAAGTGTTGGCGTAGTTGCTGGAAATGTGTCCGAGTTTTCGTGTTGTTGGTGATTCCACAGTGTTGGTGCTTTAATGTGGAATATTGGAGATTATAGCTGCTCCTCGCACCCCAGAGCCTGCCTTCCTCCCCATCCTACCTTCCTCCCCTTTTTGCCTTCTTCATCTTTATACCTTCCTCCCCAACCTACCTTCCTCCTCAGCCTACCTTCCTCCCGATCCTGCCTTCCTCCCGATCCTGCCTTCCTCCTCATCCTGCCTTCCCCCCCAACCTGCCTTCCTCCCCAACCTGCCTTCCTCCCCAGCCTGCCTTCCTTCCTAGCCTGCCTTTCCATCCTGTCTTGTAAACACTGCAGGATATTTTAACGTAGGTTCAGGGTGTGTCAGCAAGGAACTGGTTTCAGGGACTTTCCAGCACCTGACAATCCTGGCTAACTTATGGTAACGCTGTCAACTGGATAGCTTAGTGGATGGCTGGCTGGCTTACATACTAACTGGATGTCGAGCCGGATGGCTGGCTGGATGGATGGATGGATGACTGTCGTGTGGAAGGTCTCCTCCAGGAGGAACAAATTGGATACGTTCTGAAAGACACATATCTCTCAGTGCATATACACTAAATGTTGCTTTGATACCTATTTTAGGGATTAATGTTTTCTTGATTAGTGGTGAGAAGGTGAGGTACAACCTTAATTTCCCTAATGCAGTTGATAGGCATCAAACCCTGGAAAAATAGTGATAAAGTGAGAGTGAATATTAGTGGTAGCCAATACTGAGAGTGAATATTACTGGTAGTACTGAGAGTGAATATTACTGGTAGTCAGTACTAAGAGGATGAAGAATAAAACACTGTGCGACATCCAGTGGTTGATGCTACTGCTGTTAATGCTGCTGTTGATGCAACTGTTGGTTCCACTGCTACTGCTTCTGCTGCAACTGCAGATGATAATGTTGTTGCTGCTACTCCTGTTGCTGTTGATGCTGTTGCTTTTGGTGCTGCCAGTAATAATATGTTAGAGTTTAATAGCTACTGACATCACAGTGAGAGGGTGGCAGCTTCTGACATCACAAAGGACAGCAGCTGACATAACTGTAAGAGGGTGGCAGCTGCTGAAATCACAGTGAGAGGGTGGCAGCTGCTGAAATCACAGTGAGAGGGTGGCAGCTGCTGAAATCACAGTGAGAGGGTGGCAGCTGCTGATTTCACAGAGGATTACAGCTGCTGACATCACAAAGGATGACAGCTGCTGACATCACAGTGAGAGGGTGGCAGCTGCTGACATCACAGTGAGAAGGTGGCAGCTGCTGATGTCACAATGAGAGGGTGACAGCTGCTGACGTGACAGTGACAGGGTGGCAGCTGCTGACATTACAGTGGGAGGGTGACAGGTGTTGACATCACAATGAGAGCGTCGCAGCTGCTGACATCATGGTGAGAGGGTGGCAGCTGCTGGCATCACAGGGAGAGAGTGGCAACTGCTGGCATCAATGTGAGAGTGTGGCAGCTGCTGACGTCACAAGAGGGTGGCAGCTGCTGACATCAGTGAGTGGGTGGCAGCTGCTGACATCACAGTGAGAGGGTGGCAGCTGCTGATGTCACAGTGAGAGGGTGGCAGCTGCTGACGTGACAGTGAGAGGGTGGCAGCGGCTGAGATCACGGAGTGGAGAGAGGTGCTGACGTGACAGTGAGAGAGAGGCACCTGCTGAAGTCACAAAGTGGGGGTGGGAGGTGCTGACGTCACTGAATGGGGTTTGACAGTGTGTATTTGTATGTAGGGGGAGTTGTGTGTATGTAGGGGAGGTATGTGTGTTTGTATGTAGGCGGAATTGTGTGTATGTCGGGGGAGTTTTGTGTGTGTATATGTAGGGGGAGTTTTGTGTGTGTATATGTAGGGGGAGTTGTGTGTGTGTATGTAGGAGGGGTTTGTGTGTGTGTGTGTGTGTGTGTGTAGGGGGAGGTGTGTGTGTGTGTGCGTGTGTGTGTGTGTGTGCATGTTCGTTGGTTTTCCCACCATTCTGATACCTTCTCTGTTCCTCTGTCTCCCTCTTCCTTCCCTCCTTCTCCTCCTCCTTTTCTCTCCCTCTCTCCTCTCACTTCTGTCCCTCCCTCCTTCCTCTCGCTTCCGCCCGTCCCTCCCTCCCTCCTCTCACTTCAGTCCCTCCCTCCTCTCACTTCCGTCCCTCCCTCCTCTCACTTCCGTCCGTCCCTCCTCTCACTTCTGTCCCTCCCTCCCTCCCTCCTCTCCCTTCCGTCCCTCCCTCTCACTTCTGTCCCTCCCTCCCTCCTCTCACTTCCGTCCCTCCCTCTTCTCACTTCTGTCCCTCCCTCCCTCCTCTCATTTCCTTCCGTCCCTCCCTCCCTCTTGTCACTTCTGTCTCTCCGTCCCACCTTCCTCTCACTTCCGTCCCTCCCTCCTCACACTTCCGTCCCTCCCTCCCTCCCTCCTCTCTCCCTCCTTCTCTCTCTTCCGTCCCTCCCTCCTCTTTCCTCCCTTTTTCTTCTCACCCCCTCTGTCTCCCCTCTCCTCCCTCTCCCCTCTTCCTTCTCTCTTCCCTTCTCTCCTTCCTCTCCACTCCTATTCCTTCCATGCTCCCTCTCTCTTTTCCCCCTCTCTCTCTCTATCTCTTCCCTCCCTCCTTGTTCCCTCCTTCCCTCTTCCCTCCCTCCCTCTACCCTCTCGT
The DNA here is from genome assembly GCF_038502225.1 of Cherax quadricarinatus. Lineage (NCBI taxonomy): Eukaryota > Metazoa > Arthropoda > Malacostraca > Decapoda > Parastacidae > Cherax > Cherax quadricarinatus. The sequence continues at coordinate 28,818,356 of NC_091323.1, forward strand.
CTCCTACCCTCCCTCTACCCTCCCCCTCCCCCTCTTCTATAAATCAGTTACCCACAATGTTGTTTTACTCTCAAAATTAATGGTTTATTTTCTCTTACAGGTAAGTTGATCTACTGACCTGTGTGTACCTGTAAGTATATTGTGTGTACCTGTAAGCATGTTGTGTGTATCTGTAAGTATATTGCGTGTACCTGTAAGTATATTGTGTGTACCTGTAAGTATATTGTGTGTACCTGTAAGTATATTGTGTGTACCTGTAAGTATATTGTGTGTACCTGTAAGTATATTGTATGTACCTGTAAGTATATTGTGTGTACCTGTAAGTATATTGTGTGTACCTGTAAGCATGTTGTGTGTACCTGTAAGTATGTTGTGTGTACCTGTAAGCATGTTGTGTGTACCTGTAAGTATATTGTGTGTACCTGTAAGCATGTTGTGTGTACCTGTAAGTATATTGTGTGTACCTGTAAGCATGTTGTGTGTACCTGTAAGTATATTGTGTGCACCTGTAAGTATATTGTGTGTACCTGTAAGCATGTTGTGTGTACCTGTAAGTATGTTGTGTGTACCTGTAAGCATGTTGTGTGTACCTGTAAGTATATTGTGTGTACCTGTAAGCATGTTGTGTGTACCTGTAAGTATATTGTGTGTACCTGTAAGCATGTTGTGTGTACCTGTAAGTATATTGTGTGTACCTGTAAGTATATTGTGTGTACCTGTAAGTATATTGTGTGTACCTGTAAGCATGTTGTGTGTACCTGTAAGTATATTGTGTGTACCCGTAAGTATATTGTGTGTACCTGTAAGTATATTGTGTGTACCTGTAAGTATATTGTGTGTACCTGTAAGTATATTGTGTGTACCTGTAAGTATATTGTGTGTACCTTTAAGCATGTTGTGTGTACCTGTAAGTATATTGTGTGTACCTGTAAGTATATTGTGTGTATCTGTAAGTATGTTGTGTGTACCTGTAAGTATATTGTGTGTACCTTTAAGTATATTGTGTGTACCTGTAAGTATATTGTGTGTACCTGTAAGTATGTTGTGTGTACCTGTAAGTATATTGTGTGTACCTGTAAGTATATTGTGTGTACCTGTACGTATATTGTGTGTACCTGTAAGTATATTGTGTGTACCTGTAAGTATATTGTGTGTACCTGTACGTATATTGTGTGTACCTGTAAGTATATTGTGTGTACCTGTACGAATATTGTGTGTACCTGTAAGTATATTGTGTGTACCTGTAAGTATATTGTGTGTACCTGTATGTTGTGTGTACCTGTAAGTATATTGTGTGTACCTCTAAGTATATTGTGTGTACCTGTAAGTATATTGTGTGTACCTGTAAGTATATAGTGTGTATTGTGTGTATCTGTAAGTATGTTGTGTGTACCTGTAAGTATATTGTGTGTACCTGTAAGTATATTGTGTGTACCTGTAAGTATATTGTGTGTACCTGTAAGTATATTGTGTGTACCTGTACGTATATTGTGTGTACCTGTAAGTATATTGTGTGTACCTGTAAGTATGTTGTGTGTACCTGTAAGTATATTGTGTGTACCTGTAAGTATGTTGTGTGTACCTGTAAGTATATTGTGTGTACCTGTAAGTATATTGTGTGTACCTGTACGTATATTGTGTGTACCTGTAAGTATATTGTGTGTACCTGTACGTATATTGTGTGTTCCTGTAAGTATATTGTGTGTGCCTGTAAGTATATTGTGTGTACCTGTAAGTATATTGTGTGTACCTGTAAGTATATTGTGTGTACCTGTAAGTATATTGTGTGTACCTGTAAGTATGTTGTGTGTACCTGTAAGTATGTTGTGTGTACCTGTAAGTATGTTGTGTGTACCTGTAAGTATATTGTGTGTACCTGTAAGTATATTGTGTGTACCTATAAGTATGTTGTGTGTACCTGTAAGTATGTTGTGTGTACCTGTAAGTATATTGTGTGTACCTGTAAGTATATTGTGTGTACCTGTAAGTATATTGTGTGTACCTGTAAGTATATTGTGTGTACCTTTAAGCATGTTGTGTGTACCTGTAAGTATATTGTGTGTACCTGTAAGTATATTGTGTGTACCTGTACGTATATTGTGTGTACCTGTAAGTATATTGTGTGTATCTGTAAGTATATTGTGTGTATCTGTAAGTATATAGTGTGTGTTGTGTGTACCTGTAAATATATTGTGCGTACCTGTAAGTATATATTGTGTACCTGTAAGTATATTGTGTGTACCTGTAAGTATATTGTGTGTGTACCTGTAAGTATATAGTGTGCACTTGTGTGTACATGTAAGTATATTGTGTACCTGTAAGTATATAGTGTGTACCTGTAAGTATATAGTGTGTACCTGTAAGTATATTGTGTGTACGCGTGTGTACCTGTAAGTATATTGTGTGTACCTGTAAGTATATAGTGTGTACTTGTGTGTACATGTAAGTATATTGTGTACCTGTAAGTATATAGTGTGTACCTGTAAGTATATAGTGTGTACCTGTAAGTATATTGTGTGTACCTGTAAGTATATTGTGTGTACCTGTAAGTATATTGTGTGTACCTTTAAGCATGTTGTGTGTACCTGTAAGTACATTGTGTGTACCTGTAAGTATCTAGTGTGTACCTGTAAGTATGTTGTGTGTACTTGTGTGTAGCTGTAAGTATCTAGTGTGTACCTGTAAGTATGTTGTGTGTACTTGTGTGTAGCTGTATGTTGTGTGTACTTGCGTGTACCTGTAAGTATGTTGTGTGTACTTGTGTGTGTCTGTAAATATGTTGTGTGTACTTGTAAGTATGTTGTGTGGACTTGTGTGTACTTGTATGTTGTGTGTACTTGTGTGTGTCTGTAAATATGTTGTGTGTACTTGTAAGTATGTTGTGTGGACTTGGGTGTGTCTGTAAATATGTTGTGTGTACTTGTCTGTTTTGTGTTTCTGTAGCTGTAAGTAAACTGTGTGCACTCATCCGTGTGTTCTCACCCACTTGTACTCACTCAGTGGGTACCATTGTATTAATGATACCCACTGGGGAGAAGTGAAGGTGGTACCCAGTGGTACCTATACTGTGGAGAAGTGATGGTGGTACCTAGTGGTATATATACTGTGGAGAAGTGAAGGTGGTACCCAGTGGTATATATACTGTGGAGAAGTGAAGGTGGTAACCAGTGGTACCTATACTGTGGAGAAGTGATGGTGGTACCCAGTGACCACTAACATGGTGGAGGCGACAGATAGAATGATGGAAGGAGGAAGGGAAGAGGATAGCAATACGAGTTTTGGAGCTTTGTGGGATGATGGAAATGACTGATGGATATGGTATAAAACTGTAGAATGAGGGAGGGTGGTGATGGAGGATGTTGGTGGAGATGATGTTAGAGGTGATGGAGGATGTTGATACATTATGACAGTTACGTCGTGAGAACAAAGTTGGTGGCTATGTTTATGTCACACACCATCACATAGGATGGGTTTACCTGTCATACTTCATCATATAGGATGGGATTTACCTGTCACACACCATCACACAGGATGGGTTTACCTGTCATACTTCATCATATAGGATGGGATTTACCTGTCACACACCATCACATAGGATGGGTTTACCTGTCATACTTCATCATATAGGATGGGATTTACCTGTCACACACCATCACACAGGATGGGTTTACCTGTCACACACCATCACACAGGATGGGTTTACCTGTCATACTTCATCATATAGGATGGGATTTACCTGTCACACACCATCACACAGGATGGGTTTACCTGTCACACACCATCACACAGGATGGGTTTACCTGTCATACTTCATCATATAGGATGGGATTTACCTGTCACACACCATCACACAGGATGGGTTTACCTGTCATACTTCATCATATAGGATGGGATTTACCTGTCTCACACCATCACACAGGATTGGCTTACCTGTCGCAGTCCATCACACAGGATGGGTTTACCTGTCTCACACCATCACACAGGATGGGTTTACCTGTCACACACCATCACACAGGATGGGTTTACCTGTCACACACCATCACACAGGATGGGATTTACCTGTCACACACCATCACACAGGATGGGATTTACCTGTCACACACCATCACACAGGATGGGTTTACCTGTCACACACCATCACACAGGATGGGTTTACCTGTCACACACCATCACACAGGATGGGATTTACCTGTCACACACCATCACACGTTCGTTCTAACACAGGGTGTTTGGCCAAAAGAGTTAACCAGCCACTACTGTGCACAGGATGGTTATGGATGTTCCCAGCACGCCAGTACTGTGCACAGGATGGTTATGGATGTTCCCAGCACGCCAGTACTGTGCACAGGATGGTTATGGGGGTTCACAGCACGCCAGTACTGTGCACAGGATGGTTATGGGAGTTCACAGCACGCCAGTACTGTGCACAGGATGGTTATGGGGTTCACAGCACGCCAGTACTGTGCACAGGATGGTTATGGATGTTCCCAGCACGCCAGTACTGTGCACAGGATGGTTATGGGTGTTCACAGCACGCCAGTACTGTGCACAGGATGGTTATGGGGTTCACAGCACGCCAGTACTGTGCACAGGATGGTTATGAGTGTTCACACCACGCCAGTACTGTGCACAGGATGGTTATGGGTGTTCGCAGCACGCCAGTACGCTAGTACTGTGCAAAAGATGGATTTGGGTGTTCACAACTCTCCAGTACTGTGCACAGGATGGTTAGGGGTTTTCACAACACGCCAGTACTGTACACAGGATGGATATGGGTGTTCACAGCACGCCAGTACTGTGCACAACATGGTTATGGGTCTTGACAACACGCCAGTACTGTGCACAGGATGGTTATGGGTGTTCGCAGCACGCCAGTACGCTAGTACTGTGCACAAGATGGATTTGCGTGTTCACAACACTAGTACTGTGCACAGGATGGTCAGGGACTTTCACAGCACGCCAGTCCGCTAGTACTGTGCACAAGATGGATTTGGGTGTTCACAACTCTCCAGTACTGTGCACAGGATGGTTAGGGGTTCTCACAACACGCCAGTACTGTACACAGGATGGATATGGGCGTTCACAGCACGCCAGTACTGTGCACAACATGGTTATGGGTCTTGACAACACGCCAGTACTGTGCACAGGATGGTTGTGAGTCTTCACAGCACGCCAGTACTGTGCACAGGATGAATATGGGTGTTCACAGCACGAAAGTACTGTGCACTACATGGTTATGGGTCTTCACAGAACGCCAGTACTGTGCACAGGATGGTTAAGGGTTTTCACAGCACGCCAGTATGCTAGTACTGTGCACAAGATGGATTTGGGTGTTCACTACACGCCAGTACTGTGCACAGGATGAATATGGGTGTTCACAGCACGCCAGTACTGTACACAGGATGGTTATGGGTGTTCACAACACGCCAGTACTGTGCACAGGATGGTTATGGGTTTGCACAACACGCCAGTACTTAGCACAGGATGGATATGGATGTTGACAGCACGCCAGTACTGTGCACAGAATGGTTAGGGGTTTTCACAACACGCCAGTACTGTGCATAGGATGGATATGGGTGTTCACAGCACGCCAGTACTGTGCACAGAATGGTTAGGGGTTTTCACAACACGCCAGTACTGTGCACAGGATGGATATGGGTGTTCACAGCACGCCAGTACTGTGCATAGGATGGTTATGGGTATTCACAGCACGCCAGTACTGTGCACAGAATGGTTATGGGTTTTCACAACACGTTAGAACTGTGCACAGGATGGTTATGGGTGTTCACAGCACGCCAGTACTGTGCATAGGATGGTCATGGGTATTCACAGCACGCAAGTACTGTGCACAGAATGGTTATGGGTTTTCACAACACGCCAGTACTGTGCATAGGATGGTTATGGGTATTCACAGCACGCAAGTACTGTGCACAGAATGGTTATGGGTGTTCACAGCACGCCAGTATTGTGCACAGAATGGATATGGGTGTTCACAACACGTCAGTGCTGTGCATAGGATGGTTACGGGTGTTCGCAGCATGCCAGTACTGTGCACAGGATGGATATGGGTGTTCACAGCACGCCAGTAATGTTCACAGGGTGGTTATAGGTCTTCGCAGCACCCCAGTACTGTGCATAGGATGGTTATTGGTGTTCACAGCACGCCAGTACTGTGCACAGAATGGTTATGGGTTTTCACAACACGCCAGTACTGTGCACAGGATGGTTATGGATGTTCACAACAAGCCAGCACTTAGCACAGGATAGATATGGGTGTTTACAGCACGCCAGTACTGTGCACAGGATGTATATGGGTGTTCACAGCACGCCAGTAATGTGCAAAGGATGGTTATGGGTTTTCACAACACGCCAGTGCTGTGCACAGTATGGTTATGGGTGTTCAAAACACGCCAGTACTGTGCACAGGATGGTTAGGGGTTTTCACAGCACGCCAGTACGCTAGTACTGTGCACAAGATGGATTTGGGTGTTCACAACACGCCAGTACTGTGCACGGCATGGTTAGGGGTTTTCACAACACGCCAGTACTGTGCACAGGATGGATATGGGTGTTCACAGCACTCCAGTACTGTGCACAACATGGTTATGGGTCTTGACAGCACGCCAGTACTGTGCACCGGATGGTTATGGGTGTTCACAGCACGCCAGTACTGTGCACAGAATGGTTATGGATGTTCACAACACGCCAGTACCGTCCACAGGATGGTTATGGGTGTTCACAGCACGCCAGTGCTGTGCACAGGATGGATATGGGTTTTCACAACACGCCAGTGCTGTGCACAGAATGGTTATGGGTGTTCACAGCACGCCAGTACTGTGCACTACATGGTTATGGGTGTTCACAGCACGCCAGTACTGTGCACAGGATGGATGTTGGTGTTCACAGCACGCCAGTACTGTGCAGAGGATGGATGTGGGCGTTCACAGCACGCCAGTACTGTGCAAAGGATGGTTATGGGTTTTCACAACACGCCAGTACTGTGCACAGTTTGGTTATGGGTGTTCACAACACGCCAGTACTTAGCACAGGATGGATATGGGTGTTCAAAGCACGCCAGTACTGTGCACAGGATTGATATGAGTGTTCACAGCACGCCATTACTGTGCACAGGATGGATATGGGTGTTCACAGCACGCCTGTACTGTGCACAGGATGGATATGGGTATTAACAGCACCCCAGTACTGTGCTCAGGATGGATATGGGTGTTCCCAGCACGCCAGTGCTGTGCACATAATGGATATGGGTGTTCACAGCACGCCAGTGCTGTGCTCAGGATGGATATGGGTGTTCACAGCACGCCAGTGCTGTGCTCAGGATGGATATAAGTGTTCACAGCACGCTAGTGCTGTGCTCAGGATGGATATGGGTGTTCACAGCACGCCATTTCTGTGCTCAGGATGGAAGTGGGTGTTCACAGCACGCCAGTACTGTGCTCAGGATGGATATGGGTGTTCACAGCACGCCTGTCCTGTGCTCAGGATGGATATGGGTGTTCACAGCACGCCAGTGCTGTGCTCAGGATGGATATGGGTGTTCACAGCACGCCTGTCCTGTGCTCAGGATGGATATGGGTGTTCACAGCACGCCAGTGCTGTGCTCAGGATGGATATGGGTGTTCACAGCACGCCATTACTGTGCACAGGGTGGATATGGGTGTTCACAGCACGCCAGTGCTGTGCTCAGGATGGATATGGGTGTTCACAGCACGCCATTACTGTGCACAGGGTGGATATGGGTGTTCACAGCACGCCAGTGCTGTGCTCAGGATGGATATGGGTGCACCGCTCACAGCTTCAGTGGCAACATTCAACTTTCAATTAGTGGTTTATGTAGAGATTTGCTCATTTATTGTGATGTGTTGATAAAACTCCTATAAAGTTGAAAATTTACGTGTTACTGATGCTGTTACTACTGTTATGATGGAGACGGTTTGTTGTGGTGGTGTATGTAAGACAGTTTGTTGTGATGATGGCGGTGTATGTAAGACAGTTTGTTGTGATGGTGGTGGTGTATGTAAGACAGTTTGTTGTGATGGTGGTGGTGTATGTAAGACGGTTTGTTGTGATGGTGGTGGTGTATGTAAGACAGTTTGTTGTGATGATGGCGGTGTATGTAAGACAGTTTGTTGTGATGGTGGTGGTGTATGTAAGACAGTTTGTTGTGATGGTGGTGGTGTATGTAAGACAGTTTGTTGTGATGATGGCGGTGTATGTAAGACAGTTTGTTGTGATGGTGGTGGTGTATGTAAGACGGTTTGTTGTGATGATGGTGGTGTATGTAAGACAGTTTGTTGTGATGGTGGTGGTGTATGTAAGACAGTTTGTTGTGATGATGGCGGTGTATGTAAGACAGTTTGTTGTGATGATGGCGGTGTATGTAAGACAGTTTGTTGTGATGATGGCGGTGTATGTAAGACAGTTTGTTGTGATGGTGGTGGTGTATGTAAGACAGTTTGTTGTGATGGTGGTGGTGTATGTAAGACAGTTTGTTGTGATGATGGTGGTGTATGTAAGACAGTTTGTTGTGATGATGGCGGTGTATGTAAGACAGTTTGTTGTGATGATGGCGGTGTATGTAAGACAGTTTGTTGTGATGGTGGTGGTGTATGTAAGACAGTTTGTTGTGATGGTGGTGGTGTATGTAAGACAGTTTGTTGTGATGATGGCGGTGTATGTAAGACAGTTTGTTGTGATGATGGTGGTGTATGTAAGACAGTTTGTTGTGATGGTGGTGGTGTATGTAAGACAGTTTGTTGTGATGATGGCGGTGTATGTAAGACAGTTTGTTGTGATGGTGGTGGTGTATGTAAGACAGTTTGTTGTGATGATGGCGGTGTATGTAAGACAGTTTGTTGTGATGGTGGTGGTGTATGTAAGACAGTTTGTTGTGATGGTGGTGGTGTATGTAAGACAGTTTGTTGTGATGATGGCGGTGTATGTAAGACAGTTTGTTGTGATGGTGGTGGTGTATGTAAGACAGTTTGTTGTGATGATGGCGGTGTATGTAAGACAGTTTGTTGTGATGGTGGTGGTGTATGTAAGACAGTTTGTTGTGATGGTGGTGGTGTATGTAAGACAGTTTGTTGTGATGATGGCGGTGTATGTAAGACAGTTTGTTGTGATGGTGGTGGTGTATGTAAGACAGTTTGTTGTGATGATGGCGGTGTATGTAAGACAGTTTGTTGTGATGGTGGTGGTGTATGTAAGACAGTTTGTTGTGATGGTGGTGGTGTATGTAAGACAGTTTGTTGTGATGATGGCGGTGTATGTAAGACAGTTTGTTGTGATGGTGGTGGTGTATGTAAGACAGTTTGTTGTGATGATGGCGGTGTATGTAAGACAGTTTGTTGTGATGGTGGTGGTGTATGTAAGACAGTTTGTTGTGATGGTGGTGGTGTATGTAAGACAGTTTGTTGTGATGATGGCGGTGTATGTAAGACAGTTTGTTGTGATGGTGGTGGTGTATGTAAGACAGTTTGTTGTGATGATGGCGGTGTATGTAAGACAGTTTGTTGTGATGGTGGTGGTGTATGTAAGACAGTTTGTTGTGATGGTGGTGGTGTATGTAAGACAGTTTGTTGTGATGATGGCGGTGTATGTAAGACAGTTTGTTGTGATGGTGGTGGTGTATGTAAGACAGTTTGTTGTGATGATGGCGGTGTATGTAAGACAGTTTGTTGTGATGGTGGTGGTGTATGTAAGACAGTTTGTTGTGATGGTGGTGGTGTATGTAAGACAGTTTGTTGTGATGGTGGTGGTGTATGTAAGACAGTTTGTTGTGATGGTGGTGGTGTATGTAAGACAGTTTGTTGTGATGATGGCGGTGTATGTAAGACAGTTTGTTGTGATGGTGGTGGTGTATGTAAGACAGTTTGTTGTGATGGTGGTGGTGTATGTAAGACAGTTTGTTGTGATGGTGGTGGTGTATGTAAGACAGTTTGTTGTGATGGTGGTGGTGTATGTAAGACAGTTTGTTGTGATGTGGTGTATGTAAGACAGTTTGTTGTGATGATGGCGGTGTATGTAAGACAGTTGGTGTATGTAAGACAGTTTGTTGTGGTGGTGGTGTATGTAAGACAGTTTGTTGTGATGGTGGTGGTGTATGTAAGACAGTTTGTTGTGATGATGGCGGTGTATGTAAGACAGTTTGTTGTGATGGTGATGATGGTGTATGTAAGACAGTTTGTTGTGATGGTGGTGGTGTATGTAAGACAGTTTGTTGTGATGGTGGTGGTGTATGTAAGACAGTTTGTTGTGATGATGGCGGTGTATGTAAGACAGTTTGTTGTGATGGTGGTGGTGTATGTAAGACAGTTTGTTGTGATGGTGGTGGTGTATGTAAGACAGTTTAAGACAGTTTGTGATGGTGGTGGTGTATGTAAGACAGTTTGTTGTGATGGTGGTGGTGTATGTAAGACAGTTTGTTGTGATGGTGGTGGTGTATGTAAGACAGTTTGTTGTGATGGTGGTGGTGTATGTAAGACAGTTTGTTGTGATGGTGGTGGTGTATGTAAGACAGTTTGTTGTGATGGTGGTGGTGTATGTAAGACAGTTTGTTGTGATGGTGGTGGTGTATGTAAGACAGTTTGTTGTGATGGCGGTGTATGTAAGACAGTTTGTTGTGATGGTGGTGGTGTATGTAAGACAGTTTGTTGTGATGGTGGTGGTGTATGTAAGACAGTTTGTTGTGATGGTGGTGGTGTATGTAAGACAGTTTGTTGTGATGGCGGTGTATGTAAGACAGTTTGTTGTGATGGTGGTGGTGTATGTAAGACAGTTTGTTGTGATGGTGGTGGTGTATGTAAGACAGTTTGTTGTGATGGTGGTGGTGTATGTAAGACAGTTTGTTGTGATGGCGGTGTATGTAAGACAGTTTGTTGTGATGGTGGTGGTGTATGTAAGACAGTTTGTTGTGATGGTGGTGGTGTATGTAAGACAGTTTGTTGTGATGGTGGTGGTGTATGTAAGACAGTTTGTTGTGATGGTGGTGGTGTATGTAAGACAGTTTGTTGTGATGATGGCGGTGTATGTAAGACAGTTTGTTGTGATGATGGCGGTGTATGTAAGACAGTTTGTTGTGATGGTGGTGGTGTATGTAAGACAGTTTGTTGTGATGGTGGTGGTGTATGTAAGACAGTTTGTTGTGATGATGGCGGTGTATGTAAGACAGTTTGTTGTGATGATGGCGGTGTATGTAAGACAGTTTGTTGTGATGGTGGTGTATGTAAGACAGTTTGTTGTGATGGTGGTGGTGTATGTAAGACAGTTTGTTGTGATGGTGGTGGTGTATGTAAGACAGTTTGTTGTGATGATGGCGGTGTATGTAAGACAGTTTGTTGTGATGGTGGTGGTGTATGTAAGACAGTTTGTTGTGATGATGGCGGTGTATGTAAGACAGTTTGTTGTGATGGTGGTGGTGTATGTAAGACAGTTTGTTGTGATGGTGGTGGTGTATGTAAGACAGTTTGTTGTGATGATGGCGGTGTATGTAAGACAGTTTGTTGTGATGGTGGTGGTGTATGTAAGACAGTTTGTTGTGATGGTGGTGGTGTATGTAAGACAGTTTGTTGTGATGATGGCGGTGTATGTAAGACAGTTTGTTGTGATGGTGGTGGTGTATGTAAGACAGTTTGTTGTGATGATGGCGGTGTATGTAAGACAGTTTGTTGTGATGATGGCGGTGTATGTAAGACAGTTTGTTGTGATGGTGGTAGTGTATGTAAGACAGTTTGTTGTGATGGTGGTGGTGTATGTAAGACAGTTTGTTGTGATGGTGGTAGTGTATGTAAGACAGTTTGTTGTGATGATGGCGGTGTATGTAAGACAGTTTGTTGTGATGATGGCGGTGTATGTAAGACAGTTTGTTGTGATGATGGTGGTGTATGTAAGACAGTTTGTTGTGATGGTGGTGGTGTATGTAAGACAGTTTGTTGTGATGGTGGTGGTGTATGTAAGACAGTTTGTTGTGATGGTGGTGGTGTATGTAAGACAGTTTGTTGTGATGGTGGTGGTGTATGTAAGACAGTTTGTTGTGATGGTGGTGGTGTATGTAAGACAGTTTGTTGTGATGGTGGCGGTGTATGTAAGACAGTTTGTTGTGATGGTGGTGGTGTATGTAAGACAGTTTGTTGTGATGATGGCGGTGTATGTAAGACAGTTTGTTGTGATGGTGGTGGTGTATGTAAGACAGTTTGTTGTGATGATGGCAGTGTATGTAAGACAGTTTGTTGTGATGATGGCGGTGTATGTAAGACAGTTTGTTGTGATGGTGGTGGTGTATGTAAGACAGTTTGTTGTGATGGTGGTGGTGTATGTAAGACGGTTTGTTGTGATGATGGCGGTGTATGTAAGACAGTTTGTTGTGATGGTGGTGGTGTATGTAAGACTGTTGTGATGATGGCGGTGTATGTAAGACAGTTTGTTGTGATGGTGGTGGTGTATGTAAGACAGTTTGTTGTGATGATGGCGGTGTATGTAAGACAGTTTGTTGTGATGGTGGTGGTGTATGTAAGACAGTTTGTTGTGATGGTGGTGGTGTATGTAAGACAGTTTGTTGTGATGGTGGCGGTGTATGTAAGACAGTTTGTTGTGATGGTGGTGGTGTATGTTAGGTTAGGTAAGGTTCGTCAGGAAACAGGACAAATGTTTCTATGTAAGACAGTTTGTTGTGATGATGGCGGTGTATGTAAGACAGTTTGTTGTGATGGTGGTGGTGTATGTAAGACAGTTTGTTGTGATGGTGGTGGTGTATGTAAGACAGTTTGTTGTGATGGTGGTGTTGTATGTAAGACAGTTTGTTGTGATGATGGCGGTGTATGTAAGACGGTTTGTTGTGATGATGGTGGTGTATGTAAGACAGTTTGTTGTGATGGTGGTGGTGTATGTAAGACAGTTTGTTGTGATGATGGCGGTGTATGTAAGACAGTTTGTTGTGATGGTGGTGGTGTATGTAAGACGGTTTGTTGTGATGATGGCGGTGTATGTAAGACAGTTTGTTGTGATGGTGGTGGTGTATGTAAGACAGTTTGTTGTGATGATGGCGGTGTATGTAAGACAGTTTGTTGTGATGGTGGTGGTGTATGTAAGACAGTTTGTTGTGATGGTGGTGGTGTATGTAAGACAGTTTGTTGTGATGGCGGTGTATGTAAGACGGTTTGTTGTGATGGTGGTGGTGTAAGACAGTTTGTTGTGATGGTGGTGGTGTATGTAAGACAGTTTGTTGTGATGGTGGTGGTGTATGTAAGACAGTTTGTTGTGATGATGGCGGTGTATGTAAGACGGTTTGTTGTGATGGTGGTGGTGTATGTAAGACAGTTTGTTGTGATGGTGGTGGTGTATGTAAGACGGTTTGTTGTGATGGTGGTGGTGTATGTAAGACAGTTTGTTGTGATGGTGGTGGTGTATATAAGACGGTTTGTTGTGATGATGGCGGTGTATGTAAGACGGTTTGTTGTGATGGTGGTGGTGTATGTAAGACAGTTTGTTGTGATGATGGCGGTGTATGTAAGACGGTTTGTTGTGATGATGGTGGTGTATGTAAGACAGTTTGTTGTGATGGTGGTGGTGTATGTAAGACAGTTTGTTGTGATGATGGCGGTGTATGTAAGACGGTTTGTTGTGATGTTGGTGGTGTATGTAAGACAGTTTGTTGTGATGATGGCGGTGTATGTAAGACGGTTTGTTGTGATGTTGGCGGTGTATGTAAGACAGTTTGTTGTGATGGTGGTGGTGTATGTAAGACAGTTTGTTGTGATGATGGCGGTGTATGTAAGACGGTTTGTTGTGATGTTGGCGGTGTATGTAAGACAGTTTGTTGTGATGGTGGTGGTGTATGTAAGACAGTTTGTTGTGATGGTGGTAGTGTATGTAAGACAGTTTGTTGTGATGGTGGTGGTGTATGTAAGACAGTTTGTTGTGATGGTGGTGGTGTATGTAAGACAGTTTGTTGTGATGGTGGTGGTGTATGTAAGACAGTTTGTTGTGATGATGGCGGTGTATGTAAGACAGTTTGTTGTGATGGTGGTGGTGTATGTAAGACAGTTTGTTGTGATGGTGGTGGTGTATGTAAGACAGTTTGTTGTGATGGTGGTGGTGTATGTAAGACAGTTTGTTGTGATGATGGCGGTGTATGTAAGACGGTTTGTTGTGATGTTGGCGGTGTATGTAAGACAGTTTGTTGTGATGGTGGTGGTGTATGTAAGACAGTTTGTTGTGATGGTGGTGGTGTATGTAAGACAGTTTGTTGTGATGGTGGTGGTGTATGTAAGACGGTTTGTTGTGATGGTGGCGGTGTATGTAAGACAGTTTGTTGTGATGATGGCGGTGTATGTAAGACAGTTTGTTGTGATGGTGGTGGTGTATGTAAGACGGTTTGTTGTGATGGTGGTGGTGTATGTAAGACAGTTTGTTGTGATGGTGGTGGTGTATGTAAGACAGTTTGTTGTGATGGTGGTGGTGTATGTAAGACAGTTTGTTGTGATGATGGCGGTGTATGTAAGACAGTTTGTTGTGATGGTGGTGGTGTATGTAAGACAGTTTGTTGTGATGATGGCGGTGTATATAAGACAGTTTGTTGTGATGGTGGTGGTGTATGTAAGACAGTTTGTTGTGATGATGGCGGTGTATGTAAGACGGTTTGTTGTGATGGTGGTGGTGTATGTAAGACAGTTTGTTGTGATGGTGGTGGTGTATGTAAGACAGTTTGTTGTGATGGTGGTGGTGTATGTAAGACGGTTTGTTGTGATGTTGGCGGTGTATGTAAGACAGTTTGTTGTGATGGTGGTGGTGTATGTAAGACGGTTTGTTGTGATGATGGCGGTGTATGTAAGACGGTTTGTTGTGATGGTGGTGGTGTATGTAAGACAGTTTGTTGTGATGGTGGTGGTGTCTGTAAGACAGTTTGTTGTGATGGTGGTGGTGTATGTAAGACAGTTTGTTGTGATGGTGGTGGTGTATGTAAGACAGTTTGTTGTGATGGTGGTGGTGTATGTAAGACAGTTTGTTGTGATGATGGTGGTGTATGTAAGACAGTTTGTTGTGATGGTGGTGGTGTATGTAAGACAGTTTGTTGTGATGGTGGAGGTGTATGTAAGACAGTTTGTTGTGATGGTGGTGGTGTATGTAAGACAGTTTGTTGTGATGATGGCGGTGTATGTAAGACAGTTTGTTGTGATAGTGGTGGTGTATGTAAGACGGTTTGTTGTGATGGTGGTGGTGTATGTAAGACAGTTTGTTGTGATGGTGGTGGTGTATGTAAGACAGTTTGTTGTGATGGTGGTGGTGTATGTAAGACAGTTTGTTGTGATGGTGGTGGTGTATGTAAGACAGTTTGTTGTGATGGTGGTGGTGTATGTAAGACAGTTTGTTGTGATGGTGGTGGTGTATGTAAGACAGTTTGTTGTGATGGTGGTGGTGTATGTAAGACAGTTTGTTGTGATGGTGGTGGTGTATGTAAGACAGTTTGTTGTGATGGTGGTGGTGTATGTAAGACAGTTTGTTGTGATGGTGGTGGTGTATGTAAGACAGTTTGTTGTGATGGTAGTGGTGTATGTAAGACAGTTTGTTGTGATGGTGGTGGTGTGTGTAAAACAATTCGTTTGGCTGAGGAGGGTGGTGATGGTTCCAGTCAGTTCTGATGGTTAAAGATCACACACAGTGTAGTACCAGACACAGGTGATAATGACCACACACAGTGTAGTACCAGACACAGGTGATAATGACCACACACAGTGTAGTACAAGACACAGGTGATAATGACCACACACAGTGTAGTACCAGACACAGGTGATAATGACCACACACAGTGTAGTACCAGACACAGGTGATAATGACCACACACAGTGTAGTACCAGACACAGGTGATAATGACCACACACAGTGTAGTACCAGACACAGGTGATAATGACCACACACAGTGTAGTACCAGACACAGGTGATAATGACCACACACAGTGTAGTACCAGACACAGGTGATAATGACCGCACACAGTGTAGTACCAGACACAGGTGATAATGATCACACACAGTGTAGTACCAGACACAGGTGATAATGACCACACAGTGTAGTACCAGACACAGGTGATAATGACAGCACACAGTGTAGTACCAGACACAGGTGATAATGACCACACACAGTGTAGTACCAGACACAGGTGATAATGACCGCACACAGTGTAGTACCAGACACAGGTGATAATGACCACACACAGTGTAGTACCAGACACAGGTGATAATGACCACACACAGTGTAGTACCAGACACAGGTGATAACCACACACAGTGTAGTACCAGACACAGGTGATAATGACCACACACAGTGTAGTACCAGACACAGGTGATAATGACCACACACAGTGTAGTACCAGACACAGGTGATAATGACCACACACAGTGTAGTACCAGACATAGGTGATAATGACCACACACAGTGTAGTACCAGACACAGGTGATAATGACCACACACAGTGTAGTACCAACACAGGTGATAATGACCACACACAGTGTAGTACCAGACACAGGTGATAATAACCACACACAGTGTAGTACCAGAAACAGGTGATAATTACCACACACAGTGTAGTACCAGACACAGGTGATAATGACCACACACAGTGTAGTACCAGACAGGTGATAATGACCACACACAGTGTAGTACCAGACACAGGTGATAATGACCGCACACAGTGTAGTACCAGACACAGGTGATAATGACCACACACAGTGTAGTACCAGACACAGGTGATAATGACCACACACATGTGTAGTACCAGACACAGGTGATAATGACCACACACAGTGTAGTACCAGACACAGGTGATAATGACCACACACAGTGTAGTACCAGACAAAGGTGATAATGACCACACACAGTGTAGTACCAGACACAGGTGATAATGATCACACACAGTGTAGTACCGGACTCAGGTGATAATGATCACGCACAGTGTAGTATCAGACACAGGTGATAATGACCACACACAGTGTAGTACCAGACACAGGTGATAATGATCACACACAGTTTAGTACCGGACACAGGTGATAATGACCACACACAGTGTAGTACCAGACACAGGTGATGACCACACACAGTGTAGTACCAGAAAGGTGATAATGACCACACAGTGTAGTACCAGACACAGGTGATAATGACCGCACACAGTGTAGTACCAGACACAGGTGATAATGACCACACACAGTGTAGTACCAGACACAGGTGATAATGACCACACACAGTGTAGTACCAGACACAGGTGATAATGACCACACACAGTGTAGTACCAGACACAGGTGATAATGATCACGCACAGTGTAGTACCAGACACAGGTGATAATGACCACACACAGTTTAGTACCGGACTAATGTGATAATGATCACACACAGTATAGTACCTCACTCAGGTGATAATGATCACACACAGTGTAGTACCGAACTTCGGTGATATGGACCACGCACAGTGTCGTACCAGACTTAGGTGATATTGACCACGCACAGTGTCGTACCAGACTCAGGTGATAGTGACCACACAGTGTAGTACCGGACTCAGGTGATAATGACCACACACAGTGTAGTACCGGACTCAGGTGATAATGACCACACACAGTGTAATGCCAGACACAAGTGATAATGACCACACACAGTGTAGTACCGGACTCAGGTGATAATGACCACACAGTGTAGTACCGGACTCAGGTGATAATGACCACACACAGTGTAGTGGCAGACACAAGTGATAATGACCACAGACAGTGTAGTACCGGACACAAGTGATAATGACCACACACAGTGTAGTGGCAGACACAAGTGATAATGACTACACACAGTGTAGTACCGGACACAAGTGATAATGACCACACACAGTGTAGTACCGGACACAAGTGATAATGACCACACACAGTGTAGTGGCAGACACAAGTGATAATGACCACACACACACAATGTAGTACCGCACACAAGTGATAATGACCACACACGCACACAGTTTAGTACCGCACATAAGTGATGACCACACACACACAGTGTAGTACCGCACACAAGTGATGACCACACAGTGTAGTACCGGACACAAGTGATACTGACCACACACGCACACAGTCTAGTACCAGACACAAGTGATAATGACCACACAGTGTTGTACCAGGCACAAGTGATAATGACCACACACACACAGTGTAGTACCAGACACAAGTGATAATGACCAATCAGTGTAACACAGACACAGTGTAACACCAGACACAGGTAACAACCACAAGACAGAAACCAAGACACAACCAATATTTAATAATGACAATAACAAGGCTTAGACGACAAAGAGGATAAATTTGCCAGGTTTAAAGAAGTGGAAGAGACGAGCAGAAAGGAAGATGAGGGGAAGAAATGACGGAAAACGGTAGTGCGAAAGTAAAGCTGGTGTAAGAGAGAATAAGATGTGTGGAGTACAGGAAAGTTAGTGAAAAGGAATATGTTAGTACAGCTGATGTTTGTGATGATTGAATCACAGCTGATGTTTGTGATGATTGAATCACAGCTGATGTTTGTGATGATTGAATCACAGCTGATGTTTGTGATGATTGAATCACAGCTGATGTTTGTGATGATTGATTCACAACTGATGTTTGTGATGATTGAATCACAGCTGATGTTTGTGATGATTGATTCACAGCTGATGTTTGTGATGATTGATTCACAGCTGATGTTTGTGATGATTGGATCACAGCTGATGTTTGTGATGATTGAATCACAGCTGATGTTTGTGATGATTGAATCACAGCTGATGTTTGTGATGATTGAATCACAGCTGATGTTTGTGATGATTGATTCACAACTGATGTTTGTGATGATTGAATCACAGCTGATGTTTGTGATGATTGATTCACAGCTGATGTTTGTGATGATTGATTCACAGATGATGTTTGTGATGATTGGATCACAGCTGATGTTTGTGATGATTGAATCACAGCTGATGTTTGTGATTGAATCACAGCTGATGTTTGTGATGATTGAATCACAGCTGATGTTTGTGATGATTGAATCACAGCTGATGTTTGTGATGATTGAATCACAGCTGATGTTTGTGATGATTGAATCACAGCTGATGTTTGTGATGATTGAATCACAGCTGATGTTTGTGATGATTGAATCACAGCTGATGTTTGTGATGATTGGATCACAGCTGATGTTTGTGATGATTGAATCACAGCCGATGTTTGTGATGATTGAATCACAGCTGATGTTTGTGATCATTGAATCACAGCTGATGTTTGTGATGATTGGATCACAGCTGATGTTTGTGATGATTCAATCACAGCTGATGTTTGTGATGATTGAATCGCAGCTGATATTTGTGATATTTGAATCACAGCTGAGGTGTGTGATGATTGAATCATAGGTAATGTTTGTGATGATTGAATCACAGCTGATATTTGTGATGTTTGAATCACAGCTGAGGTTTGTGATGATTGGATCACAGCTTATGTTTGTGATGACTGAATCACAGCTGATGTATGTGATGATTGAGTCACACGTAATGTTTGTGATGATTAAATCACAGCTGATATTTGTGATGTTTGAATCACAGCTGATGTTTGTGATGATTGGATCACAGCTAATGTTTGTGATGACTGAATCACAGCTGATGTATGTGATGATTGAATCACAGCTGATGTATGTGATGATTGAATCACACGTAATGTTTGTGATGATTAAATCACAGCTGATATTTGTGATGTTTGAATCACAGCTGATGTTTGTGATGATTGGATCACAGCTAATGTTTGTGATGACTGAATCACAGCTGATGTTTGTGATTGGATCACAGCTAATGTTTGTGATGACTGAATCACAGCTGATGTTTGTGATGATTGGATCACAGCTAATGTTTGTGATGACTGAATCACAGCTGATGTTTGTGATGATTGTATCACAGCTGATGTTTGTGATGATTGGATCACAGCTAATGTTTGTGATGACTGAATCACAGCTGATGTTTGTGATGATTGAATCACAGCTGATGTTTGTGATGATTGAATCACAGCTGATGTTTGTGATGATTGAATCACAGCTGATGTTTGTGATGATTAAATCACAGCTGATGTTTGTGATGATTGGATCACAGCTGATGTTTGTGATTGGATCACAGCTGTTTGTGATGATTGGATCACAGCTGATGTTTGTGATTGGATCACAGCTGATGTTTGTGATGATTGAATCACAGCTGAGGTTTGTGATGTTTGGATCACAGCTGATGTTTGTGATTGAATCACAGCTGATGTTTGTGATGACTGAATCACAGCTGATGTTTGTGATGATTGAATCACAGCTGATGTTTGTGATGATTGAATCACAGCTGATGTTTGTGATGATTGAATCACAGCTGATGTTTGTGATGATTAAATCACAGCTGATGTTTGTGATGATTGGATCACAGCTGATGTTTGTGATTGGATCACAGCTGATGTTTGTGATTGGATCACAGCTGATGTTTGTGATTGGATCACAGCTGATGTTTGTGATGTTTGGATCACAGCTGATGTTTGTGAATGGATCACAGCTGATGTTTGTGATGTTTGGATCACGGCTGATGTTTGTGAATGGATCACAGCTGATGTTTGTGATGATTGGATCACGGCTGATGTTTGTGACGTTTGGATCACAGCTGATGTTTGTGATTGGATCACAGCTGATGTTTGTGAAGTTTGGATCACAGCTAATGTTTGTGATGTTTGGATCACAGCTGATATTTGTGATGTTTGGATCACAGCTGATGTTTGTGATGTTTGGATCACAGCTGATGTTTGTGATGTTTGGATCACAGCTAATGTTTGTGATGTTTGGATCACAGCTGATATTTGTGATGTTTGGATCACAGCTGATGTTTGTGATGTTTGGATCACAGCTGATGTTTGTGATGTTTGAATCACAGCTGATGTGATGATTGGATCACAGCTAATGTTTGTGATTGCAACACAGCTGATGTTTGTGATGATTGGATCACATCTGATATTTGTGATTGGATCACAGCTGATGCTTGTGATGTTTGGATCACAGCTGATGTTTGTGATTGGATCACAGCTGATGTTTGTGACGTTTGGATCACAGCTGATGTTTGTGACGTATGGATCACAGCTGATGCTTGTGATGTTTGGATCACAGCTGATGTTTGTGATTGGATCACAGCTGATGTTTGTGATTGGATCACAGCTGATGTTTGTGATTGGATCACAGCTGATGTTTGTGATTGGATCATAGCTGATGTTTTGATTGGATCACAGCTGATGTTTGTGATGATTGGACCACAACTGATGTTTGTGACGTTTGGATCACAGCTGATGTTTGTGATGTATGGATCACATCTAATGTTTGTGATGTTTGGATCACAGCTGATGTTCGTGATGATTGGATCACAGCTGATGTTCGTGATGATTGGATCACAGCTGATATTTGTGATGTTTTGATGATAGCTAATGTTTATGATTGGATCACAGCTGATGTTCGTGATGATTGGATCACAGCTGATGTTTGTGATGATTGGATCACAGCTGATGTTTGTGATGTTTGGATCACAGCTAATGTTTGTGATTGGATCACAGCTGATGTTTGTGATGTTTGGATCACAGCTGATGTTTGGATCACAGCTGATGTTTGTGACGTTTGGATCACAGCTGATGTTTGTGATTTTTGGATCACAGCTGATGTTTGTGACGTTTGGATCACAGATGTTTGTGATGATTGGATCACATCTGATGTTTGTGATTGGATCACAGCTGATGTTTGGATCACAGCTGATGTTTGTGAATGGATCACATCTGATGTTTGTGCTTGGATCACAGCTGAGGTTTGTGATGTTTGGATCACAGCTGATGTTTGTGACGTTTGGATAACAGCTGATGTTTGTGATTGGATCACAGCTGATGTTTGTGAATGGATCACATCTGATGTTTGTGATTGGATCACATCTGATGTTTGTGATGTTTGGATCACAGCTGAGGTTTGTGATGTTTGGATCACAGCTGATGTTTGTGGCGTTTGGATAACAGCTGATGTTTGTGATTGGATCACAACTGATGTTTGTGACGTTTGGATCACAGCTAATGTTTGTGATGTTTGGATCACAACTGATATTTGTGATGTTTGGATCACAGCTGATGTTTGTGATGATTGGATCACAGCTGATGTTTGTGGCGTTTGGATAACAGCTGATGTTTGTGATTGGATCACAACTGATGTTTGTGACGTTTGGATCACAGCTAATGTTTGTGATGTTTGGATCACAACTGATATTTGTGATGTTTATATCACAGCTGATGTTTGTGATGATTGGATCACAGCTGATGTTTGTGACGTTTGGATCACAGCTGATGTTTGTGACGTATGGATCACAGTTGATGCTTGTGATGTTTGGATCACAGCTGATGTTTGTGATTGGATCACATCTGATGTTTGTGATGTTTGGATGACAGCTGATGTTTGTGATTGGATCACAGCTGATGTTTGTGATGATTGGACCACAACTGATGTTTGTGACGTTTGGATCACAGCTGATGTTTGTGATGTATGGATCACATCTAATGTTTGTGATGTTTGGATCACAGCTGATGTTTGTGACGTCTGGATCACAGCTGATGTTTGTGATGTATGGATCACATCTAATGTTTGTGATGTATGGATCACAGCTGATGTTTGTGATGTTTGGATCATAGCTGATGTTTGTGATGTTTGGATCACAGCTGATGTTTGTGATGTTTGGATCACAGCTGATGTTTGGATCACAGCTGATGTGTGTGATTTTTGGATCACAGCTGATGTTTGTGACGTTTGGGTCACAGATAATGTTTGTGATGTTTTGATCAAAGCTGATGTTTGTGATGTTTAAATCACAGCTGATGTTTGTGATGTTTGGATCACAGCTGATGTTTGTGATGTTTACACATTAACATAAACGTTAACAAAGAAGAAAAAAAATTTACAATAAGACAGACAAGAAATCGAGAAAAGAGAAAGAAACGAAAAAGAATAGAGAAGAAAAGCGAAGACAGAATAGAGAACAACGGAGAACAGAATAGTGAAGTTCACAAGAGACAAAGAAGAGAAAGAACTGAACAGACTGGGAAAAAATAGAAGAAAAAAGAGGGAGGAAAAAGAACAGAGGAGAACTAAAGGAAAAAATAGTAATTTGGGAAAGAGAGAAAAGATAAATACCATCTTACTGGGGAGATTTTGAAGTGTGTGTTTGTGTGTACTCACCTATTTGTGGTTGCTGGGTCGATTCATAGCCCCTGGGACCGCTTCTTCACTGGTCGTTACTAGGTCATAAGAACTTAAAGAAGGAGCACTGCAGTAGCTTTATCATATCTCTTCTTAAAGCTATGTATGGATCCTGCCACCACCACATCACTTTCCAGATTATTCCACTTTCTGACAACTCTATGACTGAAGAAATACTTGCTTACATCCCTGTGACTCATTTGAGTCTTCAACTTCCAATTGTGATCCCTTATTGCTATATACTCTGTTTGCGGTCTTCTTTGCCCTTCCCAGTTCTTCATGACTTTGCCCTTGGTGGGGTTCAACTACAGGAGCCAGTTGCTGGACTAGGCTTGAAGTCTGTACGGATACCTTTGTAGTCCTGCCTGATCCTCTTTGATTTAATTGTCCTCATTAGCTTCACATAGTGTGCGCACTGGGACACATCTGAGTCTATTCCTTCCGTCATGTCATCCACACATACCAGAAACAGCACCGGCCCTAAGGACTGACCCCTGTGGAACCCCGCTCGTCACAGCCGCTCACTTTGACACCTCGTTACGTACCATGACTCGTTGTTGCCTCTTCCCCAAGGCCGCAGGTTATCATCTGCGGCCTCGGGGATGAGGTCGTCATCTCTGGAATCGTAGGCAGTGATTTTGGCTTTGCTTTCTCCATTATAGGAATCCTCGCGTTTTCTTTTCTTTATATTTCGATTTTTGTTTTCTATTGGTTTGTCAATTTCTTTTGTTTCATCGGGAGTGATTTTTGTCTTCTTGCCTTTTGCACTAATCTTTTGTGTGGAGCTGTGTCGAAAGCCTTCTTGCAGTCCAAGAAAATGTAATCTACCCACTCCTCTCTTGTCTTACTTCTGTCACCTTGTTATAAAACTCCAATGTTTTTTTTTTACACAGGATTTCCTTTCCCTGAAACCGTGCTGTGCCTTGCTGGAGCTGGTGTTGGTGACATAGTCAGCAGGTTGGATAATATTATGGCAGGTAATGGGAACAAGCCCATTATCTGTCTTAGTGCTGGGGGTACTGACATTGGGAAGGGCAGGAGAGAGCAGCTGCTGGATAAGTACAGGTCAGCCATAGAAGTAGTTAGGTCTAAGGGAGGGATCCCAGTCATATGTAGCATCTTGCCTAGAAAGGGAGTGGGCAATGAATGGATGTCTAGGGCAATTGGTATAAATTGCTGGCTAGACAGGTACTGCAAGGAACTTGCAATCCCATTCATTGATAACTGGGACCTATTCTTTGGCAAACGTGATATGTATGCATGGGATGGGGTTCATCTCTCTGGGGATGGAGTGGTTGCATTAGCCAATTCAATTGAGAGGGTAATTGATGACTTGTCTAGGAATTTAAACTGATAGATTATAGAGGTATGGGTGTTTGTGGGAAACAATCAGGCTGCAGCATTAGGGTTAAAAACAGCAGTTATTACCGGGATACCTCAGGGATATGTTTAAAAGACAATATTCAAAATAAAGTTGCTAGTAATGGCAAATCAATTGATCAACAAAGAAAGAAAGATAGTAGAGGGCAACGAGTGACTAGCTCCCTTAAGGTTTACTATACAAATAGTAGGGGTTTAAGAAATAAGATAGATGAGCTAAGATTACTTGCAAGTGCAGGTTATATAGATATTATTGGTATAACAGAGATCTGGTTCAACCAGAAAGATAGGGAAATGCCTTCTGAATGCAACATACAGGGTTATAAACTATTCCACACTGATAGGATCAACAGGAAGGGTGGTGGAGTGGCGATGTATGTCAGAGAAAATTTAAATTGCTGTCTTAGACACGATAAAAGATTAAAAAACATCGAACACAGAATCTGTTTGGCTACAGTTTCTCGAGGGACGTGACAAATTAATTTTGGGTGTGATTTATAGGCCCCCAAACCTTGATAGGGAGTGCAGTAAGCTGTTATGGGACGAAATTCATAGGGCATCTAGATATGAAAAATGTGATAACGGGAGATTTTAACTTTAGACAAATTGATTGGAACAGTATGACAGGAAATCTTGAGTCTGGTGACTTTCTTGATACGGTTCAGGATTGATTTTTAGAACAGATTGTGACAGAACCAACTAGAGGAAACAATCTGCTTGACTTGGTTATTGCCAACAAAGATTCACTAATTAATAGTCTTGAGGTTAATGATGAGCTTGGGGAAAGTGATCACAAATCACTTAGTTTCAATATATCATGGAATTACCCAGATAACTGCAATCAAACCTCTGTCCCAGATTTTAGCTTGGTCGACTTCATGGGACTGAAAAATTACCTGGGTGGGCTAAATTGGGATGTCCTGACTATGGGTCAGGTAGGTGATCTTGGTTGCCAATATGACGTTTTTCAGAGCATAGTTCTAGCTGCCCAGACAACTTTTGTTCCGAGTAGGGAAATTAGATCTAACAAAAATGATCCCAAATGGATGAACAATAGATTAAAACATCTCATTGGTCAAAAGAGAGGCATATATAGGCGTATCAAAAGAGGGGATGGGCAGTTAAGAAATCAGTATATTCAATTAAAGAGAGAAATAAAGGAATAAGAAAAGCAAAAAGGGATTATGAGGTTAAGGTCTCAAGGGATTCAAAGACTAACCCAAAAGGGTTCTTTCAGGTATACAGAAGTAAGATTAGGGACAAGATTGGCCCACTTAAGAGTAACTCTGGTCGGATCACTGACAGTGATAAGGATATGTGAGAAATTCTCTACCTACTTCCTCTCAGTTTTCACCCAGGAAAATACTAGCGATATTCCTGAAATAATAGATTATGTAGAACAGGATAATAAACTATGTACGATTGTGGTAACTAGTGACATGGTCCTCAGACAAATAGAGAAACTAAAACCTAACAAATCCCCAGGTCCTGATGAACTGTTTGCAAGAATGTTAAAGGAATGTAAAGAGGAACTTAGCATACCTTTGGCTACTCTTTTTAACATCACTACAAACTGGCATAGTGCCTGATAAGTGGAAAATGGCAAATGTAATACCTATTTACAAGGCAGGTGACAGCTCCTTGGCTTCGAACTATAGACCAATAAGCCTTACCTCCATAGTGGGAAAATTTATGGAATCAATAATTGCCGAAGCAATTCGTAGCCATCTCAACACGGTTTTACAAAGGGGCGTTCCTGTCTTACGAATTTACTAACTTTTTTCACTAAGGTGTTTGAGGAGGTAGATCATGGTAATGAATATGATATTGTGTATAGGGACTTCAGTAAGGCTTTCGATAGAGTTCCACATCAGAGGCTATTGAGGAAACTTAGGCACACGGAATAGGAGGAGAAATTTTTTCCTGGGTAGAGGCATGGCTGACAAATAGACAGCAGAGAGTTTGCATAAATGGGAAGAAATCAAAATGGGGGCACGTCACAAGCGGTGTTCCACAGGGGTCAGTGTTGGGCCCGTTGTTGTTCACAATTTACATAAACGACATAGATGAGGGAATAAATAACGACATAAGCAAATTTGCTGATGACACCAAAATAGGCCATCCAATTCATTCTAATGAGGATACTAGAGCATTCCAGGATGATTTGAATAGACTGATGCAATGGTTGGAGAAGTGGCAGATGCAGTTTAATATAGACAAATGCAAAGTTCTAAATGTTGGACAGTTAAATAACCATGCCACATATAAACTAAATAATTTATTTTTTTATTTTTTTTTATCACACTGGCCGATTCCCACCAAGGCAGGGTGGCCCAAAAAAAAAAACTTTCACCATCATTTCTCCATCACTGTCTTGCCAGAAGGGTGCTTTACACTACAGTTTTTAAACTGCAACATTAACACCCCTCCTTCAGAGTGCAGGCACTGTACTTCCCTTCTCCAGGACTCAAGTCCGGCCTGCCGGTTTCCCTGAACCCCTTCATAAATGTTACTTTGCTCACTCTCCAACAGCACGTCAAGTATTAAAAACCATTTGTCTCCATTCACTCCTATCAAACACGCTCATGCATGCCTGCTGGAAGTCCAAGCCCCTCGCACACAAAACCTCCTTTACCCCTTCCCTCCAACCTTTCCTAGGCCGACCCCTACCCCGCCTTCCTTCCACTACAGACTGATACACTCTTGAAGTCATTCTGTTTCGCTCCATTCTCTCTACATGTCCGAACCACCTCAACAACCCTTCCTCAGCCCTCTGGACGACAGTTTTGGTAATCCCGCACCTCCTCCTAACTTCCAAACTACGAATTCTCTGCATTATATTCACACCACACATTGCCTTCAGACATGACATCTCCACTGCCTCCAGCCTTCTGCTCGCTGCAACATTCATCACCCATGCTTCACACCCATATAAGAGCGTTGGTAAAACTATACTCTCATACATTCCCCTCTTCGCCTCCAAGGACAAAGTTCTTTGTCTCCACAGACTCCTAAGTGCACCATTCACCCTTTTCTCCTCATCAGTTCTATGATTCACCTCATCTTTCAAAGACCCATCCGCTGACACGTCCACTTCCAAATATCTGAATACATTCACCTCCTCCATACCCTCTCCCTCCAATCTGATATCCAATCTTTCATCACCTAATCTTTTTGTTATCCTCATAACCTTACTCTTTCCTGTATTCACTTTTAATTTTCTTCTTTTGCATACCCTACCAAATTCATCCACCAATCTAAATAAATAATATAGATCTTAATACTAAATAATATAGATCTTAATACTACTGATTGCGAAAAGGATTTAGGAGTTCTGGTTAGCAGTAATCTAAAACCAAGACAACAGTGCATTAGTGTTCGCAATAAAGCTAGCATAATTGTTGGCTTCATATCTAGAAGTATAAATAATAGAAGTCCTCAGGTTTTTCTTCAACTCTGTTTGTCCTTGGTTAGGCCTCATTTAGACTGCTGCTCTGTTCTGGTCACCGTATTACAAAATGGATACAAATGCTCTGGAAAACGTACAGAGGAGGATGACAAAGATGATCCCTTGTATCAGAAATCTTCCATATGAGGATAGACTGAGGGCCCTGAATCTGCACTCTCTCTAAAGGCGTAGAATTAGGGGGGATATGATCGAGGTGTATAAATGGAAAACAGGAATAAATAAAGGGGATGTAAATAGCGTGCTGAAAATTTCCAGCCAAGACAGGACTCGCAGCAATGGTTTCAAGTTGGAAAAATTCAGATTCAGGAAGGATATAGGAAAGCACTGGTTTGGTAATAGAGTTGTGGATGAGTGGAACAAACTCCCGAGTACAGTTATTCAGGCTAAAACGTTGTGTAGTTTTAAAAATAGGTTAGATAAATACATGAGTGGGTGTGAGTTGGACCTGACTAGCTTTTGCTGCTGGGTCTGGTGCCGTGCTCCATCCTTGAGTGGAGGTGACCAGACTGGGTGGGTCATTTGGCTAATCCGGGGGGTGTGTCATTGGGCTAATCCGGGGTGGGTGGGTCATTGGGCTTATCCGGGGGGGACATGGACCTGCTCCACATGGATCAGTAGGCCTGTTGCAATGTTCCTTCTTTATGTTCTTATGTTCTCCTGATATTCTTCTCCTTGATTTTGCATACATACACGTCAATGACACTGGTCTGTAGTCCCAGTTTCTCAAAACTTGGGACTACAATTGCTCTCTTCCATACCTCAAGTAGTTGCTCATTTTCGATGGATGTGTTGAAGATTGTTGTTAGTGGCACACACAGCTCCTCTGCTTTCTCTCTCAGGACCTACGGAGAGATGCCCGCCTTTCAGATATCTAGTTCAACTAGCAGCCTCTTCACCTCCTCGGTTGTGTATTGTGTCCAGCACTTGGTGTACCCCGCCATTTCGGCTTTCCGGAGCCCTGTCTTCACTGAAAATACTTTCTTAACCCTCATGTTGAGCTCCTCTCAGACTTCTCGGTCGTTTCTTGCCAACTCCCTTCCCTCCTTCCTTCCTCAGCCTGATTACCTGGTCCTTGCCTGTTTTTTTCCTGATGTGGGTCAGACTGTGTGTGTGTGTGTGTGTGTGTGTGTGTGTGTGTGTGTGTGTATTTTCTTGTGCCTCTGTGTTTGTGTGTTATTATGTTGTGTTTTTGTGTGTTGTATGCACACAAGAAGCTACCCAGTTTTAAACAGTCCCTAGTGTCAGGGCCTCTTAGAGGGGTGGGGGTTGGGGTGGGGGTGGGGGGTTTCACTCGGTGCAAGATTGACAATTGCAGCTACAGTAGTATCATCAGAAATATCTTTTAGCAAAGTCAAAAATATCAAAAACTTTTTAAGTGTAAGATCAACCTTCTTAAGGTTGCTTATGTGTCTAATTCTTCAATGATGATGATGATGATTATAATAATAATAATAATAATAATAATAATAATAATAATTTTTATTTGTAAATGTACATGATTAACTGTTAGACCTAGCTGACAGCATGGTCATGCTGTCTAGAAAGCCACTGGGTATGCACAGCATAACTAAATCTGTTGAAGCCACTCCTGGCGAAACGTAAATGGCATCATCATTCCATTTACAACCTTTATGTTTTTAAGTCAACCGTGTGGGCGAAACGTTGTCAATAATGGATCCTACTACACAGCATTTGTGTCTTTCTCCATATGATAATCTATTGAATAAATGAACAAATATCTGATAAAGTATAAAAGATTGTGAAAAGTATGTAAATAAAAAAAAATTCATTGTAACTATTACACAGAATTATATATTCAGTGGAAGTCCTCTTTCCTTTCCTCTTCCTTTTCTTCTTCCTCTTCATCTTTCCCTACCTCTTCTTCCTCTTCCTCTTCAGATTTCTTTTCCGAAGTAGTTTGCGTCTCTTCCCATTCGTAATTTGTTCTTTTCAGTTCTACACTTGGATCTTCTAAGTCAGGTACAAAATTTTCGGCACCATCTCTGTTTCCCAGGTGCGTGAAGAAGTCACTTATTTTCAGCTTCCACACTGGAGCGACGCCATTACACCATAAAAATAGCTCTCGATCACACTTGTCACATACTAAAGAATCCGGAACACATGGATGAGGCCATTTCCGATTTTCATGGAGTTCTCTTGGTAGCATAAAGAGAAGATATAAGTCGATACACGCTCGCGCACTAACTCTCCCAATTGCGGTGAACACCTGTTTTAACTTGTGGGAGCGCCATTTTGAGTAATTGGACACGTCGAATTGGCTGTCGGTATGGTAAGCATACGGGTCTTCGTCCGAATCGTTTTCGTCATTCGGATATACATAGCCTTAACCTTTAATCCGTCTATATAATACACTAGCCGAGGCATCGCAGACTTTGCGCAGATTTTCAGATTCAACTTCGGCATAGCATATACGTTTAGGTTTACTCTCAGATGCCACATCTTATGATTCCCCAAGGACATCTCTTCCCCTCTTCCTTGAATTTTCTTCAATTTCTTTTTTATCTACGCCAGCAAAAAGGATACCATATATCCGTTTATATTAATCATCATACAGATCTTGATATACCTCTTCAAATAATTCTACAGGTATATGTTTATCAATTTTCTTGCGGATATAATAGGCTCTGTCCCAATTGATGAGGGGTAACTTAACCTTTTCAAGTTCACCTGAAACTATAGGCATATTAATAGGAAGGATTTCAGATTTATCGTTCGGAAATTCGATTGTTTCAAGACGTAAGTTGATATTCTGTTTCAAGTTTATATCATTAATTATGATTTCGCATAACTGTTCAAGTAAGAACTGAGCTCGGGTCTGTGGTAACTCTTTTTGGGCGTCCTCAACCTGATCCTTGTTTAACTCTTCCAGTATAAAATCTGGATTATTTTTCATCTCTTTGTAGATAAGCTTCATTAATATATTCCAGTAACATGGATTGGAGACATCAGGTATAGAATTATCGGAATCTACATTCGATTCCTCAGATGAATTTTGAGGTGATGAATCTTGTGGTGAGTTTTGTGTTGGTGAATTTTGTGGTAAATTTTGAGGTGAATTTTGTGGTAAATTTTGAGGTGAATTTTGTGGTAAATTTTGAGGTGAATTTTTAAGTGGTGAATTTTGAGGTGAAGTCTCACACGAACTCGTAGCTGGCTCTTTGTCTGACATTTTGGATGATTCTTTACGTAGATCAAAAAACTTTTAGAGTATAAGCTTTAATATTTCTTTACAGTGTTATTTTAGAACACCGTATGATGGGTCTTCCTTAAAACTGTCTTCTTCTTCAGGTACATCAAGGGATTTATCAAGGTATTCTGGAGATAGGGATTTATCAGGGTGTTCTGGAGATAGGGATTTATCAGGGTGTTCTGGAGATAGGGATTTATCAGGGTATTCTGGAGATAGGGATTTATCAGAGTATTCTGGAGATAGGGATTTATCAGGGCATTCTGGAGAAAGGGATTTATCAGGGCATTCTGGAGAAAGGGATTCATCTTCAGGTAAATGCCCAGTGGAATCTACATGCTCTTCTGGTGAAGAAAGTATAGGTGATTCCTTATCAGAAGAATGATCTTCAAAGTCTTCCTCTGACTCGTCTGAAAATTTATCTTCCTCTTCCTTTGTAATATTCACTATCGTTTTCGAAATCATTTGATAGGCACGTAATCGCTGTTAATCATAAGTGTAAGACTTACCTACATTATTTTTATAATCTTCGTAGCAGACGTTAACAAACTCCCAAATGCGATTTGGTGATGATGACTTGACAATTCTCTTTATTTAGGGTGGGGATAGCCTCATCAGATCCTCGTCGATGTTCAGACGATCTGTATCAGGATGTCGGTGGCGTCTTGTGTTAATCTCATCTTCAGATTCATGATCACCTTCACGACCCAGGTCATCACTTGACTTGCCCAGAGATAAGTATAACATATTTTCAGCCCTCTTCTCAACCGTATCCATTTCTGATTCTGCTTCTTGGAATTCATCAGAAACTTTCCTTGTCTCCTCCTCTTGAATATCACTTTCAGACCCGGAATTAACTTCCATATCGTCTCTAGAGTTGTATGGGAATACCTATGGTGCCATAGGAAGAGGTACGATAGGAAGAGGTACCATGCAACATGGGCCGCCACCGCTTGACTCTATGTCCGCATCGTAATGTGAATCAGGTAACTGATTAACATCATTGTTTCTCCATTGACCGTCAGAATCATCTTGCTGACTAGAGGAACTATCCTCTGATTTACTGTCAGGTTAATTATCAAACTCACCAGCTGATTCAATGTCAGCGTCATTGGCTTAATCACTCGTAGAACCATCATAACATTCACTTTCATTATCCCCTTCACATCCCTTTTCGTATATAGTTTCAAGAAAAGATTTACAGTCAAGAAGAGTAGGTTCGTGCTTGCGCTGCTTGCTCTTCTTCCTCTTCTTGCACTTCTTGCCACCTTTATGGCGAACTTCTTGGTCATCCTTAAGGTTAGTTTTCTGGCCAGCTTTACAGAGAGCTTTACAGTTAACTTTGCCCTTAGCTTTGTTGTTGGCCTTACCCTTGATGTCGTCATCTGTGGAATCGTAGGCAGTGATTTTGGCTTTCTTGCTTTCTCCATTATAGGAATCATCGCGTTTTCTTTTCTTTATATTTTGATTGTTATTTTCTATTGGTTTATTAATTTTTGTTTCATCGGGAGTGATTTTTGCCTTCTTACTTTCTCCATTATAGGAATCATCGCGTTTTCTTTTCTTTATATTTTGATTATTGTTTTTTATTGGTTTATCAGTTTCTTTTGTTTCATCGGGAGTGATTTTTGCCTTCTTACTTTCTCCATTATAGGAATCATCGCGTTTTCTTTTCTTTATATTTTGATTATTGTTTTTTATTGGTTTATCAGTTTCTTTTGTTTCATCGGGAGTGATTTTTGCCTTCTTACTTTCTCCATTATAGGAATCATCGCGTTTTCTTTTCCTTATATTTTGATTATTGTTTTTTATTGGTTTATCAGTTTCTTTTGTTTCATCGGGAGTGATTTTTGCCTTCTTACGTTCACCTTCATCAGAATTAACGTCTGTTTCATTGTCTGTATTATCACTGAATCGATCATAATCTCTGGCCGACTCTTTACTCCTTTTATTAGTTATAATTTTTTTTCTCCAATATCCTCTATGGTACTTTTTCTTATACCATATCTTTTGTTAATCAAGTTCATCGTCTGCCTCGTACTGGGGCTCAAATTGATTATTTTCCCTCTCATCTTCATCAGAGGTCGTGTCGAACTTGAAAAAACTGTCATTGTCGAATTCATTTGGTGTCGACTATGGGCTTTCTTTCTTAGGGTAACACCAAATACGCGGTGACGGATATCTGAGGAATTATTTTAAATAGTTGTTATAGATTTTTTCTAACCACAAGTCATGCCTCTTCATATCGTATGTAGTGTAAAAATCTCTTCTTCTGGCTCGTTCTTTGAGTATTGCGTCTTTAGCGCGTGGCCAGTCTGCCAGGATGCATTGAGAGTTCCAGTGCATTGTAGTTCTCTCTTTATTGGTGGGGCGCCATATGCTTCTCTTCCGTATTCTGATTTTACATGCTTCAAAACCATCTCCCCTCAAGGAAGGTTCCTCGATACAGGTGAGGGACTCATGATCTAGGGAATTGGATTTGAATTAAGCCTGAATACTTTCCACATGCCTCCGCAGGCGCTGTATAATACTACGGGTTTAGCGCTTTCCCCTTGATTATTGTAATTCATAAGCATCTTGATATTCATCATCTTTGGCAGAAGTATTCTCCTGACGTTCGTCTTCTTCGTCAGAAATATCCTCTCTTCGGTAAAAGGTATCCCCTCTTCGGTAAAAGGGATCCTCTTCAAGAGAATCTTCACTAAGGGTATCCTCCAAATACGTGTTTTCACAACTCTCAGCTTCAGAACTTAGCAGCGTCTCTTCTTCGCTAGGAGTATACCCCAAAAATAATTTTTCCTAACTGTCAAGGTCAGAACTTAACAGCGTATCCTCTTCGCTAAGAGTATCTTCCAAATATATATTTTCATCACTTTCAGTTTCAGAACCTTCTGGCGTCTCGCTAACTTATTCTTCTTCCTCTGAAACGCTGGCTAACTAATATATGACTTGCTCAAACTCGGAGTCGTCGTCGTCAGCGTCATACACCACCTTGCAGAACTACGTGTATTCGACAATATCAGAAGTTTCTTCAAGGAACTCCGATTCTTCGCTGTCCGTTTTAGAAAATTCGTCAGTTTTAGTAAATTCCTAAACAGATTATAATGAGTCAGTGTCAGTTCCTGATATCTGAAGTTCACATTCTTAATTTTCATTTTACAAAGAATCAATATTTTTACCACGGGTAGAAAAATCAATGTCTTATTCTTCCAATTCTTCCTTATAAGGACTGGAAGATGTGTCACAGTCATAGAAGTTTGTCTTCGGCACTAGGTTTTCATCTAAAAATTTCAAGCGATGGTGAAAATATTTTGTGTAAATGTCATAGAATTTGAATTTGTCCCCCTTATAGCAATTGGGATAGAGTCCGGAAAATACCTTCTGATATGATTATTTATCCAAATCTTTTGTATATTTCTGTAGTATGTTGTCTATGAGGTCGTTGTCGTCAAGATTCATATCAAAACAATTAAATAAATTATTTTGCTTCGTTGTAGCCTCAAAGAAAATGTACAAGTTATCCTTGAGGTATTCTTGCTAAGCAAATTCTTTCGAAATTAAAAACGACCCTTCCTTCTATATGTGTTCTGACACACGATGAAATACCTCGTTTTAGTTTTGAATATTATTCATAAACGGATTATACACCGATGTTATGTTTTATTCGAAACATTTATTATTTTTATGAAGGTGCCTTGTTTGTTGTTTTTTATGTTTAGTAATCTAAATTATCTTTGGTGGAAGTTTCAGAACTGTGTATTTTCCTGTGTTACGAACAAGATCATCTGGTATAATAAACTAATCTGTTGGTGCATTTTCTGGTAAAATAGACTGAAATATTGGTAAAATTGTATTTATTGCATTTTATTCTACATTAGTCTATTTATCATCAGATTATATTAGACCAGGTTATTTAAATAAATTTTGGCCATCGGTAGAGGGTAGTGGTGTAAAGTTTTGATCTAGCACGCCCTGTATCTATTGTTGAGTGTGTTCCTGCAGGCCACTGACTGAGCCACTGTTAATGTTGTTATCCACAACATCATCCACAAACCCAGCATACTCCACAGCCTTAACATTATGCATTACTTCCTCGCTGGATTTATTTTCCTACTAATCCTCACTCACGGTATCTATTATCCGTCCTGGCCGTAATTTAGGCATAACTTACGACTCACTGTTTTTCTCGGTTTACTTATGCATCATTTATAACAAGATTTTTTTCACCTTGAAAACAACTTAGACAATGTATACGAGATGCTTTATTATATACTGTATGCGAATATAGACTTAGGTTGGAAAAACTTCATTAAGTGCATATGGTAGTATATGCGAGCGTGGTACTGTCAGTACTGAAATAACTATAGTGACGTAAGTAGTGATAATTGTAGTTACATTAGTGATAACAGGAGTGATAGTGGTAACAGTAGTGATGGCAGTAGTGGTGATAATTATAAAAGTAATTGGCAAACACTGGTTATATTAGTGTTTCGAAAGGTCAAGTTACATTTTTTTTTATCATTTTCACTAAAACCAGTACCTGGAGTAACAAATGGAAAACAATATACAATTCATAATACTATAAATCATCGATCTATGCCGCCGAGAAGTCATGTGTATTTGATTAAAAAAGAAACATATATGTACATTGTACAAACATAAGAATATTTTTATTAGAAATGTTTCTGTCCTGTCATTAGTGAATAATAGTGACGGACAGTAGTGGTCAAATACCAGTGACTGTAGTGATAATACCAGTGACTGTAGTGATGATAACAGCAATGACTGTAGGGATGATAAAAGCAGTGAATGTAGTGATGCTAATCGAGAATATAGTGATGATAATAGTGAATAGAGATGACATACGGGAATTTAGTGATAATAGCAGTGACTGTAGAGATAATAGTGTGTAGTGATAATAGCAGTGACTAGTGATGATAATAGTGGCTGTAGTGATAATAGCACTGACTGTAATAAAAGATGTGACTGTTGTGATTATAATAGCAGTTACGGTAGTGAAAATTGCAGTGACTAGTCCTGATAATAGCAGTGACTGTAGGTATGATAATAGCAGGGACTGTAGTAATGATAATAGCAGTGACTGTAGGGATAATAACAGTTATTGTAGTGATAATTCCAGTGAAAATAGTGATGATAATAGCAGGGACTGTAGTGATGATAGCAGTGACTGTAGTGATGATAATAGTTATTGTAGTGACAATAAGAGTGACTAGTTATGATAATAGTAGTGACTGTAGTGATAATAGTAGTGACTGTAGTGATGATAATAGTTATTGTAGTGATAATAGCAGTAACTGTAGTGATGATAATGCCAGTAACTGTAGTGATGATAATAGCGTTATTGAAGTGATGATAATAGTTATTGTAGTTATAATAATAGCAGTGACTAGTTATGATAATAGGGGTGACTGTAGTGATAATAGCAGTGACTGTAGTGATAATATCAGTTACTGTAGTGGTTATAATAGCGGTTATTGTAGTGATGATAATAACAGTGACTGTAGTGATGATAATAACAATGTAGCGATAATAGCAGTGACTAGTGATGATAATAGCAGTGATTGTAGTGATAATAGCAGTGGCTGTAGTGGTGATAATAGCAGTTATTGTAGTGATGATAACAGTGACTGTATTGATGATAATAGCTGTGACTAGTGATAACAGTGACAGTAGTGAGGATAATAGCAGTGCTTGTAGTGGTGATAAAAACATTGACAGTAGTGATGATAATAATGTAGTGATCTTAATAGCAGTGGCAGTAGTGATGATAAAAGCAGCGACTGTAGTGATAGTGGTGATAAAAGCAGAGACTAATGATGATAATAGCATTGACAGTAGAGTTGAGGCTGCCTGCAACTTTGCCATGCTACAGCTGTATTTATGCAGCCCCACAAATAGTGACTTGGGTTACACTTTCACCAAGAAGATTTTTAATTTCATCTTCCCTATCTGGGAGATAGTCCGATTCATCTCTGGTGTCGAGTTTCACTTTAGGTCCCTCTAAATTCACATAATGTTTAACGAATTTAAAAACCTCCGTTTATGAAAAAGGGTCGTAATATTAGGACCATGAACGTCCTTTTGTAGGATCTATCTCAAGAACTTTTCGTTTACTCTCTAACATTTTAAGTTAGCCCTGATTGTCCAACTTTTGGCGTTTTCTACATTTATAGTCAGATATTTTCTTTATTCGGTGTTGTTTTCCCAAAGTCGATACCGGGAAGCTATAATCTAGATCTGTGTAGGTCATCATATCCTAACCTCGGTGATGAACCATTAGACATCCCTGATTCAGCACTTGTGGAAACAAAGTTCCCGCTATTGAAGACCTCACTAAACCTCTACAGGACATAATACTTTTGATTTCTTTTGTTTGAGGGTATACAGGAACTTTAACCCTTTTGATGACCTTTATCAACAGTGTCGCTGTCGTCCATGTCACTGTTGTCACTCTCACTATCAGTGTCACTGTTTTCAGTGACACTATTCTCATCATCAATAGACTCGACACTAATCATAACTTCCTCGCTGGACTTGCTCTTTTCCTCTTCCTCACTCACAGTATCTCTCCCGTCCTGACATAAATTAGTACTGGCTGGTTTTCTTTGTATTCTTATCCACCATTTATAACAATAATTTGTTTGATCTTCAAAACTTAGAAAATATTTACGAGATGCTTTTTTATATGTCGAGTGTAAATATTTAGTAAGGTTGGAATCACTTCATTATTCTCATACAGGCGTGTATACAAGCATAGTAATACAGTAAATAGGGATAATTGTTGTTACATTTGTGATAACAGGAGTGACAGTATTGATAAAGTAGTGATGTGATAATTCTCGTGACAATAGTGAATGCCTGTGACTGCACTTATGATAATAGTGACTGTAGGGATGATAGCGACTCTAGTAATCATAATAGCAGTTACTGTAGTGATGATAATAGCTGTGATTCTGGTGATGGATAATAGTGACTGTAGTGATGGTAATAGCAGTTATTGTAGTGATAATAGCAGTGATTGTAGTTACGAAAATTATAGTGACTGTAGTGATTATAATAGCAATTACTGTAGTGATGATGAAAGCAGTGACTAGAGATGATAATAGCAGTGAGAGTAGTGAGGATAATATCAGTGACTGTAGTGATGACAAAAGCAGTTACTGTAGTGATGATAATAAGTTATTGTAGTGATAATAGCAGTGACTGTAGTGATAATGGCAGTAACTGTAGTGATAATAGCAGTTATTGTAGTGTTGATCATAGCAGTGACTGTAGTGATGATAATAGCAGTGACTGTAGTGATAATAGCAGTGACAGTAGTGAGAATAGTGACAGTCATGATAAAAGTAACTGTAATGGTTATAAAAATGTTGACAAGTGATAATAGCAGTGACTAGTGATAATAGCAGTGACTGTAGTGATAATAGCAGTTATTGTAGTGATAACAGAAATGATTGTAGTGTTGATAATAGTGGTGATTGTAGTGATGATAGATGTGACTGTAGTAATGATAATAGTGACTGTAGTGATGGTAATAGCAGTTATTGTAGTGATAATAGCAGTTTTGTAGTTATGATAATTGTAGTGACTGTAGTAATTATAATAATTACTTTAGTGAGGATAACAGCAGTGACTGTAGTGATAATCGCACTAACTGTAGTGATAACAGCAGTTATTGTAGTGTTGATAATAGCAGTGACTGTAGTGATGATAATAGTGACTGTAGTGATGATAACAGTTATTGTAGTGATAATAGTGACTAGTGATAATCGCAGTAACTGTAGTGATAACAGCAGTTATTGTAGTGTTGATAATAGCAGTGACTGTAGTGATGATAATAGTGACTGTAGTGATGATAATAGCAGTGACAGTAGTGAGAATAGCAGTGACAGTAGTCATGATAAAAACAGTGACTGTAGTGGTTATAGAAATTTTGACTGAAGCGATAATAGCAGTGACTGTAGTGATGGTAATAGCAGTTATTGTAGTGATAATAGTAGTGATTGTAGTTACGAAAATTATAGTGACTGTAGTGATTATAATAGCAATTACTGTAATGATGATGAAAGCAGTGACTAGAGATGATAATAGCAGTGAGAGTAGTGAGGATAATAGCAGTGACTGTAGTGATGATAAAATCAGGTACTGTAGTAATGATAATAGTAATTGTAGTGATGATAATAGCAGTTATTGTAGTGATGATAATAGCAGTGACTGTAGTGATAATAATAGCGTTATTGAAGTGATGATAATAGTTATTGTAGTTATAATAATAGCAGTGACTAGTTATTATAATAGGGGTGACTGTAGTGATAATATCAGTTACTGTAGTGGTTATAATAGCAGTTATTGTAGTGATGATAATAACAGTGGCTGTAGTGATGATAATAACAGTGGCTGTAGCGATGATAACAATGTAGCGATAATAGCAGTGACTAGTGATGATAATAGCTGTGACTAGTGATAACAGTGACAGTAGTGAGGATAATAGCAGTGCCTGTAGTGGTGATAAAAACATTGACAGTAGTGATGATAATAACAGTGTAGTGATCTTAATAGCAGTGGCAGTAGGGATGATAGTGATGATAAAAGCAGCGACTGTAGTGATAGTGGTGATAAAAGCTGAGACTAATGATGATAATAGCATTGACAGTAGAGTTGAGGCTGCCTGCAACTTTGCCATACTACAGCTGTATTTATGCAGCCCCACAAATAGTGACTTGGGTGCACTTTCACCAAGAAGATTTTTAATTTCATCTTCCCTATCTGGGAGATGGTCCGATTCATCTCTGGTGTCGAGTTTCACTTTAGGTCTGAAACGATATATTTCAGACTATGGAACAATATTCTTCTCCAGACTGATGGACTGACCACCTCAAAACTTCAAGGGTGATGGACTGATTACATCGTCTTCCCGTCTTCTGCTTCTATCAACGTTACTGTACTCGACTGAAGAAGCCTACTGTGTAGGCGAAACGTTTCGAAATAAAGATACCTAACTGTTGCATATGTGTCTTACCTAACAACAATAGTTGTGGTAGTGATGGTGATACTGTTACACTAATGGTCGCCTCCCTGTACTCGCCTAGTTGTCTTTGCAGGGGTCGATTCATAGGTCTTATTGACTTGTTTCCCGTATTCATACCTACTCTTGAAGCTGTGTAGTGTTGTCCTTCACCTTATCCATCTAGTGCATTCCATTTCCTCATAACCATCAGACCGAAATGGTACTTCCTAATATCTCTGTGGTACATCTGCGTCTTCGGCTACCATCTGTGTCCCCTGGCTCCATGTCCTCGCATTTAAAATAATCGGACCATATCCACTCTAATCCTCCGAGCATTTTGTATGTAATGAGTATGTCTCACCTGGCCCTCCTCAGTGTTGCTGAGTTTAGTTCCTTAGTAGTCCAGTTTTCTCAGTTCCTGTCTCATTGTCGTTGCGAACCTTTAGTTCTTTCCTAATTTCTTAACATGGTTGATCACGTGCGGGCTCCATACTGGCGCTGCATACTCCAAGATAGCTTTAATGTACAGTATATTGTTTGTGGCCTAAATTAATCTTTGTTCAGCTTCCTGAACGATGGTCTTTCTTCTGTTTGTGTGTGTACTCACCAAGTTGTGTTTGCCTGGGTCGTGACTCGGCTCCTGGCCCTGGATCCTAGACTACATTGATCTGCATCACTGATTTCTGGCCTCTCTTGTCTTTTCATATCTACTCTTGAAGCTGTGTATTAAGTTTACCTCCACCACCTCCTCATCCAAGACATTCCACTTATCAACAACCCCGAGACTAAAGAGATACTTCCCAACATTGCCAGTAATGCAGAGCCTCAAGGTTAACACTTGTTTGCCTTTTTAAAACAAGTAAAAAACTTATTTTTCCTACAACACATAAATGTTATTTAACTATATAAGTTGTATTTTATAAATGTAGCCTGGACAGATACTTAAATGTGTTTGAAACCTGGGAGTCAGGCTAAGCTGAGCTATGGAACACTGGACAGCTTTACTGTACTCACCGTCCTCTCGGGAGTATTGGGACTATGAGTTTGTCAAAGCAGTAGT
This sequence comes from Cherax quadricarinatus, assembly GCF_038502225.1. Classification (NCBI taxonomy): domain Eukaryota; kingdom Metazoa; phylum Arthropoda; class Malacostraca; order Decapoda; family Parastacidae; genus Cherax; species Cherax quadricarinatus. Next base: position 28,859,782 of record NC_091323.1, read on the forward strand.
CCTGGAGACTTTTGTCTCGGTACCAGCCAAATATCAACTAAAATTTCGTAATCTTCGTTGGAATAACAATGAAATTAATCACGATTTTGCACAGGTGGTGGCATGCTGTGGTGGGTGGCTATTATTTCCATAAATTGGTGCAATTAATCTTGCTCGCAGCACAATAGACGATGGCTAGGAATATCTGGAGCACAAGGAAGTAGAAACAAGTCGTTGTGTAAGTTCGCAAAATTGCACATCCAGTACGTGCGATGTGCATCACGTTGTTGAACGACAAAGATCTCTTATTCGGTCTCGGCACATTCAAGCAAGACCTGGTAATAACTATTGCAATAATACATCTAAGAGGTCTTGTGTACCTGGTCTAGTACAGGTTGTCGAGATAATTGCAAACAGTCAACCAGTGCCTGGTCTGAGCAGACCACAAAACTTGTCTTAGTATAAGATGCAGAATCAGTTGCAAAAGGGCTCATATTGACAAAAGCCAGGACACGTTCACGAACTGTGTTTCAGAATGCAGAATGAGGAAACTCAGTGCCAGCATACTCAGTTTCGATCTCCTGTGATCTATGTCAATTTAGTAGTAAAAAACCCTCGTCGACTGGAAATGAAAAACGAGCAGGAAGAGGAAACAGGATAGGCACGGCCGTATCGGGTGAGAGTGACGGCTTGGATGTACACACCCTACCTGCCAGGTAGTGAAGATTGCCATGCGTCTTATGTATTCATAAGTCATTAACTGACGTTCTTGCTTTAAGGGACTCTAAGCTTGTTGTACTTTGTTTCAGTCCTCAAGCAGTAAGTATACTGGGGCTAACGATATACTAGAGGCCTATGGCAAGGCAATATCTAGCCTTCCCAGATACACTTTTTTGAAGGATTTAATGGTCTGTATGATTGCCTCTCTTATGACTTGAGCGGTCATGACGCGCCATTACTGTTTGAAAATTGTGTGTTAACGTTGGATAGAGAGAGAGAAGCTTTCGTGGTCTCCAGCACTGACACTAACTTCTGGGATGATCAAAATAAAAAGCATAACGTTGTCAACCCAACACGACGCTGAATTACAACTTCCCCCTTATTTTTTTCCATCATTCAAAGGTTAAGTGTTGTACATTTGAATTTCTTATTTCTTACTATAACCTTTGGTCTGGCATTGACCTTTAACTTGGCATTGGCCTTTAACCTGGCATTGACCTTTCATATGGCAGTGATCTTTAATATGGCATTGACTTTTGACCTGGCATTGATCTTTGATATGATGGCATTGACTTTTGATATGTCATTAACCTTTTACCTGGCATGGACCTTTGATGTCATTGACCTTTGACCTGGCATGGACCTTTGATATGTCATTGACCTTTGACCTGGCATGGACCTTTGATGTGGCATTGACCTTTGACCTGACATTGACCTTTGACCTGGTGCTGACCTTTGGCTTGGCATTGACCTTTGACTTGACCTTTGACCTGGCATTGATCTTTGGCTTGGCACTAACTTTTGCCTTTGCATTGACCTTTGACTTGGCATTGATCTTTAATCTGGCATTGACCTTTAACCTGGCATGGACCTTTGATATGGCATTGACCTTTGACCTGGCATGAACCTTTGATATGTCATTGACCTTTGACTGGCATGGACCTTTGATGTGGCATTGACCTTTGACCTGGCATGGACCTTTGTTGTGGCATTGACCTTTGACCTGGCATGGACCTTTGATATGTCATTGACCTTTGACCTGGCATGGACCTTTGATATGGGATTGATCTTTGACCTGACATTGACCTTTGGCTTAGCCCTAACTTTCTCCTTGGCATGCAAGGTCGCTTTAAGAAGGTCTCTCAATACCCTCACTTCCCATGTAGTTGAACCATGTAATTATTATATTATCATTACTATTTTTATTACTATTTTATTTTATTATAAAATTTTTTATTTTATTACTTTCATGGGGAAGCTCTAAACTGGTAGGGGTCATACGGCACCTAGGGAATGGGTGGCAAGCAGGTTCATTCCAAGGAACGGGAGGCTAGCTCTGACTCCTCGAATCAAGGCGCCGCCTTTGAGGGGGCCGAGAGCTGGAATACCCAATATACCAGTTGCTGTATTAACCTTGCGGGTTTAGCGTTTTCTCCAAAGACTTGACAGTTGGTGTACCACGTTCTCCAGCTGGTGCGTGCATTTCTCAACCAACTGCCTTTCCTTCATTTCTGAACGTTCTAATGTGCTACGGAATTTTGTTGGAGTGGGTTAGGTTAGGTTGGGTTGGTTTAGGTTAGAATTAGGATAGGCTGGGTTGGTTTAGGGTAGGTTGGGTTGTTTTAGGTTTGGATTAGGATAGGGTGGGTTTGTTTAGGCTAGGATTAGGATAGGTTAGGTTGGGTTGGTTTAGGTTAAGTTAGGTTAGGTTATGTTTAGGTTAGGTTTGGTTAGGTTAGTTTTAGCAAGGTTGATTTAGCTGTCGGTTTAGCTTCGGTTTAGCTTAGGTTTAGTTAGGTTGGTTCGGGTTAGGTTTAACTAGGTTGGATTAGGTTATATTAATGTATATTAACAGATACGTCTAATTAACAGACAACAGCGGGAGGAAGCAAACAGGTGAGTGATGCCTAGGATACCGGGGCATACTGTTAATAGTTAGAACAGTGGTAATTCCATATACTTCCTCATACTTCCTGTGGACGTATATGGGAGTGCCTGGGAGGATATGGGAGTACGTGAGAAGATACGGAAGTATATGGGAGTACGTGGGAGGATACGGAAATACGTAGATGTATATGGGAGTACGTTGGAGGATACTGGAGTACTTGGGAAAGACAGAAAGCAGAGGACTTAGATGTCCGTATCTCATACAAGTGTTCAAACACAGTTTAGACAAATGTCAAATACAATTTAGACAGATGTCAAACACTATTTAGATTTGTCAGTCAATTTAGACATATCAAAGATTATTTAGACATGTCAAACACTATTCAGACATGTCAGAAACAATTTAGACATGCCAAAGACATTTTAGATATGTCAAACTATTTGGACATGTCAAGCACAATTTAGACATGTCACACTATTCAGGGGTGTCACTAGCACGTTAAGAGACAACACAATAAGTGTCAGGGCTCAAGACTGTTCAACTGCCTCCCAGCATACATAAGGGGGATTACCAATAGACCCCTGGCTGTCTTCAAGCAGGCACTGGACAAGCATCTAAAGTCGGTACCTGACCAACCGGGCTGTGGCTCGTACGTTGGATTGCGTGCAGCCAGCAGTAACAGCCTGGTTGATCAGGCTCTGATCCACCATGAGGCCTAGTCACAGACTGGGCCGCGTGGGCGTTGACCCCCGGAACTTTCTCCAGGTAAACTCCAGGTATGTCATTTACTATTTAGACATGTCATACGCAATGTCGACAGATGTCAAACACTATTTAGACATACTAAGCACAGTTTATACATGTCAAACGCCAAATTTGCGTCATGAGGCATTGACAGGCTTATTACCGACGTCTAACCACCTGGCGATGGCGGGGAGTCCTCATTACCGAAGTTAGAGTGGGACTCCTAGTTCTCCTTTACCTAAGTTCCAGTGTTAAGGATCTGGGACCTGCGCTCAGTCCCAATATTGTGGATCTGGGACCTGCGCTCAGTTCCAGTGTTAAGGATCTGGGACCTGCGCTCAGTCCCAGTGTTAATGATCTGGGACTAGATCTCAGTGAGTCCCAGTTAATGGTCTGGAACCTGGTCTCAGTGAGTTCCAGTGTTAAAGGGTCTGGGACCTGGTCTCAGTGAGTCCCAGTGTTAAGAGTCTGGGAATATAAACACATATGCAGTATAATGTGATCCTTTATTGACTACGTTTCGCCCACACAGTGGGCTTTTTCAAGTCACAAACAGAACTACCTGGGGTGGAAGGAACGCGAGTATTTATAGTCAGGTTCAGAATGCTGAGGTCAGGTGGAGAATGCTGCATCCGATGATGTACCGAGTGGGGTTATAGAGTCTAAAATCTTGGGTAGCTTGGAAAGGAGATTGAATAAGTTTGTGAGCAGACCTTCTACAGTGTTCTTATGTGGGATAGCGATGAAGAAGTTTCTTGGCAAGTGGTTCAGCTATGTTGTAGAAGCCACTATTCTGGTTGAAGTTGTCGGATATAGAAATAAGTGATGATTCCAGGATTCTTCGGTATTGAGTGTTGTCTTCTGTGGCGATAAGTCTTGAGTTTCTGTAGTTTATCAAGTGGTTGTGTGAATTACGGTGTTGTACGCAGGCATTCCTTGTGTCGTCAGACCTGCTTGCGTATTGGTGTTCTGAAATACGTGTTTGGAGGTCCCTTGATGTTTCGCCCACGTATAACTTGTTGCAGTCATTACAAGGGATTATGTATACCCCTGCAGAGGGTGGAAGCTTGTCCTGTCTATCACTGGTAATGTCCTTGATGGTCGTGGTTGTGGAGGTAGTTACTTGAAATGAGGTATTGGAAAAGATGTTGGAAACGTGTTTGGCAATGGAGTTGGTGGGGAGGACTATGTATCTCTTCTCGGCAGTGTCTTCTCTGGGTGTGTTGAAGATGTTTAATGCCCGTCGTCTGCAGTCTCTGATGAAGTGACGAGGATAGTGGAGTTTAGAAAATACTTGTTCAATCATCGTGCATTCTTCTTCAAGAAACTCATTGCTGCAGATTCTGAGTGCACGCAGGAAGAAGCCTATAATTACACCACGTTTGGTTTTGGTGTCGTGGTGAGAGTAAAAGTGGAGAAGATCGTTTTGGTTGGTGGGTTTTCGATAGACTTTAAAACGAAGTTCGTGGTCAGCTTTGCAAAGCAGAACATCAAGGAAAGAAAGAGTGTTGTCGACTTCTTCTTCAAGTGTGAACTGGATTGAAGGCTCGACCTGGTTGAGCTTGTCTTGGAGAGCTTGAACATTGAAGCGTTTAGGAGTTATGAGGAGAATGTCGTCAACATAACGGAACCAGGTGACAGACGAAGGAATAATGGTGGAGAAACGTTCGGCTTCTAGATGTTCCATGTATAGGTTCGCCAGGACCGCACTGAGTGGCGAACCCATGGGTAGTCCAAAAGTCTGCTGAAAGAGGTGATTTTCGAAAGAGAAACACGTAAAGCCAACACATAGTTCAACAAGGTCGATGAAATCGCTGGCTAGAATGGGAAGATCAAGTGAATCGTCAATTTTCCTGAGCAAGAGATCGATGGCTTGTGTAGTAGGTACTTTGATCTTCCCATTCCAGCCAGCGATTTCATCGACCTTGTTGAACTATGTGTTGGCTTTACGTGTTTCTCTTTCGAAAATCACCTCTTTCAGCAGACTTTTGGACTACCCATGGGTTCGCCACTCAGTGCGGTCCTGGCGAACCTATACATGGAACATCTAGAAGCCGAACGTTTCTCCACCATTATTCCTTCGTCTGTCACCTGGTTCCGTTATGTTGACGACATTCTCCTCATAACTCCTAAACGCTTCAATGTTCAAGCTCTCCAAGACAAGCTCAACCAGGTCGAGCCTTCAATCCAGTTCACACTTGAAGAAGAAGTCGACAACACTCTTTCTTTCCTTGATGTTCTGCTTTGCAAAGCTGACCACGAACTTCGTTTTAAAGTCTATCGAAAACCCACCAACCAAAACGATCTTCTCCACTTTTACTCTCACCACGACACCAAAACCAAACGTGGTGTAATTATAGGCTTCTTCCTGCGTGCACTCAGAATCTGCAGCAATGAGTTTCTTGAAGAATGCACGATGATTGAACAAGTATTTTCTAAACTCCACTATCCTCGTCACTTCATCAGAGACTGCAGACGACGGGCATTAAACATCTTCAACACACCCAGAGAAGACACTGCCGAGAAGAGATACATAGTCCTCCCCACCAACTCCATTGCCAAACACGTTTCCAACATCTTTTCCAATACCTCATTTCAAGTATCTACCTCCACAACCACGACCATCAAGGACATTACCAGTGATAGACAGGACAAGCTTCCACCCTCTGCAGGGGTATACATAATCCCTTGTAATGACTGCAAGAAGTTATACATGGGCGAAACATCAAGGGACCTCCAAACACGTATTTCAGAACACCAATACGCAAGCAGGTCTGACGACACAAGGAATGCCTGCGTACAACACCGTAATTCACACAACCACTTGATAAACTACAGAAACTCAAGACTTATCGCCACAGAAGACAACACTCAATACCGAAGAATCCTGGAATCATCACTTATTTCTATATCCGACAACTTCAACCAGAATAGTGGCTTCTACAACATAGCTGAACCACTTGCCAAGAAACTTCTTCATCGCTATCCCACATAAGAACACTGTAGAAGGTCTGCTCACAAACTTATTCAATCTCCTTTCCAAGCTACCCAAGATTTTAGACTCTATAACCCCACTCGGTACATCATCAGATGCAGCATTCTCCACCTGACCTCAGCATTCTGAACCTGACTATAAATACTCGCGTTCCTTCCACCCCAGGTAGTTCTGTTTGTGACTTGAAAAAGCCCACTGTGTGGGCGAAACGTAGTCAATAAAAGATCACATTATACTGCATATGTGTTTATATTTCCATTGTGTTGGTATTTTATACCATTTATTTCCACAGAGTCTGGGACCTAGTCTCAGTGAATCCCCGTGTTAAGGATCTGGGGCCTGGCCTCAGTGAGTCCCAGTGTTAAGGGTCTGGGACCTGGTCTCAGTGAGTCCCAGTGTTAAGGGTCTGGGACCTTCTCTCAGTAACTTCCTACGTTAAGGGTCTGGGACCTTCTCTTAGTGAGTCCCAGTGTTAAGGGTCTGGGACCTTCTCTCAGTGACTCCCAGTGTTAAGGGTCTGGGACCTGCTCTCAGTGAGTTCCAGTGTTAAGGGTCTGGGACCTGCTCTCAGTGAGTTCCAGTGTTAAGGGTCTGGGACCTGCTCTCAGTGAGTCCCCCGTGTTAAGGGTCTGGGACCTGCTCTCAGTGAGTCCCAGTGTTAAGGGCCTGGGACCTGCTCTCAGTGAGTTTCGGTGTTAAGGTCTGTGACCTGGTCTCAGTGAGTCCGTGTTAAGGGTCTGGGACCTGGTCTCAGTGAGTCCCAGTGTTAAGGGCCTGGGACCTGGTCTCAGTGAGTCCCAGTGTTAAGGGTCTGGGACCTGGTCTCAGTGAGTCCCAGTGTTAAGGGCCTGGGACCTGCTCTCAGTGAGTCCCAGTGTTAAGGGTCTGGGACCTGGTCTCAGTGAGTCCCAGTGTTAAGGGTCTGGGACCTGCTCTCAGTGAGTCCCAGTGTTAAGGGTCTGGGACCTGGTCTCAGTGAGTCCGTGTTAAGGGTCTGGGACCTGCTCTCAGTGAGTCCCAGTGTTAAGGGCCTGGGACCTGCTCTCAGTGAATCCCAGTGTTAAGGGTCTGGGACCTGGTCTCAGTGAGTCCCAGTGTTAAGGTCTGTGACCTGGTCTCAGTGAGTCCATGTTCAGGGTCTGGGACCTGGTCTCAGTGAGTCCCAGTGCTAAGGGTCTGGGACCTGCTTTCAATGACTTCCTCTGAATAGTGAGACATGAACCACGGGCTCCGGCACAATGACACAGTCTCTCAAGTGTTGATATGCGTCGCCGCATGCGTCAGAATGATTTTCCGCAGGCTATGGAATGGGTGTGGTACAGGCTTCAGAAAGGTCGCCGCAGGTTACAAAATGGTGGATATTTTGCTACAGAAAGGTACGCACGCAGGCCAGCTCACGCACGCACGCAGGCCAGCTCACGCACGCACGCAGGCCAGCTCACGCATGCCTCGACACAGTTCGTGCATGTGTGAGCGTAATAAACGCAGCAGTGATGGGTTTTTCCGTATTTTATGAGGGTGGTAATGGTAGTAGTGGTGATAGTGGTAGTGGTGATAATGGTAGTGGTGGTGATAGTGGTAGTGGTGATAATGGTTAGTGGTAGGTGGTGATAGTGGTAGGTGGTGATAGTGGTAGTGGTGATAGTGGTTGGTGGTGATAGTGGTGGGTGGTGATGGTGGGTGGTGATAGTGGTAGTGATGGTGGTAGTGGTGGGTGGTGGTAGTGGTGAGTGGCAGTAGTGGTGATTGTGGTGGGTGGTGATAGTGGTAGTGGTGATTGTGGTGGGTGGTGATAGTGGTAGTGGTGATAGTGGTAGTGATGGGTGGTGATAGTGATAGTGGTGATACTGATGGGTGGTGGTAGTGGTGATAGTGGTTTGTGGTGATAGTGGTAGTGGTGGTGATAGTGGTGATCTCAGTAGTAGTAACCAGTAACCAGTGTACCAGTAGATGACTCACTACCAACCGTCTCTGCCTGAGTCACTGTCTGTATTCATATTGTGCTGACCACAGCAGTATTCAAAGACCCCCTCACATATGGGTACTGTGGGCAGCCAGTCAGTGTTACGAGAGTGAGCAAGGAGACAAGGTTACGGCTGTTAGTCTTGAAGCATGGTTTGCGGCCATTCGTTCTCGTGCTGGTGCTCTAGTTGAAGGTCCTCCTTCAGAGGAAAGTCTTATCAGACTTGCTAAAGAAGCTCTTCATCGTTCCCCTGCTGCTGTTCACGTTGTTGATCTCCTTGATATGCGTGACTTCAGGAATCTTACTAAGTGGTCACAATATGAGGAACTGATTCGTTCTTTCCTTGTCCCAGTAAAAACAGCTGATCCATATGTCGTTCTTAGGGAACTAGTGAATGCTACACCCATGAGTAATGAATCGTTGAGTGCATTTGCTGTTAGATTAGACAAACTTTTATCATCATTTATCAATGTTGTCCAGTCATCAGCTTTTCTCCCTGAAGAGGTTAAACCATTCACAGAACCGTTTGCTAAAATAGCAGCTTTTGGAGCAATTAAAGAACTAATGCCACCTGCTTCCGTGTGTGCTTATGAGGTTCATCCTCCAACTGTGACGATGGAACCACTTACAGCCTTAAATCATGTATGTTCCTTGTGCCCCCAGGGTACTTTCCCATGTATCAAAAGTAATGTCACACATATGCCTCAGTCTGCACCACCTCTTGTTTGCGCCACAGAGACAAATCGTGGTCGTCAACCATCTCCGCGATCACCAAGAACCAGTGTACAGAGTCATTATAAACCTCGTAGTATTCATAGTACATTCAGTAACCATAGTCGGCGGACATGTTACAGCTGTGGTTTCCGTGGCCATATTGCAATTAATTGTCCTGATAGTTACCCCAAGAGACGTCGTACTGATGATGAGTACCCATATCTTCCCTACTGTACTTATCATAGAATACATGGACATGACACATCTGAGTGCAATGCTCTCTACAACCTTCAGTACTCTAGGTCTTTCCGTGGCCGTTCCAACCGCAGAACCCGTAGAGGAAACAGATATCGTGGTTCTCAAAATAACCAGAACCAGGCTCATTCTTCCAATTCTCAAAATAACCAGACCCAGGTTCATTCTTCCAATTCGCGGGAATTCGAGCGCCCCAGTCAAACCGTCCCATGGTGACAGTAGGTGATTATGAGTACACCATCCCCGTTCACAATTCCTTTGAAGCCTTAAGCAGTCTCGAGAATGACAATCCTGCTGATGATGTTGCTTCACATGTCTCTGACATAGATGATTTTGGGGATGAAGTGGAACAAGTCTTTTCTGATGACAATCCACCTTTTTGTTTGCACATAACTTCCAATGCAACCATAGGCCCTATAGTGCAAGCATCTGTTCATAATGCGCCCGTTCATTTGTTCATGGACTCTGGTGCGCAAGTCAATATTATTAGGTCTAGTTTGTTTAAGGATAAGCAGTTACGACATGTCCTTCTCGTAGAACCAACTCATGTGTCCTCACTTAGTGGAGTAGCTGGTTCTCACCTGCGTGTCCGAGGTCGGACTTCCCTAACTTTTTCTATCCAAGGTAGAGACTTCACTGCTTCCTTCCTTGTTGTCGACCAGATTACTTTCCCTGGTGACCTTCTACTGGGATTTGCTTCCATGCGAGACTTACGCATTGTGCTCGACCCGTACCAATGGCATGCCCAAATTGATGACTTGATCGTACCATTTTGGGGTTACCAGCTTGGATCAGAAATCTGTCATACTGCTGCAGAGTATGATGTACGGATTAAGTCCTTACAAGGCAATGCATTCTCCAGTAGTGTACCCAAGCGGTCAGGCACTGGTAATTCTGTCACTCCCATCAGTGTTCCACCTATACCTTCAGACTTGCAGGATAGTCCGTTGCCTCAAGTGTCCGAGGACACTCAGACTGCCTTGAGTGCACAACCTATCCTTGCAATGACTGCTAGTTCGAGTAGTAGTTTCTCCACAGGGGATGCCTTGTCAGAAAACGATTACTTGAAACTAGTAATGCCATCTCTTGTTGATGTCACATGCCGTCTGCAGAAAGACGTCTCTGTTGCGGCTAGTGCTCTCACTAGAGTGTCTGTAGTTGTTCCTAGTGTTCCAGATGGTGATAACGTCCTAGTTGACAGTGATTCCTGCAAAGTAAAAGGTCTATTTGTTGAACCATCCTTACATGTTGTAAGAGATAGTAAGATCCATTTCTTCCTAGCTAACACTTCTGGTCACAGTGTTCGCCTCAGAGCAAATACCAATCTTGTTGACCTTGTTCACTATCCTTACCCTGTTCAGGTAGAGGATGAGTCGTCACCTGACCAGTGGGTCGGTGCTATTTCTACCGGGGAGACCTCATCCACTTCACTGGATCAATCTGTTCCACCAGTTGAGGAGAAAGACTTAGCTCCCACTGACTTCCCAGATGAAGTCAGGCGTTTGTTGACTCTGTTGAACAAACGTCGTAAAGCCATTGCCTTACCAGGTGAGAAGATGGGTATAACGAACTTATTGTCCCATCGTATTCCACTTGAACCTGGTACTAGACCTATCTACATACCTGCGTACAGAATGCCTCATTCACAAGTTGCTGTCGCAGAAGAATTGATCAATCAAATGCTCGATGATGGAGTTATTGCACCTAGCAATTCACCTTGGAATGCACCCTTGATCCTAGTACCTAAGAAGGATGGTACTTGGCGACCAGTGATTGACTTTAGGAAGTTAAATGCGAAAACCATTCCAGATCGCTTCCCACTTCCTGTACTGGGTGATCTTTTACATAACATCGGAGATAACAAAGTCTTTTCAACCCTGGATTTGTTACAAGGGTTTTGGCAAGTCCCTCTTCACGAGGACAGCCAAGAGCTAACTGCATTCTCCACTCCTACAGGTCATTATCACTTCCTCCGTATGGCGTTTGGATTACGATCTTCCCCTATCACGTTCTCAAGGCTCATGACTAATATCTTTAGAGGTCTCATAGGTAATGCACTTATGGTGTACTTAGATGACGTAATCGTCATGTCTAAAGACGTGGATACACACTTGAAAAGACTTGATGTAGTACTTGGTAAGCTTGAAGAAGCCAATTTAAAGATCAAACTGTCTAAATGTCAATTTTTCAGATCAGAAATTAAGTTTCTTGGTCACATAGTCACTCCTAGAGGGGTTACGACTGACCAAAGTAAAGTAACTGCAGTACTAAATTTTCCAACACCCAAAACTGCTGATGCCGTAAGATCCTTTGTGGGCTTAGCAGGTTTTTATAGATCTTTCATTGCCAATTTTTCTTCCATAGCTGCTCCTCTGAGTTGCTTAAGAAAGATGCTCCTTTTGTTTGGACCTTCCGTCAAGAAAGAGCATTCCAAACTCTAAAAGAAAAGCTAACATCTGCTCCAATTTTGAAATTTCCAGATTTTTCCAAGCCCTTCTATCTGACAACTGATGCTAGTTTAATTGGCATAGGCGCCGTACTAGCTCAGAAGACCGATGGCAAGTACAACGCAGTTGCATTTGCTAGCCGAGTCCTTACAAAGGCTGAACGTAATTATACAGTAACTGAGCAAGAAGCTTTAGCAATAGTATGGTCTTTAAAGCACTTCCGAGACATTATCAGTACTCTGTTCATGTCTTGACAGACCATGCTCCACTGATACCTTTATTCCAGAACAAACAACCTACTGGAAGGTTAGCCAGATGGACCTTGACTATCCAAGAGTTCAATCCCACCTTTGAACACTTACCTGGCAAGTCAAATGTAGTCGCAGATGCCTTATCGCGACATGTTAGTATAGTAACTGCAGACCCTCCATTTAGTGCTGAAGAAGTAAAGAATGCTCAACGAACAGATCCCATGTGGTCTGGTGTGATTCGATTCCTGCTCAAGGAAGATCTTATTCTGACTGTGAAGCCACCAGCACCCATCAGTGACTTTGTCATGAACCAAGAATTACTGTATCGAACAGCCGAGTTGGGTACTCCTAGCAGAAGAGTATACCAGTTAGTAATTCCACAGTCACTAGTGAATGTAGCCTTACAGCTAGTTCACGATGTACCAGGTGTTGCACACCCTGGTATGGATCGTTCAGTAAAACAAGCCAGATTGAAATACTTTTGGCCTCGTATGGCAACTGATATTTCTGAGTATGTTAAGAAATGTAGTATCTGCATGCAACATAAAGGTAATGCTAATGGTCCTAATCCAATCCAAGTGTATCCAACTACTAGCGAACCTTGGGAAAGAGTTGCGCTAGATTTGTTAACTAATTTCCAATGTTCCCTCCAGGGCAACAAACATCTGTGTGTTATGGTAGACCATTTCACCAGATATTGTGAGTTAGTTCCTATTGCAGATAAGACTGCCGAGACAGTAGCTAAAGCGTTTAAGGAAAGCATTATCTGCAGGCATACCACCCCTAAGTCCCTAGTAACAGATAATGGAGGTGAATTCTGTAATGAGATTCTTGAAAATTTGTGTACCTTGTACAAGATCTCTAAATCCACCATTGTTCCTCATCATCCTGCCAGCAGTGGGTTAGCGGAACGAACCAATAAGAAAGTACTTGATGTCTTGAGAGCCACTATCAATCCCAACAGTGAAACTTGGGATGAAGTTATACCTGATGTGCAGTGTGCTATAAATTCTGCTTACAATGTTTCTATAGGTGACACTCCACATTATGCATTGTACGGTGTAGATAAACGTTTGCTTTATGAGTTGTTATATTCTAATCCGAAACCAAATTACAACCCTGATGATTTCATAGCAACTCGTACCAGCTTAGCTCAAAGTGTTTTTAGAAGAATCCGTGAAACACTTCATAAATCAACAGCAGAATTTACAAGAGTCGCAAACACTCGAGCAAAGCCACCCAAAATCAAAGTAGGTTCGAGAGTTATGCTGACTAACTTTAACAAAACGTCTGCAATGCCAAAGCTTGATCAAAAGTTTGTTGGTCCTTATCGAGTAGTTGAACATATCACTGGTAATAAGTATAAGGTTAGAGAGATTAGTACTGGTCAGTATAAAGAATCGCATTTAGATCATATGAAGTTAGTATGTGATGATAATGATGTTCCAACCCAGACTAATGTGACAGACTCTAACAATCCTCCTGATCCTGTACTCTCTTCCTCTGATACTCAGTCAGACGATCAACCTGAATGTCGTTATTCCCTACGTACACGACAGGTATTGAGAAATCCTCAAGTATCATTTGTAACATCCAATTCAGATTTGCCTCAAATACAGCATGAGTTAGCCAATGCTACAGAGTTTGATCCTCCCAGAGATGACACCCATTCTGCATATGTCAATCTTACCCTAGCAGAGTTGGGGTTAAATGTAAATAACCTGTATAGATGAATATTACAGTATCAACTTATCAGTATTCAAGAATTTTTTTTTTTGTGTTCACGTTCTCTTCGAGTTCTGAGAGTTAACAGTCTAGATTTGAGTGCACCGAATCTGCCTTTCTGTTAAACACTTCTTTCTTTGTATATATTCCTTCCTCAGAATCCGTAGATCACATGAATACAGATCGATCGATCAAATTTTTTTTTTATCACTTCTATTGTGTAATCCCAACGTTGAGTTTCATTCGATGTTCATTTGTTGAGTTTCATTCGATGAGTTGTACTATATTATACCTTGTATTGCATTACAGTTTCAGTTACGTAAGCTTCCATTCCAATGTTCTACTTATGTATGTTATAATGTTTAATTGTTGTGTACTTTGACATTGTATAGAATCAGCCCAAGCCGTATACCTGCCATCTCTAGTTTGTATTAGTTGTATGTCGGGACGACATACGTTAGCGTCGCCGAGCTCTCAGTAGTAGTAACCAGTTACGAGTAACCAGTGTACCAGTAGATGACTCACTACCAACCGTCTCTGCCTGAGTCACTGTCTGTATTCATATTGTGCTGACCACAGCAGTATTCAAAGACCCCCTCACATATGGATACTGTGGGCGGCCAAGTCAGTGTTACGAGAGTGAGCAAGGAGACAAGGTTACGGCTGTTAGGGCGCTCCCCACATTATCCGTAATTATATGTACTTCCAGCCTATGTGAGTATTACTTTACCCTATCCACGTGTTCGAACTCCCACATGATAGTGATAGTGGTAGTGGTGGGTGGTGGTAGTGGTAATAGTGGTGGGTGGTGGTAATGGTAATAGTGGTGGGTGGTGATAGTGGTAGTGGTGGTTGGTGATAATGGTAGTGGTGATAGTGGTGGGTGGTGGTAGTGATAGTGGTGGATGGTGATAATGGTAGTGACAGTGGGGGTGGTGATAGTGGTAGTGGTGGGTGATGATGGTGGTAGTGATGATAGTGATGGTGGGTGGTGATAATGATAGTGGTGATAGTGGTAGTGGTGATAGTGGTGGGTGGTGATAGTGGTACTATTGATAGTGGTTATGGTGGTGATAGTGTTAGTGGTGGTGATAGTGTTAGTGGTGATAGTGGTGGGTGGTGATTGTGGTAGTGATGATAGTGATAGTGGTGAGTGATAGTGATGGGTGGTGATAGTGGTAGTGGTGATAGTGATGGGTGGTGATAGTGGTGGGTGATGATAGTGATGGGTGGTGATAGTGGTAGTGATAATGATGGGTGGTGGTAATGGTGATAGTGCTGGGTGGTGATAGTGGTAGCGGTGGTGATAGTGGTAGTGTTGGGTGGTGATAGTGGTAATGGTGGGTGGTGGTAGTGGTAATAGTGGTGGATGGTGATAGTGGTAGTGGTTGGTGATAATGGTAGTGGTGATAGTGGTGGGTGTTGGTAGTGATAGTGGTGGATGGTGATAATAGTAGTGACAGTGGTGGGTGGTGATAGTAGTAGTGGTGATAGTGGTAGTGGTGGCTGGTGATAGTGATGGTGGGTGGTGATGATAGTGGTGATAGTGGTAGTGGTGGGTGGTGGTAGTGGTGGGTGGTGATAGTGGTACTATTGATAGTGGTTGTGGTGGTGATAGTGTTATTGGTGATAGTAGTAGTGATAGTGGTAGTGGTGGGTGGTGATAATAGTGAGTGATGATAGTGATGGGTGGTGATAGTGGTAGTTGTGATAGTGATGGGTGGTGATAGTGGTAGTGATAATGATGGGTGGTGATAGTGGTAGCAGTGGTGATAGTGGTAGTGGTGATAGTGGTAGTGATGGTGATAGTGGTAGTGGTGATAGTAAGTGGTGGGTGGTGGTAGTGTTAATAATGGTGGATGGTGATAGTGGCAGTGGTGGGTGGTGATAGTGATAGTGGTAATAATGGTGGGTGGTGGTAGTGGTAATAGTGGTGGGTGGTGATAGTAGTAGTGGTGGGTGGTGATAGTGGTAGTGGTGATAGTGGTGGGTGGTGATAATGGTAGTGGTGATAGTGGTGGGTGGTGATAGTGGTACTATTGATAGTGGTTGTGGTGGTGATAGATGTAGGTGATGGTAGTGGTGGTGATAATGTTAGTGGGGATAGTGGTGGGTGGTGATAGTGGTAGAGATGATAGTGATGGGTGGTGATAATGGTAGTGATGATAGTGGTAGTGGTGGGTGGTGATAGTATTATTGATAGTGGTGGGTGATAGTGATGGGTTGTGATAGTGGTAGTGGTGATAGTGATGGGTGGTGATAGTGGTGGGTAATGATAGTGGTGGGTGATAGTGATGGGTGGTGATAGTGGTAGTGATGAGTGATGGGTGGTGATAGTGGTAGTGGTGGTGATAGTGGTAGTGTTGATAGTGGTGAGTGGTGGTAGTGTTGATAATGGTGGGTGGTGATAGTGGTGGGTGGTGATAGTGGTAGTGGTGGGTGGTGGTAGTGGTGATAGTGGTTGGTGGTAGTGGTGATAATGGTGGTGATTGGTGGTGATAGTGATAGTGGTGATAGCGGTTGGTGGTAGTGGTGATAATGGTGATTGGTGGTGATGGTGGTGGTGAGTGGTGATAGTGGTAATGGTGGGTGGTGATAATGGTAGTAGTGATAGTGGTGGGTGGTGTGGAGAAATTTTCTCCAGGAGGGGGGTATCAGCCCCCTTCAGCCCCCTTTAGCCCTGAGGGGCCCAGCCCTCTCAGAAGGGGCAAATATCTTGTTTACTGCTACAGTGAGTAATTGATCACAGATGCCGTACGAGTATGCGACGTGGTCAAGCGTCCGATGCTCCTTGCAGTCCAGTGTTGCAGAGTGTATTTTAATAAGAGACAGTACATCTCTTACTTTAGCAGGACAATTAAGGAAAATCCTGCTCCCACTTTATTACCATGGTAAAGATAGTGGACATTGTTATCTATGCTTAAGACAGCAAGAATCAAACATTCTGCTTTGCTTCATCGAGGAAGTGGCAAGGAAGGAAAAGTACTAGGTCAGCTTTTCCTTTGTGCTAGGGGAGTAACGGTGTGGGGTGCTGTGGCGTCTTCAGATTACTTTTGACTCTACTGAGAGTGACACTGACGCCAGGATAACCAACAAAAAACACGGATCCGTACGTTAGTGTGAACAAAGTATCTCATAAAACACAATAAACACTTAAGAGAAGTGTGATCAGCTTCTTTAGTTATAAGATTGTGAACAATGAAGACAAATCTTGTGGAACATAGTGTACCAGTGTGCGTATTCCTAGACTATGGGAGACGTGGACATCCAAGGACACTTCAGCTTCTATCAAGTCACCGATACCTGTCGAAGGTGTGAAGAACACCATAGCTCACGCTACAAGAGCAAGGTAGGTTACGAATTTCTTGTAGTACGGGGGACTGCGCAGTTCTTGAGTCGCAAGGAGTTTGTAATCAACCTATAGTCGGCAGTAAGGTGCAGACTTTTGAGTCCAAACAAGTACATAATTTGTCAGCAATCAGTGAATGAAATATGCTGACATAACACCCCCTAGGGGTAATTTATTGTTTACAAATTATAACTCATTTCCAGCCCGTTGAGAGAGGACTTCGACAGCTTCTCAAGACCTCGTCTGCAGGGGCGGCTGTGCAGGCGATGAGCTGTCTTTCTAAGTTAAGTTTTCCCTATACCAACTGTTTAAGCTTAACTGGTAATCCCATTTCTCAACAGGTGGTGATAGTGGTAGTGATAGTAGTGGTGGTGATAGTGATGGGTGATGCTAATGGTGGTGATAGTGGTAGTGGTGATGGTGGATGGTGATAGTGGTAGTGATAGTGGTGGATGATAGTGGTATTAGTGGTGATAGTGGGAGTGATGATAGTGATGGGTGGTGATAGTGGTAGTGGTGGTGATGGTGCGTGGTGATAGTGGTTGTGGTGGTGGTAGTGATTGTTGGTGATAGTGGTGGTGATGGTGGGTGGTGATAGTGGCAGTGGTGGTGGTAATAGTGGTAGTGGTGATGGTGGGTGGTGGTAGTGGTGGTGGAGGTGATAATAGTAGGGGTGGTAGTGATACGGGCAGTGAGTAATAGTAAGTGGTGATGGCGATAAGTATTGGTGATTACTTGTGATAGTGGTAGTGACATTAGTTATTCTTTCAGAGTGTCCAGAGTTCATCTCTCTCAGGAAAGATCAGACGTGGCTACGGAGAGAGAGAGAGATAGATAGAGAGAGAGAGAGAGAGAGAGAGAGAGAGAGAGAGAGAGAGAGAGCAGGTAGTCCCTACCAATGCTAGAAGTTACCTAAAAGTTAAGCCTGGACGCTGACAGTTCCACTGCTGGAATATGGGAGAGGAAGGAAGGGTGAGGGAGGTAGGGAGGGGTACTGGGTGCACTGAAGGGTGATGGGGTCTGATGTCCTACCAACACCTGTGTTGTTGTACTAGCACCTGCGTTACTCCAGCTCCTGTCTTGTACCAACACCTGTGTTTTGTACCAGCACCTGCGTTGTTCCAGCAACTTTGTTGTTGTATTAGCACCTGTGTTGTGTGTTGTACCAGCACCTATGTTATTCCAGCACCTATTGTTGTACCAGCACCTGTCTTGTTCCAGCACCTGTTGTATCAACACCTGTGTTGTAACATCACCTGTTGTATCTGTACCTGTGTGGTTGTACCATCACCTGTGTTGTACAAGCACATGTGTTGTATCAGCACCTGCGTTGTTGTGCCAGCACATGTGTTTAGCAGCACATGTGTTGTAGCAGCACGTGTGTTGTTCCAGAAACTGTGTTGTACCAGCACATAACTTCTGAAGTGGAATATTGAAGGGGAAGGTGCATTAGAGTGACATATTTAAGTGTGGTATTAAATCTTGGTATTATCCTGTGGTATTAAAGTGGTGTAAAGTATGTAGAACTAAAGTTTAGTTTTATTGTGGTATTAAAGTTGTCCTTTTCCTTGCTCTTCCCCATTATCATCCGCTTTCTCTTTCTCTCCCTCTGTGTTTACTTTCGCCACAATTATAAATTCAGAGTTAGTGTACATCACTGCAATTAATAATGGATGGGTGAGGAGGCTTTTAGTGAAAAGTTTATGTATTTTTTGCTTCACACACACACACACACACACACACACACACACACACACACACACACACACACACACACACACACACACACACACACACACACACACACACACACACCGTGGTCCCAAGATTACCTGTGAGTTTGAGGGAGATGATAGATTTACTGTGAAGGTTGCTATGGTTAAGGACAACTGGGTCACAAACAGTGACTTCTGACACAGATCACTGCAGTGCCTTTGTGAATTTTGCTATTAGAGGCTCCTTAGCTCAACGGTAGTGTGCTGGACATATCAATCTAAGGACCAAGGTTCGAGCCCCCGTACGTCATTTTCTTCATTCATTTACATATTTTATTACAATTTTATTCAGGTTTATATATATATATATATATATATATATATATATATATATATATATATATATATATATATATATATATATAATGTCGTGCCGAATATGTAAAACTGGTCAATTAGCAAGAACTCGTTTAAAATTACGTCCTTTCTAAAATTTTCTCTTATACGTTTAAAGATATATTTTTTTCATTAATGTTAATGTAAAAAAATTTAATTTTGCACTAAAAGAATCTTAGAAAACTTACCTAACCTTATTATAACAAGAACAAATTATTTTAGCCTAACCCAACTAAATATATTTTAGATTTGTTTACAGTAATTTAATACTAAACAAACACAGTTAAATATATTTTTTTCGTTACGTTCAGAATGATTTTGGCGAAATTATTGCATACGCAAATTTTCACTTGTCCTATATGGCAAGATGAACGTTGCTATTTAAGCCAAGATCGCAAGTTCTGCCTATTCGGCACGACATTATATATATATATATATATATATATATATATATATATATATATATATATATATATATATATATATATATATATATATATAAGCAAATATCGCAAACCAAGCGATACAAGATGCAAAACAACCACGGGGGGAAGTAGAATGATAGCTCTAGGCAAATTACGTTCCTAGAGGACCGCCAGTAAAGGCGGTCCTCTAGGAATAGGTAAAATTAGTCAATCAGCAAGATCTCATTTAAAATTAAGTCCTAAAATTTTCTCTTGTAGGTACCAAAAAAGCTTTAGAAAACTTAACCTTATCAGAACAAGCACAATGTAATTTAGTCTAATCCAACTAAACATATTTTAGATAAGTTTATAATAATTTAAACAAACACAATGAAATATAGTTTTTCGTTCGGTTCAGAATGATTTTTGCGAAATGATTGCATTCACAAATTTTCGCTTGCCTTATTCGGCAAGAAGAGCGTTGCTATTTAAGCCAGAATCGCAGGTTTTACCTATTCGGCACGACAAACTTTCGTTTTTCCTTTTGAGCCACCCCGCCTCGGTGGAATACGGCCGGTGTGTTGAAAGAAAGAAATATACATTACATAATATATATATATATATATATATATATATATATATATATATATATATATATATATATATATATATATATATATATATATATATATATAACAGAGAGAGAGAGAGAGAGAGAGAGAGAGAGGTACCACCTCTGGAACTGTCCTGGGGGCCCTCATCCTCAGAGAAAAGAATAAACTTGCTTCAAGGAAAACTCAAGGTTCTTCCTGAAGCTGTTTGAAAATTTTCTCCTACCACCCACTATATTTAATATAAATTTTTATTTAAAGACAAAATACATTGGCAAAATACATTGACAAAAATAAAATAAAGAGTAAAAAAGGTATAGACTGTTTCGGGGCAAGAAAATGGTACATAAAGGCACAGTTGTAAGTTG
The DNA here is from genome assembly GCF_038502225.1 of Cherax quadricarinatus. Lineage (NCBI taxonomy): Eukaryota > Metazoa > Arthropoda > Malacostraca > Decapoda > Parastacidae > Cherax > Cherax quadricarinatus. The sequence goes on from NC_091323.1 coordinate 28,880,306, forward strand.
AAGATATAAGTCGGGTAGAGGGCAGCACAGGGTGGAACGTAGCACACGGGGTGAAGGGCAGCCAGTGAGAGGACAATCAGGGTAGCGCCGATGTAGCTCCTTGCGTGTGAGCTCCCCAGGAGAAATTGCTGGGAGTAGCCAGCCAACACTGCCATCCATCTCCACTACTTCTGCTCTATCATCCCCCCTCCCACTACCACATCCACCACTACCACAACCAACCACTCCTCCCTACTACCACCACTGTTACAAAATACGACGTCTACTAAGTGAGGATATCTCCAGAGATAGCTAGATAACCAGGTCAACTTATTGGTCCCGCTCTACTATCTAGCCTGTTTCTGGCTTCGTAGCAGTTTGTCAGAGTATTTTAGTCCAGTTATCTTTTAAATTGTGTGGCTTCTCAATAGCGCTTTTTGGTTTACAACTGGACGAATGCAAACCAGCCAAATAAAAGTTGAGATCTTTAATAACAATAGAGTCTAGGTGGTAATAATTACAGTTAATGTAGTTAGAATAATTAAGGAAATAAGCTCCTATACAACTCTTGAAGTATAACTTGGTATACTTATATATCATAGTTATTTTGTACATATGATCGTATGGTGCTATGGGCACATTTAATGAGTTACTGTACTACTCTCAATAAGTACCGTCTGGTGAGTTGCTTTGATGAGATATACTCAAGTATAAGAGTAATATGTATGTGTGTAAGTGTTCCGTATTTGCTCAGTAATGCTCGGTATAGGCTCAGTAAGACTCGACTTAGATTTAGAATGTGACTGACAACAAGAAGTTCCAAAATAAGCTAACTTCTCAACCATCAAAGCAATCAAACAGCTTGCTTGAACAATATGACGACCCATTCGCCAAACAGCAATAATGCTGGAACCAGCAGAGAACAGAACAGTTACAGGCAAGGAATCAAGAAGACTAAAAACGACCTTACCCAATGATCTTCAACAGATTTTGCACAAAAGGCATAAAACTCCCTGCGTATATTTCGCCTGCTGTTGCGAATTCCTTGCATATATATATATATATATATATATATATATATATATATATATATATATATATATATATATATATATATATATATATATATATATATATAATCTCCATGGGGAAGTGGAACAGAATTCTTCCTCCATAAGCCATGCGTGTCGTAAGAGGCAATTAAAATACCAGGAGCAAGGGGCTAGTAACCCCTTCTCCTGTATACATTACTAAAGTTAATAAGAGAAACGTTCGTTTTTTTTAGGCCACCCTGCCTTAGTGGGATATGGTCAGTTTGTTGAAAGAAAAAGATTATATATATATATATATATATATATATATATATATATATATATATATATATATATATATATATATATATATATATATATATATATATATATATATATATATATATATATATATATATATATATATATATATATATATATATATATATATATATATATATATATATATATATATATCACATTGGCCGATTCCCACCAAGGCAGGGTGGGCTGAAAAAGAAAAACTTTCACCATCATTCACTCCATCACTGTCTTGCCAGAAGGGTGCTTTACACTACAGTTTTTAAACTGCAACATTAACACCCCTCCTTCAGAGTGCAGGCACTGTACTTCCCATCTCCAGGACTCAAGTCCGGCCTGCCGGTTTCCCTGAACCCCTTCATAAATGTTACTTTGCTCACACTCCAACAGTACGTCAAGTATTAAAAACCATTTGTCTCCATTCACTCCTATCAAACACGTTCACGCATGCCTGCTGGAAGTCCAAGCCCCTCGCACAAAAAACCTCCTTTACCCCCTCCCTCCAACCTTTCCTAGGCCGACCCCCTACCCCGCCTTCCTTCCACTACAGACTGATTCACTCTTGAAGTCATTCTGTTTCTCTCCATTCTCTCTACATGTCCGAAGCACCTCAACAACCCTTCCTCCGCCCTGTGGACAACAGTTTTGGTAATCCCGCACCTCCTCCTAACTTCCAAACTACGAATTCTCTGCATTATATTCACACCACACATTGCCCTCAGACATGACATCTCCACTGCCTCCAGCCTTCTCCTCGCTGCAACATTCATCACCCATGCTTCACACCCATATAAGAGCGTTGGTAAAACTATACTCTCATACATTCCCCTCTTTGCCTCCAAGGACAAAGTTCTTTGTCTCCACAGACTCCTAAGTGCACCACTCACCCTTTTCCCCTCATCAATTCTATGATTCACCTCATCTTTCATAGACCCATCCGCTGACACGTCCACTCCCAAATATCTGAATACATTCACCTCCTCCATACCCTCTCCCTCCAATCTGATATCCAATCTTTCATCACCTAATCTTTTCGTTATCCTCATGACCTTACTCTTTCCTGTATTCACTTTTAATTTTCTTCTTTTGCATATATATATATATATATATATATATATATATATATATATATATATATATATATATATATATATATATATATATATATATATATAGGTAGTGGTATGACTCGGTTACTTATTGCTTTTTCATTGTCTTTTATCCTGTTTTCATTTTCAAGTCTTCTCTCCCCTCTCCCTCCTTCTCATTCCCAGATAATCAATAACTCTTTGTTTTATTGGAAGCCTTGATAATTTTCTATCATCCTCCTCCTCCTCCTCCTCCTCCTCCTCCTCCTCCCTCATCTTACAAAAGATACTTGAATTCCCTCCCTCTCTCCTTCATTCACATTATCCCTCTTCCTTCCACTCTCCCTCCTTCATTCACCCCAGGGCTTGTACCTTCCTCCCTCCCTCTCGTCTACTCCCTTAAACACACTATACCTCTTTATCCTCTTCTTCCTCCACACTCACAGTAACTCTCCTTCGGTCTACCCCTTCTTACCCTTCCCTTTCTCCTTCTCCTCCCTCCTTTCTTCCTTCTCTCTTTCTGCCCAGAAGTTTGTACCATTGTTCATTCAGTCATGTCTCTATTTCTGTTTTCTTCTCTTATTCATATTCTTACCTCCATTTACTTCTTATATTTTATAACGTTATATTTCCCATTTTCCATTCTTTTCATCTCTTCATTTATCAAAATATTTTTTTTTCTTTTGTCTTCGTTTATTATACATTCTTACAGTGAGCATCTTTTTCCAATTTTCTTAGTTCCTATTTTTGTTTCTTAATTCTTTGGTGTGTTGTTTCTAGTACTGGTGTTTAAGAAAGGAGAATTGATGGTATAAGACAAGTTGATGAATAAGACACATGAGCAACACCTGGGCATCTTTATTGGCAGGTGTTGCACATGTGCGGAACTGGGAAGGAGCGAGTGTGTAGCAGGGAACGATGAATGGGAATAAAAAGAAAGGAAGGAAAAGTCTAGATCAGTATTAGGAAATGTTAGGACACACACACACACACACACACACACACATATATATACACACACATACACACACACACACACACACATACACACACACACACACATACACACACATCCACACACATACATACATACACACACTTCCACACATATACACACACACACACGCACGCAAGAGTATGACGAGCGCAATAGAGCGATGGTTGACACACTGGCTGCAGTGGCCAGAAGAGCTCATGCATGCAGGGCAAAGCTCCTGATCATGGGTGACTTTAACCACAAGGAGATCGATTGGGAGAACTTGGAGCAACTTGGGGGCCAAGATACATGGAGGGCTAAGATGATGGAGGTGCTACTGGAAAACTTCATGTACGAACACGTTAGGGACACTACAAGAGAGAGAGATGAGAGGATGAACCAGGAAAACTGGACTTAGTATTCACCTTGAGTAGTGCAGATATTGAGGACATCACATATGAAAGACCCCTTGCGGCCAGCAATCCTGTGGTTTTAAGCTTCGAATACACAGTAGAGCTACAAATGGAGGGGGAAGCAGGAAGGTCAGGACGAATAAAGCCAAACTACAAGAAAGGGGACTACACGGGAATGAGGAACTTCCTGAACGGGGTTCAGTGGGACAGAGAACTGGCAGGGAAGCCAGTTAATGAGATGATGGAATATGTAGCAACAATGTGCAAGGAGGCTGAGGAGAGGCTTGTACCCAAGGGTAACAGGAATAATGAAAAAAGCCAGGATGAGCCCATGGTTCACCCGAAGGTGCAGGGAGGCAAAAACTTAGTGTGCTAGGGAATGGAAGAAATATAGAAGGCAAAGGACCCAGGAAAATAAGGAGAGCAGTCATAGAGCCAGAAACGAATATGCACAGATAAGAAGGGAGGCCCAACGACAATATGAAAACGACATAGCAGCGAAAGCCAAATCTGACCCGAAACTGTTATACAGCCACATCAGGAGGAAAACAACAGTCAAGGACCAGGTAGTCAGGCTAAGGAAGGAAGGATGAGAGACAAAAGAAATGACCGTGAAGTATATGAGGAACTCAAGAGATTCAAAGAAGTGTTCACAGAGGAGACAGAGGGGGCTCCAGAAAGACGGAGAGGTGGGGCACACCACCAAGTGCTGGACACAATACACACAACCGAGGAAGAAGTGAAGAGGCTTCTGAGTGAGCTAGATACCTCAAAGGCTATGGGGCCAGATAGCATCTCCCCATGGGTCCTGAGAGAGGGAGCAGAGGCGCTATGTGTACCCCTAACAACAATATTCAATACATCTATCGAAACAGGGAGATTGCCTGAGGCATGGAAGACAGCAAATGTAGTCCCAATCTTTAAAAAAAGAGACAGACATGAAGCACTAAACTACAGACCAGTGTCACTGACATGTATAGTATGCAAAGTCATGGAGATTATCAGGAGAAGAGTGGTGGAACACCTAGAAAGGAATGATCTCATCAACAGCAGCCAACATGGTTTCAGGGGCGGGAAATCCTGTGTCACAAACCTACTGGAGCTCTATGACATTGTGACAGCAATAAGACAAGAGAGAGAGGGGTGGGTAGATTGCATTTTCTTGGACTGCAAGAAGGCGTTTGACACAGTTCCACACAAGAGATTAGTGCAAAAACTGGAGGACCAAGCAGGGATAACAGGGAAGGCACTACAATGGATCAGGGAATACTTGTCAGGAAGACAGCAGCGAGTCATGGTACGTGGCGAGGTGTCAGAGTGGGCACCTGTGACCAGCGGGGTCCCACAGGGGTCAGTCCTAGGACCAGTGCTGTTTCTGGTATTTGTGAACGACATGACGGAAGGAATAGACTCCGAGGTGTCCCTGTTTGCAGATGACGTGAAGTTGATGAGAATTCATTCGATCGAAGACCAGGCAGTACTACAAAGGGATCTGGACAGGCTGCAGACCTGGTCCAGCAACTGGCTCCTGGAGTTCAATCCCACCAAGTGCAAAGTCATGAGGATTGGGGAAGGGCAAAGAAGACCGCAGACGGAGTACAGTCTAGTGGGCCAGAGACTACAAACATCACTCAAGGAAAAAGATCTTGGGGTGAGTATAACACCAGGCACATCTCCTGAAGCGCACATCAACCAAATAACTGTTGCAGCATATGGGCGCCTAGCAAACCTCAGAACAGCATTCCGATATCTTAATAAGGAATCGTTCAGGACCCTGTACACCGTGTACGTTAGGCCCATATTGGAGTATGTGGCACCAGTTTGGAACCCACACCTAGCCAAGCATGTAAAGAAACTAGAGAAAGTGCAAAGGTTTGCAACAAGACTAGTCCCAGAGTTAAGAGGTATGTCCTATGAGGAGAGGTTAAGGGAAATCAACCTGACGACACTGGAGGACAGGAGAGATAGGGGGGACATGATAACGACTTACAAAATACTGAGAGGAATTGACAAGGTGGACAAAGACAGGATGTTCCAGAGACTGGACACAGCAACACGGGGACACAGTTGGAAGCTGAAGACACAGATGAATCAAAGGGATGTTAGGAAGTATTTCTTCAGCCACAGAGTAGTCAGGAAGTGGAATAGTTTGGGAAGCGATGTAGTGGAGGCAGGATCCATACATAGCTTTAAGCAGAGGTATGATAAAGCTCATGGTTCATGGAGAGTGA